>NC_081239.1:6072995-6417995 GCF_902713425.1 Acipenser ruthenus | reverse complement strand
CGGCTGGACTCTGTAATAACAGCGTGTCCGAGGCTCCCGCTTCTGTAAAGACTCGCGCGGCTGGACTCTGTAATAACAGCGTGTCCGAGGCTCCCGCTTCTATAAAGACTTGTGCGGCTGGACTCTGTAATAACAGCGTGTCCGAGGCTCCCGCTTCTGTAGAGACTCGTGCGGCTGGACTCTGTAATAACAGCGTGTCCGAGGCTCCCGCTTCTGTAAAGACTCGCGCGGCTGGACTCTGTAATAACAGCGTGTCCGAGGCTCCCGCTTCTGTAGAGACTCGCGCGGCTGGACTCTGTAATAACAGCGTGTCCGAGGCTCCCGCTTCTGTAAAGACTCGTGCGGCTGGACTCTGTAATAACAGCGTGTCCGAGGCTCCTGCTTCTGTAGAGACTCGCGCGGCTGGACTCTGTAATAACAGCGTGTCCGAGGCTCCCGCTTCTGTAGAGACTCGTGCGGCTGGACTCTGTAATAACAGCGTGTCCGAGGCTCCCGCTTCTGTAAAGACTCGTGCGGCTGGACTCTGTAATAACAGCGTGTCCGAGGCTCCTGCTTCTGTAGAGACTCGCGCGGCTGGACTCTGTAATAACAGCGTGTCCGAGGCTCCCACTTCTATAAAGACTCGTGCGGCTGGACTGTAATAACAGCGTGTCCGAGGCTCCCGCTTCTGTAAAGACTCGTGCTGCTGGACTCTAATAACAGCGTGTCCGAGGCTCCTGCTTCTGTAGAGACTCGCGCAGCTGGACTCTGTAATAACAGCGTGTCCGAGGCTCCCGCTTCTGTAAAGACTCGTGCGGCTGGACTCTGTAATAACAGCGTGTCCAAGGCTCCCGCTTCTGTAAAGACTCGCGCGGCTGGACTCTGTAATAACAGCGTGTCCGAGGCTCCCGCTTCTGTAAAGACTCGCGCGGCTGGACTCTGTAATAACAGCGTGTCCGAGGCTCCCGCTTCTATAAAGACTTGTGCGGCTGGACTCTGTAATAACAGCGTGTCCGAGGCTCCCGCTTCTGTAGAGACTCGTGCGGCTGGACTCTGTAATAACAGCGTGTCCGAGGCTCCCGCTTCTGTAAAGACTCGCGCGGCTGGACTCTGTAATAACAGCGTGTCCGAGGCTCCCGCTTCTGTAGAGACTCGCGCGGCTGGACTCTGTAATAACAGCGTGTCCGAGGCTCCCGCTTCTGTAAAGACTCGTGCGGCTGGACTCTGTAATAACAGCGTGTCCGAGGCTCCTGCTTCTGTAGAGACTCGCGCGGCTGGACTCTGTAATAACAGCGTGTCCGAGGCTCCCGCTTCTGTAGAGACTCGTGGGGTTGGACTCTGTAATAACAGCGTGTCCGAGGCTCCCGCTTCTGTAAAGACTCGTGCGGCTGGACTCTGTAATAACAGCGTGTCCGAGGCTCCTGCTTCTGTAGAGACTCGCGCGGCTGGACTCTGTAATAACAGCGTGTCCGAGGCTCCCACTTCTATAAAGACTCGTGCGGCTGGACTGTAATAACAGCGTGTCCGAGGCTCCCGCTTCTGTAAAGACTCGTGCTGCTGGACTCTAATAACAGCGTGTCCGAGGCTCCTGCTTCTGTAGAGACTCGCGCGGCTGGACTCTGTAATAACAGCGTGTCCGAGGCTCCCGCTTCTGTAAAGACTCGTGCGGCTGGACTCTGTAATAACAGCGTGTCCGAGGCTCCCGCTTCTGTAAAGACTCTTGCGGCTGGACTCTGTAATAACAGCGTGTCTGAGGCAGGGCAACTAGAACTGAAGAGCAGCATCTGGGCTCGGGTAAAACGTTTATATATTAAAAAGAAAAAAACACACCTTAACCAAACGAGGACACATCCCTCCTAATTGCACTGGTGTTAAACTGAGGGTTTGTATCGGGGTTACAGCCCAAAGCAACCTGAAAGGAGGCTCAGGAGCGTGTGATACAAGATAGATGGAGACCGGTGTGAAATCAGGAGCAGTGATCGTGCTCACCATGTAGAGTGACAGACAGACAGACATCCTTCAGATGAGACATGAAACAAACAAGGTCTTATTGGAAGTGACTCTGCAGCAGCAGCAGTTGTTGATGAAGTATAGCTCACCCCCTAGTCTCTAAGTCACTTTGGATAAAAGCGTCTGCTAAATTAATAATTAATAATAACAGATGGACACTATCGGCCCATAAGGATCCCTGTAACAAAAACAGTATTTCAGTAATTGCATTAGTTTTCTATACTGCAGACGCCATATGAAGGGTAAGAAGGTGGCGGGCAGGAGGGGGGTCAGTTTAAACTATTTTAAGTAATAAAATGTATTTTGAAGTTGCTTTCCTTTTAGTGAACTGCTGTCTGCTGTGCTTGCGTTTTCAGAATATCCCCCCGGGCCGCTCCTCCACTGTGGGCTCATCCTGCGATGATGACGAGGATGATGATGATGATGATGATGTCGCCCAGCCCAGCGCGCCGGAGGATACCACTTCGGACCAGCACAAGGGGGCAGGGGAAGGGCCGGGGCAGGGAGACGCCACCCTCCACAGTCACGGGGGAGCGCAGGGGCCGAACCACAAAGCCAGCACTTCGGAAGAGCAGAGACAGGAGGCAGATCCAGAGAGGCAGCAGCCCACTGTAACGGAGCAAGGGGGGGCAGGAGAGGGGGGGCAGGAGCACCTACCCCATCCCGAGGGGCGCGGAACCCCTGGATTAAAAGCCTCTCTGGGGTTGGAGGGTACAGAAACGCAGAGCGGTGGTGTTGCTGGTAGTCCACAGGGAGGGCTAGCCTGTTTATTAGGGAGCGCGGAGGCTGTGTTTACAGAGGGGGGGAAGCAGTCTGAGTCAGCCAAGCCGAAACACGTTGAGACTTACCCCGAGACACAGGCTGAAACATCTGCCGATCTGCAGGGAAAGGGGGTGGCGGAGCCTTGCAACGAAGCTGGGGCTCAGCCTGCACCTCCACAATCCCACTGCGGAACCCCCGGAGAGCCCCCTGCCCTACCAGCAGCAGCAGCAGCAGCAGCAGCAGCCTCCGTTCCCGAGAGAGAAGAATCTACGAGGCTCTGCAAAGGGGTGATCCCCAGGCAGGGGCGAGGAGTCGCGATGGAGAAGGGCTCGCAAGTTTTCCCAAATCCGGGATCCGGAACAACACCGCCGCCTCGTGCCTCTGCCGCCTCCTGGTCCCCTCGGAGCTGCGCGGGGCGATCCCGGATCCGACTCGGGAATGAGGACGCGGAATCGGCAGCAGGCAGGCAAATCCCAGGCAGTGAGGAGGCGGGCCCTGAAATGAACAAGAAGGATTTCATGAGAAAAACCCAGCCAAGCCATTCACAGAGCAGAACCGAGACGGAAGAGTTAAAAGCATCGCAGAGCTTCGGAGAGGGAGAGGGAAGCGACTGGGGACAAATAAAGCTTTCAGAGAACAACAAACTATCAACGTTATCATCCAGTGCCGCAGCAGCAGCAGAATCCAAACCAGCAGCCGTGTACGTGAACCCGTGCGTGCTGGAGGAGAGGGACTGGGAATCCCGGTTCGCCGTGCTGGAGATGGAAGACTCGAGCGACGCGGGGGCCGGGCAGCGCAAGGCTAAGGGGGCGGCGCGGTCAAGGCGGTGCAAGCCTGCCGCCAGTGCTGCTGCTGCTGCTGCTGCTGCTGCTGGGAAGAGGGAGGTGACGACCGCGCTAGTGTGCGCTGAGACAGCCTGCCCTGATCTGACTCACACGGAGGCGGAGGGAAGTCTCCAGGGAGCAGCTGGGGCAGGCGGACATACAGATCCTGCCTCGGCCGCCCAGGATCGAGAGGAGGGGGGACCCCACCCCTGTACCCCAGCTGCTGTCCAGGGGAGCCCCGAGTCTGAGAGAGAGGACGTGGGGGCCACACAGAGCTGCGAGGATCACAGCGAGTGGGACTCTGAGTTTCTGCAGAGCTGCTCCACGCAGGTGAGTGACCGGCGTTTACTGTGGGCAGCGGATCAGTCAGTCAGAGTCATATTAACATGGTCCCTTATTAAAGTTTCTCCTGATGTTTTAGCAGTCAGTCAGTCTCCCCCCCCTCAGGATTATATAGCACTGAGTTTGCCATGGTTTCCAGGCAGCCTCTATCTCTCTGTAAGAATCTCCTCTGTGTGTTGCAGCGCTTCCCTGACTCCTGCTCTCTCCCGGCTCCGCTCCCTGTCCTTGGGACAGAGTCCGGTGGTTCTGCCCTGGAGCTGCCTCTCTCCATCGGCTCCATCTCGGACTCGCAGCTCCACGAGATCACACTGGGGTAAGCGGAGAGGGAGGGAAGGGGGGCGTTTTCAAACATCTGTTCTCCATTAGTGTGTTTGAATGGAGTGTTTGTGTCCTTTTGTTCAGAAGGTAATTCTCTGGCGGTCACCCCATGACTAGCAACTGCTACGAAGCGCTTTAACATTGAAACGCTGAAAGAAAAACTCAAATCCAGTGAGAAAGCGTTTAGATTAGAAGTCGTCTTTTTGAACAGAAGGCTGCTGAAGGTTTTACAATGAAGCATTCAGCAGAGGCTGGGGGATCGCCCCCAGTGCCTCTATACAGCTGTGGTCCCCCTATAGAACGAACTCATTTTGCTGCGTGAAGTTGGATGAAACCTGCTGAATAACGTTACGTTCACATATTGAGGTACACACCACCGCTTTGTAGTTTTCCCATGTATTTAACGAAAAACTGACGACAAATGTGACGTTTGGAAATCTAACATGAAATGGTGCTGTGCTGATATTATGGCTTCAGGTCGACTTTATTTTCAGGATACCGTTTTGTTGTTTCTTTGATTACATGGTGTTAAATAACAGATGTTCAAATAGTGTATTTATTATTTATTTATTTATTGATTTATTTGTTTTTTTAAATGATGTTTCAATCCTAAAATGTCTCAGTTAGATGCTAGGTGTCCTACTCCAGTGGAGACGTTACAGCTGCAGTGGCTGGCTGGCTTTACAGCTGCAGTGGCTGGCTGGCTGTTTCAGTGCTGCTCTGTGTTCTTGTCTTCAGGGAGGCGATGCCCGAGCCCCGGTCCCAGTCTCTGCAGGACTACGAGGACGCCAGCGAGCTGGTGTGCGGACTCATAGAGGAGCTCTCGCAGATCAAGTAAGTGAACTCACCTGAGACACCAGACCGCTTCACCACTCGCTCTGGGCTGTGTGTCTGCCTCTGTCTGTCATTACAAAGATCTTCCTGACAATCTGTTGTCTCTCTGTATCTGCAGTTTGCACCCGTGCCTGGTTACGCATCCCTTCCCCGTTCTCTCTCTCTCCCTGTCTTTTTGCTCCGCTTGACATCTAGCTGCACTGTGAAGCCGCACTGCCTGCTCTGTGTCTCTCTGTCTCTCCTCTCCTCCCCTGTCTCTGACATCGTGTGCGGGCCCTGTTTCAGCCGGCTCATCATGCTGACTCACCGGGAGCTGCAGTCTGGAAGGAACCCCCGCAGGGCCAGGCTGGGCTGGAGGGGAGCTGCTCGCTACACCGCCAACCCCAAGGACCTGTAACCCCGCTGGGAGACGCAGCGCCAACCCCAAGGACCTGTAACCCCGCTGGAGACACACCGCCCACCCCAAGGACCTGTAACCCCGCTGGAGACACACCGCCCACCCCAAGGACCTGTAACCCCGCTGGGAGACGCACCGCCAACCCCAAGGACCTGTAACCCCGCTGGAGACACACCGCCCACCCCAAGGACCTGTAACCCCGCTGGAGACACACCGCCAACCCCAAGGACCTGTAACCCCGCTGGAGACACACCGCCAACCCCAAGGACCTGTAACCCCGCTGGAGACACACCGCCAACCCCAAGGACCTGTAACCCCGCTGGAGACACACCGCCCACCCCAAGGACCTGTAACCCCGCTGGAGACACACCACCCACCCCAAGGACCTGTAACCCCGCTGGGAGACGCACCGCCAACCCCAAGGACCTGTAACCCCCCTGGAGACACACCGCCAACCCCAAGAACCTGTAACCCCGCTGGAGACACACTGCCCACCCCAAGGACCTGTAACCCCGCTGGGAGACACACCGCCAGAGCAGGGCCGGCAAACTCCAGTCCTCCAGGTTTTCATTCCAACTTGAGCGCTTGAGTTTCACTTCATTCCTCTAACTTATTTGTTCAATCGGACATCCTTGTGAGCGACTCTGCAGCAGCAGCAGTTGTGATGCATCGCTCACCCCCTGGTCTCTGTAAGTCGCTTTGGACAAAAGCGTCTGCTACATGACTCCTTTTTAATAAGAATTTTTTTTTTAAATTGACAGTTTAAAAAAAATGTCCTTGATTCAAAGTGTGCACGAGCTGTGAAACATTGTGAGACCGGGGAGAGAGAAGTGTTTAATGTGTCCAATTCGTCAAATAATTTAGAGCAATTAAGTAACTGAGAGCTTGGGGTGGAAGGAAAGCCAGAAGCCGCCCTGCCCCCCCTGCCCTGCACAAGAGGCACCCGCAGACACACGACGCAAAAATATTCAGCAGCCATTGAGCTGCAGTGGTCAGGTGCTTCTGTGTGTATGTTTTTGTTTGGTTATTTTGTTTTACGTTCTTAAAGTCTAAATGGTTTTAGAAAATACTTTGAGTATCTGGTTGTCTTTTATAAATGTTTTTTTTTATTATTATTATTTATTTAATTGATTGTTTTGAAGCGGCTTACCAAATGTTTTTTTTTTTTTTTTTACGTGTTGAGTAAAGTTTGTTCTCTCATACTGAAGTTACTCCCTGTTCTCATTGGTGTGGAAGGTTTGTATTGGAATTCCTTTTAAAAAGCTGTTTTCTAGTTTTTATCCTGACCTAGATCACAGCTTGAAGATGTCGCGTGTGACTACGGCTGTATTTTGTATTATTTATTTTTTTCACGGATTTCAGTTGCCGTGTAACATGTAGTTCACCGTGAAGATCCCATCACCGGCAAAACTCCTCAAACCTGACGTCTGCAAACTGATCTGCGTCACAAAAAACAGATCCAAAGCACGTGTTAAAAACACTCCACAGGAAGCGAACCTTAAAGTGACTGATGACGGGAGTGACATCACCCAAGCATGGGCTGCGACTAGCCAGGATAGGGTGAGGGGACAGAGGCAGGAACCACAGCATATATATTGAGTATAATAAGCAGAGCTCCAGCTCAAAAAAACGGCTCTTTAGGGACTGCATTCGCCTATCGCCCCCTGCAGGAGAGAGCTCTTTATTTTTTTATTATTATTATTATTATTATTTATTTCTTAGCAGACGCCCTTATCCAGGGCGACTTACAATCGCAAGCAAATACAAATACATTCAAGTGTTACAATATAAGTCATACAATAAGAACAAGAAATACAATAATTCTCAAGTGTGACAAACCACAATTCAATAATACAGCAGATAATAGTGAAAGTTACATCAGGATATGATTAAGTAGTGATAGTTACATCAGGATATGATTAAGTACAAAATACTACAGATTAAACACTTGGGAGATTACAATATTCTGAGGTACAGGATTAAATGCAGTAAAATAGGGGGCAGATAAGAGCAAAATAAAGCATATTTAAATGAAGGGTGATAGTGTCCCAGGATACAACAGAGGAGTTCTACAGGTGCTGTTTGAAGAGGTGAGTCTTAAGGAGGCGCCGGAATGTGGTCAGGGACTGGGCAGTCCTGACATCTGTAGGAAGGTCGTTCCACCACTGCGGAGCAAGGGTGGAGAAGGAGCGGGCTCGGGAGGCAGGGGAGCGTAGCGGAGGTAGAGCCAGTCTTCTAGTGCAGGCGGAGCGGAGAGGTCGAGTGGGGGTGTAGGGAGAGATGAGGGTCTGGAGGTAGCTGGGTGCAGTCTGATCAAGGCATCTGTAGGCTAGTACAAGAGTCTTGAACTGGATGCGAGCGGTGATCGGGAGCCAGTGGAGCGAGCGGAGTAGTGGAGTAGCGTGGGCGAAGCGAGGTAGAGAGAACACCAGGCGAGCAGCAGAGTTCTGGATGAGCTGGAGCGGACGGGTGGCGGACGCAGGGAGGCCAGCCAGGAGGGAGTTGCAGTAGTCTAGGCGGGAGAGTACCAGGGCCTGGACCAGGAGCTGGGTAGCATAGTTGGTGAGGAAGGGTCGGATTCTTCGGATGTTGCTCAGGAAGAATCTGCAAGTGCGTGCCAGAGTGGAGATGTGCTGGGAATAAGAGAGGCAGGGGTCCAGGGTGACTCCAAGGTTTTTAGCTGAGGAAGAGGGAGAGAGTGTGGTAGATTCCAGAGGAACAGAGATAGAGAGATCAGAGGAGGGGGAGGAGGAGGGAAAGAAAAGGAGGTCAGATTTAGAGAGGTTGAGTTTGAGGTGATGCGAGTGCATCCAGGAGGAAATAGCAGACAGACAGGTAGAGATACGGGAGGAGATGGTGGAGTCAGAGGTGGGGAAGGAGAGGAAAATCTGAGCATCATCAGCATAGAAATGGTATGAGAAACCATAGGATGCGATGAGGGGGCCCAGGGAGCGGGTGTAGAGAGAGAACAGGAGAGGACCCAAGACTGACCCTTGGGGGACTCCAGTCAAGAGAGGGTGAGGTGTGGAGGTTGCTCCACGCCAGGTTACCTGGTAAGTGCGGTTGGAGAGGTAGGAGGAGAACCAGGCCAGAGCAGTGCCAGAGATCCCCAGGTCAGCAAGAGATGATAGTAGAATAGAGTGATCAACAGTGTCAAAGGCAGCAGAGAGGTCGAGGAGAATTAGGACAGAGGAGAGAGAGGCAGCTCGGGCACACTTAAGTGAGTTGGTGACAGAGAGAAGGGCGGTTTCAGTGGAGTGAGCAGAGCGGAAGCCAGATTGGAGAGGGTCAAGCAGAGAGTGGTTGGACAGGAAAGCAGAGAGCTGGCGGTGTACAGTCCGCTCGAGGGTTTTGGAGAGGAAGGGTAGGAGGGAGACAGGACGGTAGCTCTGGAGGGAGGTGGGGTCGAGGGTAGGTTTTTTGAGGAGGGGAGTGATAGAGGCTTTTTTGAAGGCAGAGGGGAAGATGCCAGAAAGTAGAGAGGTGTTGAGGAGGGAGGAGATGAAGGGGAGTAGAGCAGGAGCAGCAGCTTGAAAGAGGTGAGTGGGGAGGGGGTCCAAGGCACACGTGGTGGGTTTGTGACCCTGGAGCAGGGAGGAGAGGTCAGAGTCTGAGAGGGGCAAGAAGGTGGAGAGGGAGGGCGAGTTAGTAGGGGATGTAGTGGGTGTAGGGGTTGGAGCAGGAGGGGGTGCGGGGGAGGGAGAGGTGTTAAAGAGTTTGCGGATATCTGAGATTTTAGAAGAGAAGAAGGAGCCAAAGTCGTCAGGGGAGATAGAGGAGGGAGGAGGAGGGGGGGAGGGTTTAGGAGGGAGGAGAAGGTAGAGAATAGTTTACGTGGGTTGTTAGTGGAGGCTTGGATTACAGATTGGAAATAAGCACATTTAGCAGAGGAGAGAGTAGAGGAGAAGGAGGAGAGAAGAGTGCGGTAAAGGTCTAGGGCAGCAGGGAGTTTGGTTCTCTTCCATTTCTTTTCAGCAGATCGCAGTGTGATTCTTGCCGAGCGGAGCACAGAGGAGAGCCAGGGATGGGGAGGGGAGGGGCGAGCGGGTCGGGAGGTGAGGGGACAGAGGGAGTCGAGGGAGGAGGTGAGTGAGGAGAAGAGGGTGGAGGTAGCAGAGTCTACGGAGAGTTGTGAAAAGGAGTCGATAGGAGGGAGGTGAGAGAGAGCAGTGGAGGCAAGGACAGAGGGGGAGAGAGAGCGGAGGTTACGGCGAGAGGTGACAGTGGGGGTAGGAGGAGCAGGGAGAGGGGGGAGAGACAGAGAAAAAGAGATGAAATAGTGATCAGAGAGGTCCAGGGGGGTGACAGAGAGGTTGGAGGGGCAGCAGGCCCTGGAGAAGGTGAGGTCCAGTTGACGGCCAGCTTTGTGGGTAGGAGGGGACGGAGAGAGACAGAAGTCGAAGGAGTGAAGGAGAGGGAGGAATCCAGCAGAGTGGCTGGGGTTGGAGAGATGGATGTTGAAGTCACCCAACAGGACAGTCGGGGTAGACAGAGAGGGGAGGGAGGAGAGTAGATAGTCGAGTTCATCCAGAAAGTGAGTGAGAGGCCCAGGGGGGCGGTACAAAACAATGAGCAGGAGTTGACAGGGAGAGGTTAGTTGGACTGCATGAAATTCAAAGGTAGTGACAGAGAGGGAGGTGAGATCAGAGGGGACAGAAAAGAGTAAGGAGGGAGAGAGGAGAAGACCCGTCCCACCTCCCCGTCCGGTGAGACGCGGGGTATGGGACAGGACGTAGAGAGAGGACAGGGCAGCAGGAGTAACAGTGTTATCAGGGGACAGCCAGGTTTCAGTGAGAGCAAGGAAATCGAGCGAGAGGTGGGAGGCAAAGGCAGAGATGAAATCAGCTTTGTTAGCAGAAGAGTGACAGTTCCAGAGTGCACCAGAGAGTGTGCGGGAGGGGGGGAGAGGCAGAGAAATGAGGTTAGAGGGGTTGGAGGAGCAGTAGCGGAGGGAGGGCAGAGGACGAGGACGGGAGGACAGAACAGGGATGTGAGAGACAGTCATAGCAGGACAAGCAAGACAAAAGGCACAGTAGGAGCAGTGGGGTGGAGGATACAGACCTGACTAGTAGATGGCTTCTTCCAGAGCGCTGGTAGGTTCGGATCTAGTCGAACAGCGTCTCAGCGCAGGCCTCCCCTCGCTGGACTCCCACAGCTAGACTCCCGGCTCTTTTGTTGAGGCTCTTCTGTTGGCTGGCGCTTCGTGCTGGCGCTAAAATAAGCTGCTTGAATAAATGTTGTTACCCCTGCTTGGCAAAAGAACCAACTAAACTGTGTGGAAACCAATCAAATAGCAAAATCAACTGCTAATCAATTTAGCCACTCACCTGGTACTAATCACACACAAACTCAGCCAATTCAAACACCACCTTACAATGTCACCAAATGTAGTAGTTACAATTACAAAAAGCAGGAACTTATCTATCTGCCTCTCTCCCTGGTTCCCTGAAGACTGAACTAATTACCAGATGCCCACTCTTAAATAACTCCCTTCACTTAGCAAGGGAACTAGCTGCTAACTGCTCTGGAGACAATAGTTTCACACACTTTGATGGGATCACACAACTGCAGGAGCTGTGTGGAGACCAATTCAAATGCAAACTGCTCTAATCAAGTTAACCCACCCTGATTCAAATTTACAAGTTACAAATTAAGTACTCAAAATAAGCACACTGCCTGGGATAAAATCACACACTCCTCCCCAATTAGAAACACCAGGTAATACTATATAGTTAATGGAAAAATTACTAGGAGCAGGATCAAATACCTATCTTGCTTCAAATGCTGGTTACCTGGTTACCTGTCGACTCCCACAGCTAGACTCCCGGCTCTTTTGTTGAGGCTCTTCTGTTGGCTGGCGCTTCGTGCTGGCGCTAAAATAAGCTGCTTGAATAAATGTTGTTACCCCTGCTTGGCAAAAGAACCAACTAAACTGTGTGGAAACCAATCAAATAGCAAAATCAACTGCTAATCAATTTAGCCACTCACCTGGTACTAATCACACACAAACTCAGCCAATTCAAACACCACCTTACAATGTCACCAAATGTAGTAGTTACAATTACAAAAAGCAGGAACTTATCTATCTGCCTCTCTCCCTGGTTCCCTGAAGACTGAACTAATTACCAGATGCCCACTCTTAAATAACTCCCTTCACTTAGCAAGGGAACTAGCTGCTAACTGCTCTGGAGACAATAGTTTCACACACTTTGATGGGATCACACAACTGCAGGAGCTGTGTGGAGACCAATTCAAATGCAAACTGCTCTAATCAAGTTAACCCACCCTGATTCAAATTTACAAGTTACAAATTAAGTACTCAAAATAAGCACACTGCCTGGGATAAAATCACACACTCCTCCCCAATTAGAAACACCAGGTAATACTATATAGTTAATGGAAAAATTACTAGGAGCAGGATCAAATACCTATCTTGCTTCAAATGCTGGTTACCTGGTTACCTGTCGACTCCCACAGCTAGACTCCCGGCTCTTTTGTTGAGGCTCTTCTGTTGGCTGGCGCTTCGTGCTGGCGCTAAAATAAGCTGCTTGAATAAATGTTGTTACCCCTGCTTGGCAAAAGAACCAACTAAACTGTGTGGAAACCAATCAAATAGCAAAATCAACTGCTAATCAATTTAGCCACTCACCTGGTACTAATCACACACAAACTCAGCCAATTCAAACACCACCTTACAATGTCACCAAATGTAGTAGTTACAATTACAAAAAGCAGGAACTTATCTATCTGCCTCTCTCCCTGGTTCCCTGAAGACTGAACTAATTACCAGATGCCCACTCTTAAATAACTCCCTTCACTTAGCAAGGGAACTAGCTGCTAACTGCTCTGGAGACAATAGTTTCACACACTTTGATGGGATCACACAACTGCAGGAGCTGTGTGGAGACCAATTCAAATGCAAACTGCTCTAATCAAGTTAACCCACCCTGATTCAAATTTACAAGTTACAAATTAAGTACTCAAAATAAGCACACTGCCTGGGATAAAATCACACACTCCTCCCCAATTAGAAACACCAGGTAATACTATATAGTTAATGGAAAAATTACTAGGAGCAGGATCAAATACCTATCTTGCTTCAAATGCTGGTTACCTGGTTACCTGTCGACTCCCACAGCTAGACTCCCGGCTCTTTTGTTGAGGCTCTTCTGTTGGCTGGCGCTTCGTGCTGGCGCTAAAATAAGCTGCTTGAATAAATGTTGTTACCCCTGCTTGGCAAAAGAACCAACTAAACTGTGTGGAAACCAATCAAATAGCAAAATCAACTGCTAATCAATTTAGCCACTCACCTGGTACTAATCACACACAAACTCAGCCAATTCAAACACCACCTTACAATGTCACCAAATGTAGTAGTTACAATTACAAAAAGCAGGAACTTATCTATCTGCCTCTCTCCCTGGTTCCCTGGGAGAGAGGCAAAGGCTTTATTTTTGTAATTGCTGTTTGTTTCTAGTTCTGAACCCAAAGTGAAATCTGCAGCTCAGGTCAAATGTTTTGCACCAAAAAACAATTTTAGGATTGACATATAAAAAAAAAGAAAACCTATCTGAACACAATGTAGATATTTTATTTAACATCGTGTAATCAAAAGAAGCTGCAAAATGATATTGCAAAAGTCTACCGGAAGCCACAATAGCGGTACAGTAGTATATCATGTTAGATTTTGAAATGTCCCATTTTTTAATTTGTCAGTTTTTTTGTTAAGTATCTGGAAAACTACACAGCGGTGTTTTATTCAATATGTTAACGTCACATTATTCAGCAGGTTTCATTCGACTGCATGAAGCACAGTGAGTTAATGGTGATGCAAGAGTTTTGCGTGTTTCTTGTAAAAGTACAGAAATGTTTGAAATTGAAGTTAATAATAATGTGCATCGACACAAAAAACCAAAGAATAGAGACACAACGAAGAATAAATATAGATTGTTTATATTGGGTGTAAACTCCTTGGAACAATGCAATCGAGGAGCAGTGAGGTGAAGAACTATCCAATACAAAACCTTTACATATATACATCTATACTGAAGAACTCTACATGCAATTCAAAACCTTTACATATATACATCTATACTGAAGAACTCTACATGTAATACAAAACCTTTACATATATACATCTATACTGAAGAACTCTACATGCGATACAAAACCTTTACATCTATACTGAAGAACTCTACATGCAATTCAAAACCTTTACATATATACTGAAGAACTCTACATGCAATACAAAACCTTTACATATATAAATATATACTGAAGAACTCTACATGCAATACAAAACCTTTACATATATACTGAAGAACTCTACATGTAATACAAAACCTTTACATATATAAATATATACTGAAGAACTCTACATGCAATCCAAAACCTTTACATCTCTACATATAGACACACTTATACTGTGTATTAGACTCGTAATACATTAACGTGCCGAATATTTATTTACAGCAGAAAACAAAGTACAGCTTGTAAACGCAGACAACACGGCAGCAAAGTGCAGCGAAAACAAACAACAAACCCACATTGAAAACAACGGGGGTTTGGTTTGGTTTGATTTTTTTGAGGAAGAACGGTTACCCGCCGTCCCAGTTGTGTTTTTGCTTCCCCAGACTTGAATCGGAGCCTGTCGGTCTGGGGCGGTTCTGGGCCGTGTGCATCTCAGATATATTCGTGGGGTATCACTGAAGGGGGGATCCCCCTGGCGCCTTGCCCGTCTCACTTCTCTTTAGCGGGCCGTGGTAGTCTGTGTTACGCTGCGGGCAGTAGCGCTTCGTGTGCGCTTCATCTCCGGTGGCACCGCAACGCGGGCACTTGTAACGTCTGAGATAGGGGCACAGCACTTTGTCACCGTCCTTAAAGCTGTGGCTGTTGTAGACCTTTCTGGACTCCCCGTTCTTTTTGCAAAACACGCAGAACTTGCTTCCTCCGTCCGTCGGGTCGGGTTGGTTTAGGGCCGGCGACTTGACTTCTGAAGCGCTCTGCTGCTTCGTACCGCGGTCGGGCTGTGTCGCCGCCATGCCGGCTGCAGCACCGGGACTCGGTTCGGGACCCGGCTCGCTTCCAGCAGCGCCACGAGTCCTCGTTTCCTGCAACAGTTCGGCCAGACCGAAGTAGTCTTTCCACACGTCGAAGCTCTGGTTACCGCGGTCAAAGTAAAATAACGATGCACACACAAAGACTTGCGGTTGAACTGTCTGCACACGGAGTCGCCACCAGTACTCTAGCTTCGACCTGTCAATCCAGAACCTGAATTTGAATTTGAAGGCAGGGTCCCAGGATACAGTAACACCCCGTTCCTCAAATCCTTGACCAAGGCGGCCCAAAATCAATACAACAAACCATCGAAAAGAACCGACCAACTAACGTCCAGGCGCATTCACGCTGCAAAACTTTGCAACTCGCGATTTCATTTTTCTCTCTTTTCTTTTTATAATATTATACGATGGTGAATTTTTATAATAATACCAGACGTTTGAAACCGCGGGGTTTAGCGGTGTGCAGAATCAGCGACGCGGAATGGAATGAATCTTTGACGCCAGGACCGGTCTCTGACGTCAGTTTATTAATATTTGTTACTGTACATGAATTGTTGAAACGCGTTGACAGGGATGGTAAGCTGCAGATTCACATACAGTGTGTGTAATAACACAGTATCGTACACTGCAAGACCGAGTGCTTAACTTTAAAACTCTTTTCAAACACCTCACTGAGTTTGTAATTCTAAATGTGTGAGGATTTAAACACCCTGCCGTGTTTATTTTGTAAACTCTGGGACGCGTTTATGATTTTTTAAAAACATTTTGTACGGGTTTATAACAGGGCTGGTGTTTAAAATCTAAACATTAAACTACGTCACAAATTAAACCCATAACGTTTAGCAATTATTTAGAGTTCCACATGACTAAACACCACAGTGTTACACCTGGGGCCGGTTGTACTAACGAGATCAAAAAACACTGGAGCCGGATCATGAAAAGGCGTTGTACTGAGCGGATCAGAACCAAGCTCCACTGATCCGAAATCCTGATCCGATCCTGGAGCTGCGCAGCCGTAACCAGAGAAACTGACCAATGAGAAGCGAGAATGCGTGGCGTAGAGATTGAAGAATCCGAATATCAGAAAATGAAGTGCGTTTAATTTAAACGACATGAATCAGAAGCAACTACTGTACATGTATAATTTAAAACTTCAGCGAATCTATAAAAACAGATCGAGTATATTAATGCCGGTATCTGTTTTTTTTAACTTCTAAAAATGTTTTAATAATGTTAGTGTAATCACGGCCGTGTGTATTTTCTGACGGACACACAGATATTTTACAGCGGTATAGCCACCATACACACAAACATGTAGCTGCAGCGTCGGTTCAGGGCAAATTATCAACACATTTTGAGCAAATGTAATCCAGTGCTGACAGACAGCTGCGACTGGAAAATGACGCGGACAGGGGGAGATTGAGGCTGTCAAAAGGTAAGCTTAATTTAATGAGAAAAAAAGGAATGGGGGGGAATGATATGCATAAAAAATACAACGTTAAATCTAATTAAATTAACGAGAACGCCAGTATGACTGTCTACACAGAAAACGTAGAAATAGTATTTATGAAACCTATAGGGGCTTTGTCCCGCGTCCCGATCGAGGTACTGTCGGGACGCCATTTGTCCGATTTTGTGACATTTTTATTTTCTCGTTATGAAATGCAGTATATGTGGCTGCTGCGCTGCCTCACGGTGCAACAGCACACTCTACTGGTTCAGGGCGTGTTGATCGGGCAGCAGTGTGGAGTAGTGGTTAGGGCTCTGGACTCTTGACCGGAGGGTTGGGGGTTCAATCCCCAGTGGGGGACACTGCTGTTGTACCCTTGAGCAAGGTACTTTACCTAGATTGCTCCAGTAAAAACCCAACTGTATAAATGGGTAATTGTATGTAAAATAATGTGATATCTGTATAGTGTGAAATAATGTATAATGTGATATCTTGTAATAATTGTAAGTCGCCCTGGATAAGGGCGTCTGCTAAGAAATAAATAATAATAATAATAATAATAATAATAATAATAATTGAGTGAGCTGTTTGCATTGCATCTATGCGGCTAGCCAATCACGTTAACCTGCACAGTCACGTGATGCGGGATGCGTCATGTGTGTTCCTTGCTGCGTGCGCCTGTGCGTCCGGTTTTACTGGTGAAGTGTCGTGATGGCTGCTGTTGGCGAGTCTGTCACTAAAAATCAAAAAAGACAGAGCAAGTACCGAACGCAGTGAGGAAGAAAAAATGGATTCAGTCACATGACCATGGTCAAGTCATCCAGTTAGGATTAGGATTATAATGAGGATTTCTGGACCTGTTTAAATACACCTAATATTTCAAGCACTAAAAAAGCCTAAACATAGCGGTACTTGCTTCCTTACTAAAACAGAGTGCTGGCATGTGTTAAAGGCGAGCATGCAACATCTCCCAACAGTTGCTGCCGACATTCTCTGTCTGGTGTGGATTTGAACATACATTGAGACTGCACGTCTGCATCCACTGAATTGATTGGAAGTGTACGGCAAAGCTTTGCCAAGTTATACAGATGTGGACATCAGTTAGAAACAGTCCTAAAACTCGCTTACCCAAAGGTATCTGTCATTCTTTAATAAAGTCCAGATATGCAGCACGCTCGTTGTCATGATATTTGTCCCATCCAGGAATCTATTTTATCAGTACCGAGTCGAAACAAAGAAAACGCGTCTATTCGGGTCTAAAATTGTAACTGCGTTTAAAAAGTAAACAGCAGGCTGTTTGAACCGAGGTAGCTGTGCTTGATTGGACCCGTAGTGCTGATTTAACTTGGATACAACCGACACAGGAATCCTTTTTTTTTCTTATCTGCGCTGACTTTCCAGTTTGTTTTCTGAAAGCTGTTTGTTTTACATTCTGTTCAGCAGGCTCTGTAGCAGCCTTTTGTTTAATGTGGGATTTTGAAGCATATAGTTTGACAAAAAATCATATATATATATATATATATATATATATATATATATATATATATATAATCGTGGAGATAACATAACAGTTTGAACCATTAGCATTGTTTAGCCATCAGTATCAATCTAATTTAATTGAATCTTAAAAATAATAATAGTCAATTGCATTTCTTGCGTGTTTTTTTCTGTACTTTTTTTTTCTATTTGGAGTCACCCATTGTTTTTTTCAACAACAAAAAAGCACAGAGCAAAACGCTGTTTGCCCAATTCCTCTTCTATCCAGGAAACCTTTAGGGATTAGTCATGTGATCAATCACACGTTGAAGCACACCCATAACCGCAACATGTACATTTTACAAACAAAGTTTAAACGTGTATATATTAAGTATTTTTTAGTGTTTAACACACTAAAATAACATTTAGCAAATGTATATGTAATGTGCGTGTAAAATATAATAGACGTTTAAGAACGAGACTGTGCAATATCATCTTAAAAGGTCGTTGTATGCAGCTGATACTACCTTGTGGACTAAGGTGAATCTCCCTCATTATTAAATTATAAAATATTTAACCGTAGCTGTAAATCGTCATCTATAAAATGCATTCATTCCTCAAGGTCAAATATGTAATCACAAGTAATTAAGCCTTGGGTACAATACCGTTACAATACCAGTAGATGTTTGTATTTATTTATTTTGGAAATGAGCTGTATATCTCTATTATTATTATTATTATTATTATTATTATTATTATTATTATTATTTGTTTATTTAGCAGACGCCTTTATCCAAGATTACAAGCCCGTTTCTTTAACCACTGGACCACACAGCCTCCTATTATTATTATTATTATTATTATTATTATTATTATTATTATTATTATTATTATTAGTATTAGTATTATTATTATTATTATTATTATTATTATTATTATTATTATTTAGTAATTTGGCTGACTTTACTCAAGATGACTTAGAAGTATTAATCATAATTTGTGCAAAATAGTTAACTATAGATGTGATTAATTTTGTATGTGTATAAAAAATAACAAACAAACACAGGGGCTACAACTAGTAGTGATTCATTTTATTATTTATTTGTTTGGCAGACTTACACAAGGTTACGTACACAGTAAACTAAGAAGAACTGTAAGAAATTCTGGTGCACAAACTTGTAATCTGAGTTCCTTACAGCGTGAAGCAGCTCTCTAGAAAGTACACCCCGTCTGGATCATAGATATATAGCTCTGGTCTGGAGGATGTAACTGACGCCATTTTGGCTCACACAGAGTTCTTATCTTGCACTAAGTAAGCGGGAATTTGGATCCAACATGGCACATACGGTCTTCAGTTTCATAACACTCAACGAGCTGAGAGACAACCCGGTTTCATTGTTACAACGAACAAATCAGCCAAACTCGAGAGGTAAGGAATCATTTCATGAGTTTTGATAGGCTGGTAACTCGACTCCTGTGCGCCACGCAGCTTGTTCATGGGGTGAATCAAAAGAACCGATTCAATGGGGACTCTGATCCGATTCCCATCGTTCACCTGAGTGAGTCGTTCAAGAAGAACGATTCGTTCGCAAACTGCACATCACTAGTGCGGAGAGGGCTCCATGTGTAAGAATATATTGGGACGTCCAGATTTTTCCGTCCCAGTTTGGTCTACCGCTGCGGACTCTTTTGCTATACTGTCGTCACTGGTACTGCGTAGAATTTGATGGCGAATTATCGGCAAGTTAGTTCTGGCACCTTCATCATTATTTTCATCAGTACATGCCAATATCTGCCCTATTCTTTCCAACAGCCAATCTACTCGACACAAAATAAAGTCGTCATTTACCGACCCACATTCAACTTGAATTAAAAGCTCCCTAATCTTTTCTAGGATAAGACTCCTATAAGTCATGTTGCACACATTTGTAACGTATGGAATATTCACAGCATTGAAACTGTACAGCAGGGGTGCACAATTCCGGTCCTGGAGGGCCGGTGTCCCTCCTGGCTTTTGTTCCAACCTTGCCCTAAATTACTTAATTGGACCAATTATTACCAATTATTGGTCTAATTAAGTAATTTAGAACACAGTTGGAACAAAAGCCAGGAGGGACACCAGCCCTTCAGGACTGGAATTGCCCACCCCTGCTGTACAGCAACAACGCTGTAGCCCTGACTGCACACCTCTCTGCACTACTACCAGGCAGAGTTAGGAGATCACCGAGTCACTTACTGTCCCGCCCATCGAGCATGATTGACGGTAGCTCGAAAAGATTGTGCCAAAATGAAGACGAAATAAATAAAGAAATGAAAAACGAAATAAATAAATATATATATAAGTAAATAATTAAATAAAAAACGAAATAAATATGTAAATAAATAAATTATTATAAAGATAAATTATTAAATATATTTCAGTTTCTACTTATTTATGTATTTATTTCATTTTATATTTATTTATATTTGTATGTATTTATTTATTTATTTATTTTTTAATTTTGGCACAAATTATCCTCCAGACCTCCACAGCAGCAGAAGAGTCATCAGCAATGAGACACGCCAAGGAGTGCGCTGCTCTGTGAGACTCGAGGGGACGCATTATCAAAGCGCTTCCTCCAGGCTTTAATTAACTGCTATTGATTTTAAAAAGGACAAAACATCATGTTAATGTACAACATGAAAAACTAAACACACTGAGAGTGCTGAAGAGGACTTGAAATACAGTGTATTACTCAGCTGTGTGGTTCTAGTTTTGTAAAATGAACAGGTGGTTTACCTCTAAAATAAATAGGAGTTAATTAAAGACTGGCGTAAAAGCTTTGAAAAGATGTCCTGAGGTGTCTTATTGTGATTAAAAAGCGTCCCATTCCACAAGAAAAACCTGAGAGGCGTTAGAAAACTAAAGCTCTTTGAATGAAATGCTTTTTATTATATGAATAACTACCCAGTGGAGTGACAGAGCAGGTTAATAAACTAAATGTATTGAATGAATAATGAAATCAGATATTATTAATGTCTTAGCAGACACCCTTATCCAGGGCAACTTACAATTGTTACGAGATATCACATTATTTTTACATACACTTACCCATTTATACAGTTGGGTTTTATTGGAGCAATCAAGGTAAAGCACCTTGCTCAAGGGTACAGCAGCAGTGTCCCCCACCTGGGATTGAACCCACAACCCTCCGGTCAAGAGTCCAGAGTCCTAACCACTACTCCACACTGCTGCCCGGACAATATATGTCAGAGAAACTCATAAATCATTTCAATTACCTGAAAGGATGAAAGAAAACTAAAGGTCTGATTTCTTCAGTTACATGTTTTCATTGTAAAAAAAGTCACTCTCTTTTGTTTTGTTTTATTATTATAAAGGCATCACAGAAACCTTGTTCATACCTAATACTGAATGAAAGCAGTGAAGCAGCACAGTAGATCTGCACGCTGGGTAGAAGGGCATCACTGGTATGCAGAGCAGAGAAAGACCAGCAAAAGCAACAGGACTAGCTTGCATTGTAGATATTTCAAATGATAATTATCCATTGTATTGAAGAAGACTGGCCGCTCCCCTTACCCAGAGCAGCCATTTTAAATGCAGTTATCTGTTTATGAGCACAGCGCCATGGCAACAGACATCATGCTGTTCATGTTCAGCACTGACATAACGGTGACATCATAAAGGAAAGTGATGTCATAATGTCTCTGCCAGTGAATTTCCAGCAGAATCTTCATTGCAGAGATTTACTCCTGAGAGGTAAGTTCACAGAGTTTCTGTTCACTGTTTATTTTGTATGTATTTATTTATTTATTTATTTATTTATTTATTTATTTATAGAGATTCAAGTAAGATCAATATACATGCATTGTAATTGAAATGTGTAAAACACACACACACACATATATATATATATATATATATATATATATATATATATATATATATATATATATATATATATATATATATATATATATATATATATATTTGAAGAAGTGCCAACTATCTTTAAAATCCATTCTCTCATCTCTTCTTAGCTTTACCAAATTCCACTAGAGCAGAAATGTCTTCATCTAGACAATGTGGGGAAGCTATTAAAAAAAAGCCAACAAGATGCTCGGATATATTGTGAGAAGTGTTGAATTCAAATCAAGGGAAGTAATGTTAAAATTTTACAATGCATTAGTAAGACCTCACCTAGAATATTGTGTTCAGTTCTGGTCACCTCGTTACAAAAAGGATATTGCTGCTCTAGAAAGAGTGCAAAGAAGAGCAACCAGAATTATCCCGGGTTTAAAAGGCATGTCGTATGCAGACAGGCTAAAATAATTAAATCTATTCAGTCTTGAACAAAGAAGATTAAGCGGCGATCTGACTCAAACATTCATAATTCTAAAAGGTATTGACAATGTCGACCCAGGGGACTACTTTGACCTGAAAAAAGAAACAAGGACCAGGGGTCACAAATGGAGATTAGATAAAGGGGCATTCAGAACAGAAAATAGGAGGCACTTTTTTACACAGAGAATTGTGAGGGTCTGGAACCAACTCCCCATTAATGTTCTTGAAGCCGACACCCTGGGATCCTTCAAGAAGCTGCTTGATGAGATTCTGGGATCAATAAGCTACTAACAACCAAACGAGCAAGATGGGCTGACTGGCCTCCTCTCGTTTGTAAACTTTCTTATGTTCTTATGTTCTAACTTAGCTCTCGCTATTCCTTATCCAATGCTGCCATCGTGTGGCCATTTGGTTGAACTGTTATTTCTAATATACATAACTTTTTTTTTTTTATCTGAACACACAACACAGCTCTCAGTGATAAGCGGTTGCTGGTGCCCTCTGCTGTTTACAATGGGTAGTACAGGTAGTGAAATTCAGCAAAGACATTATTACTGTTATTATTATTTATTTCTTAGCAGACATCCAGGTCGATTTACAATTGTTAAAATATCACATTACAGAATATCATAATACAGATAAGAGCAGTTATGAAAGTACAATAAAATCAATTCAAGTAAGAGCAAAATAAAGCACACAGTAAATTATAAGAACGATTTCGACTAAGAGCAGCTAAACCTGATCGTAACTGATAGGAACACATAGTAAGCATGATAAATGCATGAGAATGATTTAAAATAAGAGCAATTACAGAAAACCTTATTATTTATACACAGTATTCTCCTGGTTATCCTGTAAATATTCTGTTTGCTGTATTTTAAGAATGTATCTGAAATGTCTATTTCTGCACAGGGGTTAATACGAGTCATTTCAAAGGGCAACTGAGCTGTGTTCAGATAGAAAAGAAAAAAAATACAAAAATGTTATTGGAACAAACAGTTCTACTAAATGGCCACACGATGGCAGCATTGGATAAGGAATAGCGAGAGCTGCGTTCTGCCCGTCTCCATGAAGTTCACTGCCTGCTCTGCCCATTGTAACCCGCTCGATAGAGCCTCGCCGAATTAATGAGCTCACAGGGGGCGTGTCTCAATGTGGAACAGCTGGATCTCATTAAATATGTTGGTTTGTTCAGAAGGAAGCCAAGCGAGGAGGTGTTTGCGTTTGTTTTGCAGGTTACGACGCACAGAGCTCGTTAAAGCAGGTGAATGCACACAGGTTATTTGTTTAGGGGTTAGGAGAGTTATTTTAAGGTTGGTCGTGTTCTTGTATTTCAGAGCTGGCTGTGCTTGCTGCTCCTGGCTGCTCTCTGTTTGACGTCACGTTGCTTCTCTAAACCTTTGGGAAACTTACCAACAACACCCCCTGTTTATACTCTAGTTGCATAATGAATGACTTATTCTATTTGTTTGATGTATATAGTGACACGTAATTACATTGAATTGTTTCATTTATCATAATGTATCACACATGCGGATTGCATTCATTTGCAGTCCATTATAACCTGACTGTAATGTTTACACGTCCTGTAGTTAGTTTCTGGATTCTCAGACTATACAGAGTCAGTTTGATGTCATTGTTGAACATTAACTTCATTGTAACAGTATACATTTATCAGCTGATACAATGTGAATTCATGATGAATACATTTCAAATTCTAATAATGTAATTCCGTGTCTGCAATTCATCATGCATTACATATGAACAGACGCTTATTTTAAAGGGTTACCGTGTATTTAATACAGCGTTGACAAGGCGTAAAGATAACATGTCGTTCCCCTCCACTCACAAGGCGGGCAGCAGTAGTTTTAGTAGCTATTTCAATTACGATTGACGAATCGAAGTTCCCTTTGTGCTCCACTAGCTTCATAATTTACAGCATGATCAGAAAATGTACAGTAGAAACAGTCCCTGCTATAAAGAGATAATATAAACGTGTGTTTATATTAGACAGTTGTTAGACAGTACTGTATTTTGATCTGGGACAAAAATAGTTCAAGTACTTGCACATATGATCACATATCCCACTTCAACTACCTGTTATTAAAGCTGATTTATTCTCCTTAATTCAAAGTAGGTTATTCCCTGTCCCTGATCGCCTTTCATCAATAACCAATTACACCTGCTGAAAATAACAGAGCGGTTTAAGGTTCATTTCAACCGTTTAGCATTATTTATTTATTTTTTTTACATGTTTAAACCTTTAGAATAAATATCTGAATATTTGAAAAGTATAATAACTGTGTGGAAAAAGAGTCAAATCATTTTAATATGTATTACAAATCATTTATAAGATCATTAATGACCTGACTCGAAGTCGATTCACACCCCCTCACTAGGTGGCAGTAGCACATGGAGTGAGGATTGGATCTGGTTGCTACACGCTTCTTTGTCATCCAGCGCTCGTCTCTTGTTTTGCGCCGCGGCTGCTCCTGCGCAGGACCTCTTGAGAAGCTGCGCGGCTCTGCAGACTTTTAAACCCGTGGATGCGTGACCTGGATCTGAATCTGGACACGTTTTCCGCAGAATGTGCTCAGACTTGGTACCTGGAATAGAAAGGGCTGCTACTGCTTGCAAAGTCTGTGTGTGATGCATGTATTTGAATGGGAAGGCTACGATAAAAACACATATATCTTACTAAATACAAACCGAAGGCGGTGTTTCTGAATGCAAAGAGGATTCCGCTAGAGCAGTCTCAAACTAAACCAGTGAAGATGGACGTCAGTGTCTCCGTGTCGTTGTTTCAAGACGAGCTCGCCTCCACCGTCGAGCTCGCAGTGAAAGCGGCTGCAGACAGCGTCGTGTGCGCGATTACTGAAGCTGTGAGCAGCAAATTCACTGAATTACAAGAGGACATGTCTGCAGTGAAGAGAGAGAATGAAAGTCTGAAGCTGAGATTGGAAATATCAGAGAGCGAGCTGAAAGCCGTGCGAGGGTGTATAAACGCTGCACATGCAGACATTAAACAGCCTTTCATATTTCAAGGTAAGATGGGTTTTATTGTGTGGTATTGCTCGGTCAATCCAACACCTCAAACCACCTTCTACTGGAAAGATCTGTTCGAATCTCTCTTCAGACGCGTTTTAAAGTGTTTGATTATTATAAGCGCTGTTAACAGCACAGCTCTGTCCTAATATTGGTTATAAGGAGTCTAATTGAGGCATTGTGTTATTTTATAGATTATAAGAACGTAGTGCATCTAACCTAGTCTAATTCATATTTAAATAGGTATTCTAGAAACTAAGAAACTACTATATTGGTAAGTCTTAACCAGTCTGTAATTAGAGAGACTTACACGGTGTCCTTCTGGTAAAGTGTATAGAGTCCCGCTGAGACAGTCACAGACCATGTTGCAGAGCTTGAGAATGTAAATATCTCTGTGATGTATTTGTGAGGGTCTTTTAATAGAGCCTTTTATTAGACACAGTGTACAGACCCTGATTAACAGCAGTACTAGAAATAATAGCGCGCTCACAATGCTTTTAACTTATTCACGCTCGCTCTGGCAAAATGTTTCTTGACATAATCAAGCATAAATAAGAGCCAGACACTTTATATTAACGATATTTTGTACTGTTATTAAAAAAAAAAATACCGCTATATCCTGGCACTGCACCACAGCATCATCGCAATGTATTCAGTGCTGAGTGAGCTCCACAAATGGCGCCTGTAATTGAGTACCGAACTGCATCATGGGATTGATTGTCCTGTCCTTCATTATATAGTCCTAGCCCAATCCCAGATGTCCATTGGAGGAGTAATCATATATATATATATAAAATCAAAACACGTGCTGAATATCATTCTGCAACAAGTGAAAAAAAATATGCAGCCCAACTACATAAAAAATGCTTGTGGAAACACGCTTTTATTGAATGGAGGTTTTACTCCTCGTATTTACCAGTCTAGTTATGATGGAGCTGTATGGGAACAGTGAAAAAAAAACTTTAGTCGTCTGCAATCAGAAAATCTGTGGTGAAGCCCACTCTGACTGCGTCGCTGTAATGTCCCTCGCGGTGATGTCATAGTGCTGTTATGTGCAGTCACTGTAATGTCCCTCGCAGTGATGTCATAGTGCTGTTATGTGCAGTCGCTGTGATGTCCCTCGTGGTGATGTCGTAGTGCTGTTATGTGCAGTCGCTGTAAATTCCCTCATGGTGATGTCATAGTGCTGTTATGTGCAGTCGCTGTAAATTCCCTCATGGTGATGTCATAGTGCTGTTATGTGCAGTCGCTGTAAATTCCCTCGTGGTGATGTCATAGTGCTGTTATGTGCAGTCGCTGTAAATTCCCTCGTGGTGATGTCATAGTGCTGTTATGTGCAGTCGCTGTAAATTCCCTCGTGGTGATGTCATAGTGCTGTTATGTGCAGTCGCTGTAAATTCCCTCGTGGTGATGTCATAGTGCTGTTATGTGCAGTCGCTGTAAATTCCCTCGTGGTGATGTCATAGTGCTGTTATGTGCGGTCGCTGTAAATTCCCTCGTGGTGATGTCATAGTGCTGTTATGTGCGGTCGCTGTAAATTCCCTCGTGGTGATGTCATAGTGCTGTTATGTGCGGTCGCTGTAAATTCCCTCGTGGTGATGTCATAGTGCTGTTATGTGCGGTCGCTGTAAATTCCCTCGTGGTGATGTCATAGTGCTGTTATGTGCGGTCGCTGTAAATTCCCTCGTGGTGATGTCATAGTGCTGTTATGTGCGGTCGCTGTAAATTCCCTCGTGGTGATGTCGTAGTGCTGTTATGTGCAGTCGCTGTACTGTCCCTCGTGGTGATGTCGTAGTGCTGTTATGTGCAGTCGCTGTACTGTCCCTCGTGGTGATGTCGTAGTGCTGTTATATGCAGTCGCTGTAATGTCCCTCGTGGTGATGTCGTAGTGCTGTTATATGCAGTCGCTGTAATGTCCCTCGTGGTGATGTCGGCGTGGTTTTAGACTCGCTGTTATGTCATGTAACCGTATATGTTATACCATAAGTGTGTATTATTAAGAATGGATAGCGGTGCAGTATATATTATACTATAACAGTGTGTATTATTAAGAATGGATAGTGGTGCAGTATATATTATACTATAACAGTGTGTATTATTAAGAATGGATAGTGGTGCAGTATATATTATACTATAACAGTGTGTATTATTAAGAATGGATAGTGGTGCAGTATATATTATACTATAACAGTGTGTATTATTAAGAATGGATAGTGGTGCAGTATATATTATACTATAACAGTGTGTATTATTAAGAATGGATAGTGGTGCAGTATATATTATACTATAACAGTGTGTATTATTAAGAATGGATAGTGGTGCAGTATATATTATACTATAACAGTGTGTATTATTAAGAATGGATAGTGGTGCAGTATATATTATACTATAACAGTGTGTATTATTAAGAATGGATAGTGGTGCAGTATATATTATACTATAACAGTGTGTATTATTAAGAATGGATAGTGGTGCAGTATATATTATACTATAACAGTGTGTATTAAGAATGGATAGCGGTGCAGTATATATTATACTATAACAGTGTGTATTATTAAGAATGGATAGTGGTGCAGTATATATTATACTATAACAGTGTGTATTAAGAATGGATAGTGGTCCAGTATATATTATACTATAACAGTGTGTATTAAGAATGGATAGTGGTGCAGTATATATTATACTATAACAGTGTGTATTATTAAGAATGGATAATGGTGCAGTATATATTATACTATAACAGTGTGTATTAAGAATGGATAGTGGTGCAGTATATATTATACTATAACAGTGTGTATTATTAAGAATGGATAGCGGTGCAGTATATATTATACTATAACAGTGTGTATTATTAAGAATGGATAGTGGTGCAGTATATATTATACTATAACAGTGTGTATTATTAAGAATGGATAGTGGTGCAGTATATATTATACTATAACAGTGTGTATTATTAAGAATGGATAGTGGTGCAGTATATATTATACTATAACAGTGTGTATTATTAAGAATGGATAGTGGTGCAGTATATATTATACTATAACAGTGTGTATTAAGAATGGATAGTGGTGCAGTATATATTATACTATAACAGTGTGTATTATTAAGAATGGATAGTGGTGCAGTATATATTATACTATAACAGTGTGTATTAAGAATGGATAGCGGTGCAGTATATATTATACTATAACAGTGTGTATTATTAAGAATGGATAGCGGTGCAGTATATATTATACTATAACAGTGTGTATTAAGAATGGATAGTGGTGCAGTATATATTATACTATAACAGTGTCTATTAAGAATGGATAGTGGTCCAGTATATATTATACTATAACAGTGTGTATTAAGAATGGATAGTGGTGCAGTATATATTATACTATAACAGTGTGTATTATTAAGAATGGATAGTGGTGCAGTATATATTATACTGTAACAGTGTGTATTAAGAATGGATAGTGGTGCAGTATATATTATACTATAACAGTGTGTATTATTAAGAATGGATAGTGGTGCAGTATATATTATACTGTAACAGTGTGTATTAAGAATGGATAGTGGTGCAGTATATATTATACTATAACAGTGTGTATTATTAAGAATGGATAGTGGTGCAGTATATATTATACTATAACAGTGTGTATTATTAAGAATGGATAGTGGTGCAGTATATATTATACTATAACAGTGTATTATTAAGAATGGATAGTGGTGCAGTATATATTATACTATAACAGTGTGTATTATTAAGAATGGATAGTGGTGCAGTATATATTATACTATAACAGTGTGTATTATTAAGAATGGATAGCGGTGCAGTATATATTATACTATAACAGTGTGTATTATTAAGAATGGATAGTGGTGCAGTATATATTATACTATAACAGTGTGTATTATTAAGAATGGATAGCGGTGCAGTATATATTATACTATAACAGTGTGTATTATTAAGAATGGATAGTGGTGCAGTATATATTATACTATAACAGTGTGTATTAAGAATGGATAGTGGTGCAGTATATATTATACTATAACTGTGTGAATTATATTATTAAAATCTATAATTTGCTCAAAACAGCATGAAGCTGCAGTTTGTATGTTAGAAAAATTGTAACCATAAAATAAATAAATAAAGTACATTGTTCAGCTGATGGTAAACAGAATTAGGAAGCGATCGCTCATATTGTTTCAAACCCAGACACTTACTAATACAGGGTATTATTTAAGAGCAGAGGATGCATGCAATAGGGGGAGCCACACCAGTACAAATGTATTTTAATACTAGAAGGGATGTGATTGGATGTATATCTACAGTTCACATGACGTTGCACAAGTAAGCTTCCAATGTTGTTATTAATGATTATTACACAGGTGGAGTTTGTACAAAAAAAAAATCTTGCTGCACTTTGAAGAGTCAGAATTGTGTAAATCACTTGTTTCCATGAAGCTGCTTTGAGAATAAGCAGCTCTCCTGCTGCAACCCCTTGTCTGCTCGTTGTATTTGACACATTGAAACTCGTATTCTGTGTTGACAGTTTCCATTCCAACCATGATCACAATACAGTTTGAGTTCACAGAAAGACATTCCTCAGACACTTTGCTGAGACTTACCTCTGTTGTCCTCAGCTGTTGTGCGGTTTCCTGCTGCGAGGGAAATTGTGTTTTAATTTGGGAGTTAAAAAAGGGTAAAGTAGCACTATTAATTAAAAATAAATCAATAAAATAAGAGAAATAGCTCCTCTTAGACCCGGTGACATTATGTTGACTCAGAAATGTCTTCATCTAGACAATGTGGGGAAGCTATAAAAAAGGCCAACAAGATGCTCTGATATATTGTGAAAAGTGTTGAATTTAAATCAAGGGAAGTAATGTTAAAACTTTACAATGCATTAGCAAGACCGCATCTAGAATATTCTGTTCAGTTCTGGTCACCTCGTTACAAAAAGGATATTGCTGCTCTAGAAAGTGCAAAGAAGAGTGACCAGAATTATCCCGGGTTTAAAAGGCATGTCGTATGCAGACAGGCTAAAAGAATTGAATCTATTCAGTCATTCTGACAAGGGGATGGCTTTGTACAGGAGTCTAGCTAGTAAGTAAGAGTTGTAATTTTATATAATTTTGTTTCCCACAGATCCCATAGAGAGCCACGCTATCCCTGAATCTGAAGCACAGGAAGGGCCAAAGATAGAAGCAGTTTACACACAAGAGGAGTCCTTTGAACAGGAGTGGTGTGGAAGTCTAATACAGGTTACAGAGCTGCCATGTGTTAAAGATGAAGACGTCCCTGAAGAGGAATGTGTTCCTATTAAAGAGGAATTCATAGAACAGGAATGTGTCCCCATCGCAGAGGAACTTCCTACTGAAAATAATGTATGTACACTTGAGGAGAACACCAAGCTGGGATCCAACCTGTGTGATGATTCTCCATCTGAATGTGAACTGGGATTCAGAGGTAATCCTACAAAACAAGCAGCATTGAGCTGCCTATTCATCCTGCAGAACCTGGTACTATACACCAGCAATGTGCTTGAGATTCATATTTTAACCAGAGGGAGCTGCCCAACCACTATGTCAACAAGGACATCACTGTGCTTGCTCCTGAGGCACCTGCTAGATGTGCAGCCACTGCCACGCCTCTTTAGAATGCTGTGATATCAGCGCTGTCCAATCACGTTCCTGGAGGCCATTCCACTCCTCATTGAACAGGTTCAGTGCTGCTCCTGTGCCTGGATGGAGCTTTAATTGGTTCATTTAAACAACTCAGAACAGGGTTGGAACAAAGAGCAGGAGTGGAAGGGCCAGCTTTGGTCACCCCTGTGTTAGATCTGTGCCTTTCCCCATTTCTGATAGACTGTTTGCAGTTGTGCTGCTCCCACAGCTTTACAGAGCTGCAGGGATCACATGTCCCATCACTGGGTGATGTCACATCCAGTCTGGTTGCTTAGCGTCCCCAGAAGAAACATTTCAGTAGAGCATTTCTGTGGAGAGTATGCAGCAGCATCGCCACAATGAGAGTGAACCCGTATTGTATGACCCATCAGTCTTATTTTATTTCTTACACTTTATTCAAATACAATATCATGTTTAAAAGCTCATCTCACTACAACTATCCCAGGGACTGTAATATTTGCTCTCAGCAGCACATTTCACTCTTGTGCGTCTCGCAGTAAGCATTGCTGTGTTGTTATTGTCATGTTTATGACATGAAGCCCTGCAGAACAGTGCATGTGGAAGAATGCTGTACAATAACCTTTGTCTCTCTTCTCTTTCTTTTTTTAGCTTCTAAAGTAGATGAAGGAGAACACGACTCCACTCCATCACCCCAGTGCAAAAACTCTTCTAGAAGCAAACCACAGTGCAAGAAACACAGAGAAACGACACCCCAAGAAGAGTATGTGAAGACTCACTCAGTTAAAATCCCTTCTTTACAAGACAGACACCCACTTACTGTGGAGAGTACAGAGACGCCACATTCTGCATGTTTTAACAATTCAGAAACCCAGGGCAACTTGAAGACCTTGCCTCATTCTATTAAAGGTGGGAAGAGTTCCTGTCAATTAGATGCTCCTGAAACTCACAAGGGAAATCCCACAGGAGGGACTACATGTTCCTGGGCTGATTGTGGGAAGAGTTTCAATCATATATCACTGCTTAAAAGACACCAGCGCATTCACACAGGAGAGAAACCTTCCCACATACAGACCAGTGATAAGAGTTTCACACAGTTAGGAAATCTTCATTCACACCAGCACATTAACATAGGAGAGAAACCTCATCACTGTGATGTTTGTGGGAAGAGATTCAGTCTCATAGGAAACCTTAAAAAACACAAAGCCATTCACACAGGAGTGAAACCTCATCACTGTGATGTTTGTGGGAAGAGATTCAGACAGTTAGGAGACCTTAAAATCCACCAGCGCATTCACACAGGAGAGAAACCTCATCACTGCACTGAGTGTGGGAAGACATTCAGTCACATAGGAAACCTTAAAAAACACAAAGCCATTCACACAGGAGAGAAACCTCATCACTGTGATGTTTGTGATAAGAGATTCATACAGTTAGGAGACCTTAAAAGACACCAGAGCATTCACACAGGAGAGAAACCTCATCACTGCACTGAGTGTGGGAAGACATTCATTCACATAGGAAACCTTAAAAAACACAAAGTCATTCACACAGGAGAGAAACCTCATCACTGTGATGTTTGTGGGAAGAGATTCAGACAGTTACGAGACCTTAAAAGACACCATACAATTCACACAAGTGTGTAATCCTCTCCCTGCACTTAGTGTGTGAAGAAGTGAAGTCAGTTGCAGGCTCTTGCAGGACTCGAGAACATTCTCAGAATTGCAGACTGAATACAGAAATATTTTCTGAAAACAAAAGAATAAACCTGCTTGATAAACAGGGTCCCCCCTAATCACAATCTGTTCAGATCAAAAGCTCACAGACTCAAATATGAACGAGTACATCTTGTATTCATCGTCTTGTTGAGCATTCGGATTGTGTTACCTCACATTAGTAATATATTAAATAGATTGTTATTATGAATGCACGTTTCTCTTTCCTTTCTCATGCGTTGCTCAGCCTCTTGCAGTGGGTTCTATGGAAGCTTCTCCGATACCACGGTGAATCTGCAGTACCTCAAGACACAGCACAGTGTACTGCAGTTATCATGCGGGTAGCTTGAAGTGTAAAGCAGTACTGTTTCCAGCAGGGGGCACCAGAGAGCTTTTAGGAATGTAATGGGCTGCATACCATTGTTTCTTAATGAGATGATTTCTGCTCAGGATGTGTTTAATATACTGCCCTCTCTCTCTCTCGTGTACTCTATTAACAAACGCAGGTTCTGTGTTTTTATATCAATTTGTTGATTGACAACGAGACTACTAAACCAAATAAAATATATATTAAAAATGCTTTGCTGCCTGTATTAAATGCTGTTTTAAATGTTGTTCAGTGTCTTGTCAATCAAGGATTTCATTTTATAAATCCAGTAATAAATACCGTAGATGTCCTTGTTTCTACATTTCTTATATATACCGTGACTGGAGCAGCTTTTTAAACTGCTGTCTGCTCATACAAGCGATCCATGTGCAATCAGGCATATATTTTGTCATTAAGTATTCTATAGCTCTGTGGTTTATACAAATAGTTTTTACATGTTTAACTTGATGTTGCTTTGAAGCCCATTTCAGTTCTATGCTTTCCTGTAAAATGTTCCCCGCTGTTACAAGTTTGTTATAACTTTTTATTATTTATGATTTTGGGAAATGCTCTTGTTAGATATTTTATTGATCTGTAGTTTCAGGTCATTATTATTTGTAGTGTTTTAGATTATAAGGTATTGAGATTTTAAACAGCAATCTCACATGCCTGCATGGAAGTTAGAATCAGGGATGGAGGATTTATAAACTGCAGAATCGGGAAGAGAAGACTGAACAGACATTTTCAATACCTGGAAATGGGACTTTTAACAACAATGCCTCCATCTTTTGTTTGAAGTAGATTATGATTAGCTGCTCCGCAGCTTAGTATGCAGCTCTGTACTGAATCCACAAGTTTGTTGCAATTGACCCAGATGGTTGTCATTGCTGGCTTCATTAGGAGCACTAGGCACTGGGAAATGTAGTTCTGATGCCATTTTAAAATCCCAGAACTACATTCTCTTTAACAGATTTCCATAATTGTTGTGCGCTACACCACTATCTGTGGAAGAGGCTGAAAGCAGAGACACACAATGCTGTTACAAAGCAATGCCAGCAGCATTCATCTGGAGAGCCTGCACAACCTCTGCACCAGATTTACAGCCTAATAAAGTCAAGGATACCAGATCTGCTAACAGCACTGGAAGATGCTATTGATAGTGATGGTGTTGGAGTGGAGACACAAGAGGCTGTCCCTGGAACATCAGGTATCATTCACTACAAAATGAGTATTCAAATCAATTCAAAATGAGCATTCAAATCAATTCAAAATGAGCATTCAAATCAATTCAAAAACGAGTATTTAAATCAAATCTGATCCTTCTCCCTAAACTACAGAATTTGAAAATGTTATTCTGAAAAGAAATAGTTTTTAAAAGATATCTTCAACTTTCAGCTTTTATTTTTTTTCTTTTAAGATGTGGGTCGCACCCCCTGCGCAGCTGTGTGATCTGATGCAGTATTTATAAATGCATCTAGACAATTCCTGCCGTACCTTTCTCTCCACATAAACCTGTCCCAGTATGATGGTATCGGCTCCTTTTCTGTGCCCTGTATTGTTTTAAATGGTTTCTTAACACAGGCTCTGTAGCTGTCCAGCCATAAACTGCAAAGTCAGTTTGATAAATGACCGGGTATTTCATAATGCAAACAGGGTCTCAGGTTGGGTCTGCATCAGTTTCCCAACAGCAGTAAAATAGTTTGTGTAACAATAAAGACGTGTTGTAAGTGTGATTTTTATGAGAGCTTCCTTTATTAAGTGTTGTGTACGTCCTCAAGCCGGACCCTCTCATCAGTTTTTCTCTCAAAGTGGGATAACAATTGATTAAAATACACGAGTTTAAATGGAGCTGTCAGGTTTCAGCAGAGGAATCCACGGCTCACCGCGCTTCAAGCGACCCCTGTGGCCGATAGTGCGCCTGTGGCTCTGCAGTGGAGCCACCAGATCTGTGTTGTCCTCCGGCACTATAGGTCTGGTGGCATTGCTGTGGATCTGCAGTGCGAAAAATGACGGCTTGGCAGGAGCAAGTTTCGGAGGACGTGTGTTCCAGACGCCATTTCCCGAGTCGGGGGAGGGGGGCGACGACTACATTTTTATAAAAAATATATATAAAAAATACAAATAAACCAGGGAACGCAAGCACTTTGATATCCATACCAGTTACACAAAGCTATTTATTATGTTTTGAAACAGCACATATCGCACAAAAAAAATTTTAAAAAAAAATTCCCGAGGTTCGAACGTGCAACCCGCTGCGCCTCTAGGTAGCTGTTGAAATGTATTTAAATTTTTAAACGGACATAAATTAATAAATGGCAAACCAGGAAAATACATGTCACTAATCGATTTGGTTGATTTATATATATATATATATATATCTATATCTATATCTATATCTATATATATATATATATATATCCAGAGCAAGGTAGAAAGTATCCTTCATCATCATCATCATCATCATCATCATCATCATCTTCCGTTCCTTACTTTTTATATGTAGTGATCTTGGAAAACAATAACTAAGGAACGGGATATGTACCAGTCATGGCATTTCACATGTTGGTCAACATCTAAGTAAACCAGAGAAATCAAGCACTTTGACATACATACCAGTTATATTACGGAATTTTTTTTGTTTTAAAACAGCACATATCACGGAAAAAAAAACACTAAAAAGAAACCTGCAGGGTTCAGGGCTCCCGAGTGGCGTATCCTGTAAAGGTGCTCTGCGTGGAGTGCAGAATGCGCTCTATAGCCTGGACGTCCCCTGTTCGAGTCCAGGCTGTTCCACAGCCGACCGTGGCCAGGCACTCCCAGGGCGGTGGCTATTTACAGTATTAAACAAAATATATAAAAAGCTACAACATAATGCATTATATATAGATATACACACATATATTGCATATTATTTATATACAGTGTCTTTTAAAAGTATTCACCCCCCTTGGACTTTTCCACATTTTCCACACCGCAGTGGTGGAACGACCTTCCTACAGATGTCAGGACTGCCCAGTCCCTGACCACATTCCGGCGCCTCCTTAAGACTCACCTCTTCAAACAGCACCTGTAGAACTCCTCTGTTGTATCCTGGGACACTATCACCCTTCATTTAAATATGCTTTACTTTGCTCTTATCTGCCGCCTATTTTACTGCATTTAATCCTGTACTTCAGAATATTGTAATCTGCCAAGTGTTTAATCTGTAGTATTTTGTACTTAATCATATCCTGATGTAACTATCACTATTTAATCATATCCTGATGTAACTTTCAGTATTATCTGCTGTATTATTGAATTGTGGTTTGTCACACTTGAGAATTATTGTATTTCTTGTTTTTATTGTATGACTTATATTGTAACACTTGAATGTATTTGTATTTGCTTGCGATTGTAAGTCGCCCTGGATAAGGGCGTCTGCTAAGAAATAAATAATAATAATAATAATAATAATAATTATTGTGTTACAACATGGAATCAAAATGGATTTAATTAGGAGTTTTTGCCACTGATCAACACCAAAAAAAGTCCATAATGTCAAAGTGAAAAATAAAATCTAAATTCTAAATTAATTACAAATACAAAACAGAAAATAATTGATTGCATAAGTATTCACCCCCTTGAGTCAATATTTGGTAGAGGCACCTTTGGCAGCAATTACAGCCATGAGTCTATTTGGATAAGTCTCTACCAGCTTTGCACATCTGGACACTGCAATTTTTGCCCATTCTTCTTTGCAAAATTGCTCAAGCTCCGTCAAGTTGGATGGGGACCTTTGGTGAACAGCAATTTTCAACTCTTTCCACATAGTATCAATTGGATTGAGGTCCGGGCTTTGACTGGGCCACTCCAGGACATTGACCTTTTTGTTTTTAAGCCACTCCAGTGTGGCTTTGGCTGTATGTTTGGGGTCATTGTCCTGCTGGAAGATGAATCTTCTCCCAAGTCCCAGGTCTCTTGCAGACTTCAGCAGGTTTTCCTCCAGGATTTCTATGTACTTTGCTGCATCCATTTTGCCCTCTATCTTGACAAGCTTTCCAGGCCCTGACGCAGAGAAGCATCCCCATAGCATGATGCTGCCACCACCATGCTTCACGGTAGGGATGGTGTTCTCGGGATGGTGTGCGGTGTTAGGCTTGCACCAAACATAGCGCTTAGTGTTAAGGCCAAAAAGCTCTATTTTGGTCTCATCAGACCATAGAATTTCTTCCACTAGGTCTCTGAGTCTCCCACATGCCTTCTGGCAAACTCTAGCTGAGATTTGATGTGAGTTTTTTTCAACAATGGCTTTCTTTTTGCCACTCTCCCATAAAGGCCAGTTTTGTGAAGCACCCGGGCTATTGTTGCCGTATGCACAGTGTCTCCCAGCTCAGCCACGGAAGACTGTAACTCATTTAGAGTTGCCATAGGCCTCTTGGTGGCCTCCCTGACTAGTGCCCTTCTCGCCCGGATACTCAGTTTTTGAAGATGGCCTGTTCTAGACAGATTCACAGTTGTGCCATACTCTCTCCATTTCTAAATAATGGACTTTACTGTGCTCCGGGGGATATTCAATGCCTTGGAAATGTTCTTATATCCTACCCCTGATTGGTGCTTTTGAAGAACCTTATTCCGGATTTGCTTTGAATGTTCCTTTGTCTTCATGATGTAGTTTTTGTTAGGAAATGTACTAACCAACAGTGGGACCCCCCAGAGACAGGTGTATTTAACCTGAAATCATGTGAAACACCTTAATTGCACACAGGTGGACTCCATTCAACTACTACTTATTATTATTATTATTATTATTAGTTTATTTAGCAGACGCCTTTATCCAAGGCGACTTACAAAGACTAGGGTGTGTGAACTATGCATCAGCTGCAGAGTCACTTACAACTACGTCTCACCTGAAAGACGGAGCACAAGGAGGTGAAGTGACTTGCTCAGGGTCACACAATGAGTCAGTGGCTGAGGTGGGACTTGAACCGGGGACCTCCTGTTTATAAGCCCTTTTCTTTAACCACTGGACCACACAGCCTCCTTATGTGTCTTCTAAAAGACAATTGGTTGCACCAGAGCTTATTTAGGTGTGTCATAGCATAGGGGGTGAATTCTTATGCAATCAATTATTTTCTATTTTCTATTTGTAATTAATTTGTAGATTTTATTTTTCACTTTGACATTGACAAAAACTCCTAATTAAATCCATTTTGATTTCATGTTGTAACACAATAAAATGTGGAAAAGTCCAAGGGGGGTGAATACTTTTGAGAGCCCCTGTATCTAGTTACATGATTGGCCAACGAAACCTGTGAGTTTATGGAATCTTTGTAGACAATCAGTCTGCAAAGACAACTTTTCAGAGTCTGCTTTTGTAAAGTGTAAAATAAAAAATACCAGAATCCTTTGTTCTGAAAACACTTGAAAGAGTTCCCACTTGATCACTATCTCTGTGTGACCTCAAATAAACAAACTGCAAATTCAAGAACTTTCCCGTCACTTCTGTAGAATCTCCATTTGTACTTTTTTTGTAAATCTGTAAGTCAGTGAGCACATGCTTTTACTTTTAAATGAATAAATTATAATGGAACAACCATGCTGGTTAAACTATTATGCTTATTATTAAAAGTTAAAGAATAAATCACGTGTAACATTAAGAGATTTAAATGTAAACTGAATATATATTTACAATACAGTATTTTGATATAAGACTCCCATTGTATAGCAGTAGGAGCCATTTCGGGTTTTGTGACCTGCAGACTTTTATTTTCCAGCTTCTTCAGTACAGTTTCTACGAGGGCCTGCTGTTAGTAAAACCTGAAATGGACCAAACTGCTATCCATTATGAGTCTTACTTCCATCCCTGCATATGCAATTAACAATAAAAGTAATAGCTAATTCAATAGCAGTAAAGGTAACAGTCACTATAGCAATAGAATTCAAAATGATAGATGTATCAACAGCAGCAATGTTAGCAATGGCTATAGCAATATAAGTAATACAGCTATATCAACAGCAGCAAGAATGAACAAAATAATAAGAGTTTAAAACAAAACAAGTATCCAGGGTCCTGATTCTCAGTGTCCTGAAGCAGTTTGGACTCAAGCAGGCTGTAACAGCTCTAGAGGGAGGGGTGTCAGCTGGACACAGCAGTGCTATAAATAACAGTGCAGAGTGAATATACAAAATCATATCGTGATTAAATAATAGTGCAGAGTGAATATACAAAATCATACCGTGATTAAAGCAAAATAAGCAATAATACACGTGAACAAAAATAATACAAATAAATCAATAATAAGGTGCTGAAGCACACCTGCAACACTTGCAGTACTATTTTTGATATGTTGTCCAAACAACAACTAGATTTACAGTAGTGTTTTTATGTTGTCCAAAAAACAGCCTACAGTAGTGTTTTGATATTTCCAAGCAACAATTACATCACAGTACAATTTTTATGTTGTCTAAGCAACAACTATATTTACAGTCCTATTTTGCATATGCTGTCCAAACAACAACTATATTTACAGAACTATTTTGTATATGTTGTCCAAACAATAACTGTATTTACAGAACTATTTTGTATATGTTGTCTAAACAATTTTATTTTCCCTTTTCTCTTTGCCATCTCTGCTTTTCGATGCCTGGAGTTCAGACCAGGTCATTTCCTGTCATCCCCTGATCTTTGTAAAGGTTAAACACCCAGGCAGGACAATAGATGTATTTTTCTGTTTGGTCCCTGTTTTAATGCCAATCTGCAGAACCTACGCAGTTGGCCAGACGGCTGAGGTTCTGTCTGCTTCCTCTTTTTCTGCTCTAATCTTTGCTTTGTGACATCTCAACACTTTGGTAGAGCAGTAAAAGCACCTGATGGTCCCTTCTTTGGTTTTCTTGAACTGCTGTTGCTTCTGATGTCATCTGTTCATAATTTCTTGCATGGTTTTTTCAATTGACTCTGGTGTTAAGGCAGTGGATGGAGCAGTAGGTGTTAACAGCAGTGCAGGTGGGTTGACAGCTGCAGGTGACACGGTTACCACTGGGACCTGTACAGTGGCACTGCCTTCAGTTAAATGATGCCACAGCAGTGGAGTCTCCTGGAGCTTTTCAGGACTGGTGTTGTAGCGATGAGCTGGTGTTTTTCATCTTTGTCAGGTGTTTCACATACCTAGATATGTGCTGCTTGGTTGTTGGATGAAGCACACTGTGTGGATCTATGCAGGATCTGTTCACCATGGCGGAATAATCATGGTCAACCAGTCTTAATGATGTTGTGTGGATTTTCTTTCCAGTAGACACCTGGGGAAGGGGTGGTGGAGATGGACTTCTGGTAGAGGAAAAAACAGAAAAGTGTAAGTTAATCTGTTAATCTGTCTCTTGTATAAATAAGATATCATTGTGCTGTTTGCTTAGCCTGAACTGTTGAGTTTTGCTTTGTGGTCCTTGTGTGAGATGACATGTCTTGTACATTAAGAAACTCTCTTCACTCTGGTTATTAACTGATTATAAATCAAACAAATACAAAAGCAAGCCATCATATATTTGTTTTGTTCTTGCGCTTGCCTCTTAGGCACTCCTTTGTATCTGCACAGGTTGCATTTGCTTTAATTGTAAGTATATTGTATTTGCTCGTACTTGTAACTATATTTACATTTTGAACTTGCACTTAAACTACACTATCTGTAATGCTTAACGATATGCTTAACTTGCACATTACTCATTGTAATACTTTGCAACGGTAACTCAACCTGGATAAGCAAACAAATAATAATATCAAATCAGTTATAACCGCATGCAATCCACATTAACGGTATTTAGAAAGTATATTAGTTTTATATAATATACAGTTAGAATAGCTCCTTTTTGACATTTACTCACTCTTATAATAAACAATAACAACAACAACCGCATTCTTACCTGTCACTCCGAGCTACGTGAGAAAGTTGTGATGTTTATAGCAGAATGATGTTTAATAATATAAAATCAATTAGCAATACATATTAACTGTATATAGAATCTATAACAAAAACATTGTCAATGTCAAAAAACCAGTTAGAAAAATGCAACAGCCGTTTAAAGGGGTGATATCAAACACAAAAGTCCAAGTTAGGAGAAGCAATTATGCCAAACTTGTCAAGCATCAAGGAAATAGGCACAATTGGAAAGGTTGAAATGCTCTTTGTATGACTTGAAGTGACTGAGACACACACACTGAGACACACTCAGACTGTGTGTGTTGTAGTGTGTCTGTGTGTCTGAGTGTGTGTGTGTGTATGTCTCAGTGTGTGTGTGTGTGTCTGAGTGTGTGTGTGTGTGTGTGTGTGTGTGTGTGTGTCTAAGTGTGTGTATGTGTTATTATTATTATTATTATTATTATTATTATTATTATTATTAATAATAATAATAATAATAATAATAATAATATTACAGCTCTCCAGCTTCATATTGATTCTTTGTTGCTCAGGATTTGGTGTATAAGAAGTTATGGATGTATTAATATGGAAGTATGTTAACAGATAATGCTTCTTCTGTCCCTGTACTTGTTAGAGGAGTAGTCTAGTCCCTGAAGGACGCATTTTAATTCTGGCAGCACTGTCCTAAATTACCATTAAATTGTTGTTTTGTGCTTTTTAAAAGTCTAAAAGGATGATTACAGAAAGAAAGAAAGAAAGAAAGAAAGAAAGAAAGAAAGCAAGCCCCGAGTGACTCTCACACCTGCAGGTCAGCATGGGGGAGCGTGGTGGTGGATGGATTTGCAAAGTTTCAAAGTAAAGAAAATATATGAAGTGCAGCGATCATGCTGTGTTTGTATAAATATATGAAGTGCAGCGATCATGCTGTGTTTGTATAAATATATGAAGTGCAGCGATCATGCTGTGTTTGTATAAATATATGAAGTGCAGCGATCATGCTGTGTTTGTATAAATATATGAAGTGCAGAGATCATGCTGTGTTTGTATAAATATATGAAGTGCAGCGATCATGCTGTGTTTGTATAAATATATAAAGTGCAGCGATCATGCTGTGTTTGTATAAATATATGAAGTGCAGAGATCATGCTGTGTTTGTATAAATATATGAAGTGCAGCGATCATGCTGTGTTTGTATAAATATATGAAGTGCAGTGATCATGCTGTGTTTGTATAAATATATGAAGTGCAGCGATCATGCTGTGTTTGTATAAATATATGAAGTGCAGAGATCATGCTGTGTTTGTATAAATATATGAAGTGCAGCGATCATGCTGTGTTTGTATAACCAAGCCAGAAATATACTTTGCTCTGGTTTAGTTTTTTCATTTCTTTAACTGAGCTGCTCACACTGTCTACAGCACACACCTGTTGTTACTGCAGATACAAATCAGAGAGATTTGAATGTCTCCATGGCAACAGGTACCAGTACAGGTCATGTGTTGAGCAAGTTGGTTTCTACAGAATTAACAATACTGATACAGGGTGCAAATAGATCCCCAGGGTTGAACTCCACTGGCTCTACAATGGGGGCAGGGGGATTTTAAACCATGTTCTTAACCTGAATAGATCATCGGGAGTGCAGAGACTGGTACAGCATTCAGTGTGATCCCTGTCTGGACAGTCACCATTGCAGAAACCCACTGAAGAGGTACAATGAAAAGCAGATATCCCACCCAGTCACTGTGCATTATACATGGATAAGGACTGGAGAGCCATTGCACTTGAGGGGCGGCTTCATTATTAAAATCTATTGACTGTTTTGGAAGTATCATTTCATTTTTGCTGTAAATTATTTCAAATTAAGAAGAGAAAGTTTACAAAATGAGAGGAGGCCATTCAGCCCATCTTGCTCGTTTGGTTGTTAGTAGCTTATTGATCACAGAATCTCATCAAGCAGCTTTTTGAAGGATCCCAGGGTGTCAGCTTCAACAACATTACTGGGGAGTTGGTTCCAGACCCTCACAATTCTCTGTGTAAAAAAGTGCCTCCTATTTTCTGTTCTGAATGCCCCTTTATCTAATCTCCATTTGTGACCCCTGGTCCTTGTTTCTTTTTTCAGGTCAAAGAAGTCCCCTATGTCGACATTGTCTATACCTTTTAGGATTTTGAATGCTTGAATCAGATCACTGCGTAGTCTTCTTTGTTCAAGACTGAATAGATTAAATTATTTTAGCCTGTCTGCATACAACATGCCTTTTAAACCTGGGATAATTCTGGTTGCTCTTCTTTGCACTCTTTCTAGAGCAGCAATATCCTTTTTGTAACGAGGTGACCAGAACTGAACAGAATATTCTAGATGAGGTCTTACTAATGCATTGTAAAGTTTTAACATTACTTCCCTTGATTTAAATTCAATTCACGTTTTAATATATGTATTGAAGCACATATATTAAAACGTGGGGGTAATTGTCTTAATCATGCTTGGTGCTGCTGTATATTTTAATATATATAAAACGTGTACCTTTTTTAAATTGGGCGTGATTATCACTGCTTACTGAATGACGTCACTGGCTGTGCTGGTTGTCTCCACCCATCATGCTCAGTATATCACAGCATGTCTAAACTGAGCTGTCACAGTGTCAGCGCGTTTCAGACCAGGGAGAACACTTTGGCACTGCTTTGCGTCTAAGGTAAGACTTTCAAAAAACATGATCTAGATGTGTTTGTCTGTATGTAGATTAGTAAATATCCATTAAAAACAGCAGCATGTGTATTTGTGAAAGTCCAGTGTCCCAATAGGTTTTAAATATAGATTTTAAGGAGGGAGTTTAGCTTTATAGCTATAGGAAATAAACTCAAAAAAAAAATATTATTATTATTATTATTATTATTATTATTATTATTATTATTATTATTATTATTATTATTTTATTGAACTGTATTGCTTTTTAATATTTTTATTTTGTATTGTTTTAGATGCTTATGTGTTTCTTATACAGCCCTATTCTGTTTAAGTCTGTTTTGATGGGTTAAATGCGGGAGTCATTTGAGCAGGAATTCTTCTAAAAATATATAAACTGTTGAAATATATTCAATTAAATCTGTAGCAGCATAAAAAGTCATTTGGTCGATGGGATGTGCTGTGCTTTTGCATAGCCTTGCTTACCCTACTCAAACCTGCCAAGAAAACATTCAAATCAGATGTTTTCTATACTTCAAAGTGCAATATTGGGTCTTTATGCAAACATAGTGAAACGAAATCATTATAATTGATGTGTATTCCATGATAGCAGCTTAGCAGCGGTGTTCTGGAGCTGCATACTCTTTAAAATCATATTTGCCATTTGAAATACTAAAGCATTGTAAAGTATTGACATGTCCTAATAAATGTGCAATTCAAACAATTCATACGAGACAGTCCGCTAAATGATAGGAGAAACAAAACAAGGAAAGTCATTTGTAAAAGCATGTTACAATTATTACCACAGTAATGATGTGACTGGATCTTTACAAAGCTTGATCCCGTGTCTCAAACAGCTTGGCTTAGTGTGGAATCATATTGTTATGCAGATAACAGAGCGAATAGTATTTTATTTAGTTAGGTCATTTAATCTTATCTTTTATTTTTTTTTATTTGAGCAATTATTCAGTATTTTTGAAACATGTTCCCTATTCTGTAGTGATGGAATGACAATCACAATTCTACGCTTCTGAAGATGATTATATTGTTAGTACAGTGAGACTTTGAAAGTGTTTCCACAGTTCATTTAAAGTATTTTAAATAGAAAACTGAATAATTCTTCCATTCGCTGCAAGCTGCTTGTCTCAACTCTCGCTTTCTCTCGCTCGCTCGACGGGAGATTTGATTTCTGGCAGGAACACGCGCAGTCTGTAGCTGTGCAAGGATAGAACGGTGTTGAAAGCTTCATTAAAGCCGCAGTTCACAAACAGCATCCTCAATACTACTGACCTATACACACAAATCATAGCACATTATTTAAGAAATGCAAGGCTATATTTGCATCCTGAACCATTTGAAAATAAAAGGCATAATAGCACAGTAGTGACATCAATAAGTGATAATTCATCTAGAGCAGTGGTTCCGGTCCTCAGGTACCCCTGTGTCTGCTGGGGTTTGTCCCAACCGAGCTCTGTTACTTAATTGAACCCTTAATTGAACTAACAATTAGCCTAATCAGAGCTTTTTAATTATTTTAGACAGTTGGAGATTTCAAGTTACATATAAAATTGTATAAGGAACTTGAATTCTCCAGCCATTTATAAACTAAACAATTAAAAAATGTAATTTAAGCAAATTCTTAGTTCAACTCTCACCCAACCTCTCTGTGTCATTGCCATGATTGACAGGCAGATCCTACGGGGCTCTCAACCTCCCCCTGCAGGATCATGCATGCATCAGATAGCAGTACAGACCTCCCCCTGCAGGATCATGTATGTGTCAGATAGCAGCACAGACCCTGCCCTGTTACACAGTTATTTAAACTTTTTTTTTTATTTTCTAATTCTTTTTACTTTTTATTTTTTCTAGTAGTAGGGCATCTTTCTGTTAAAAAAAATCTTTTTGTTTCTTTTTTCTTTTGTTCTGCCTGCACATGCACTGTTTCCAAGTGCAGGAGAGCAGCCATTTTCCTTTGTGTTCCTGTTTTTTTCTATTTTTTCATTGAAGCACTTTCATTTTTTTTAAATTTAATTATGAAGACTTGTTTGTTTCTTTTAATTTTATTTGTAGTTTTAATAACAACTTTTTTCATTTTTTTATATTTTAGTTTCAATCCCCTGCTTCTGCCTTGTGCAGAGTGGGGGAAGGGCAGGCACATTGCTCTGCTCTGTTTTCTTATTTTTAATTCATTTTAATTACCTTAAACTTTGTTTGGTTTGTTTTTGTTTTTTGTAATATTTTTTTCCTTTAAGAAATAAACTGTTTGTTTTGTGCTGCGTTTTTGTGTGCCCCTGTGCTGGTGTTTTTTTGCAGGGCAGGGGTGTGTCTGTATGTCTGTATCGGTGTCTGTGTGTTATTTGTTTAATTAAAAGTGAATAAATACATAAATAAATAAATAAATAAATAAATAAAAATGAGCGGACAGGCTCCATAGCCCCTGAAACAGTGGGCACAAGTGGCTGCAGGGGAAGCTGCACCCCCCTTTTAAAATATTACAAGGAGGCACGGGGTGCCGTGCCTCCTGAGAGACACCCTCTCAATTGAGGCCATAGCGAAAGCCATGGCCAAGGTGGTCGGACCGTCGATCTTTGCGGCTGCCTCACACACTGTGAGTGAGAGGGGTCTTGCAGTTGGGGGGTGTACATCCTCATAGATCCCATGGAGGGGTTGGGGAAGCAGAGGGTGATAAAGCCCACCACACACCATTGGGTGGTGGGTCAGAGGGAGCCCCTGAAAAGGAGACTCCCAAGCCAGAACCCCCTGTGAGGCAGGGCAGCAAATCCGCCTGCAAGACCAAACACCTCACCCCTCAAGGGACAGGCACAATGTGCCCCCGGAGGCAAAATCCCTCCCATCATGATACGGGGGGAAACCGTCTCTGGTGGCATAAGGGGGAAGAGGAAGGTGCAGGCTAACCTGCCCACAATTGCACGCAAGTGCAGCAAAACCAGCCCCGATTCCACCTTTTAAGGGGCCAGCTGCAGGGGGTGTTTCTGAGGGGTCAAAAAAAGGCCCCTGTAAACAAAATACCCCAAAGCCTTGGCTTCCCCCCTCTACTGGCGACAAAGGCCTTGGCCCTTGTGCTGCCGGGGAAGACCCTGGGAGGCAGCCCTTCAGGTGTATCCCCTCCCCGATTCACAATTGGTCCCAGAAACCGGCCCTGAACCTACCACCGAGGGGCTGGCCGCAGTGGAGGGGGCACAGGAGGGGCCCCCAAAAGAACAACTGCCTCAGGCTCCACCCCCATCCAGCGACAACGTGGGTCCTGAACACTGTGTTGCCAAGGAGGAGGTGAAAGACACACGTCCTGAGGCAGGTGCGGGCTCAGCTGACAATGTGGAGCCTATGCAAGCGACCCCTACTTAGGGGACAGAGGGAGGGGAAGAACAGGAGAGTGCACAAGAAGATAATGACCTCGAGTTAAAGTCCCTCCCTGTAGAACAAATGGACCAGGGAACCGGTCCTCAGCCCACCACTGAGGGACTGGAAGGAGGGGAAAAACCAGAGAGCACATAAGGTAGGGCCATCCCCACTCCCTGGAACAAAAGGACTAGGAAACCTGGAGGTGGGGCGCAGGGAGGACCGGTGAGGCTCAAAATAAGGTGCAAAGTGCTCACACAATAACATGAGTGCGTTGTGCTTTACCATCATGAGGTGGTGATGGAGAGCAGGGGGAGAGGGAGTTGGACGCTGGGTCTACATGCAGTGTGGACTTGGAGAGTCTGTCCGCGCCTTCTCCGGCCATCCCTGCGGTGGAGCTTGTTGAGTTCCTGGAGGCCACTATCTACCGCAGGGACAAGGTACAGTTGGCCCTGGACAAATGGGGGGATTTTCAGAGGGTTTTTAACTCGGTGAGATCCTTCCTCAGGGCTGGCCACGCCAACAAAACTTCGAGCTCAGCCGTACACATTCGGGCCCAAAAATTACACAACCAGTTGGTGAACTTCAGGAAAACTCAGGATCTCCCGTGAGTTTCACCAACAAATCCTGACAGAAGATCATGTATTGCATCGGTACTGTGAACGTCAATGGGTACAAGGACCATTTCCACAGGGCCCAGGTAATCTACCTGAAAAAAGGAGGTTACTCTGTGTGCTTCCTGCAGCAAACCCACACGACTCCAGAGGCTGAAGCCAACTGGCTTCTGGAGTCAGGGGAGAATGTCTTTCAGCCACCTCACTGAATCATATTGTGGGGTGGCGACACTCTTCTCCGTGACCTTCATTCCCACGGTACTCAATGTGGTTGACGTTGTGCCAGGCCATTTGTTACACCACCAGATCCAGGACGGAGACAATATCATTCACCTCTTGAACATGTACGCTCCGTCCTCGGGTCTGGCGAGAGTCCAATTCTTTCACCAGATGTTGACCTACATGAGAAACATCAGCGCAGACGAGTGTGTGGTCCTCGGGGATGACTTCAACTGCACCCTCAAGGCTGCGGGCAGGGTGAGGCAAGAACCCTACCCTCTCTCTTTCTCTCTAAATTGGTCCCTGACTGCACCCCTCGCTTTCAGGAGAGGAGAACATCAAGGATGCCCTCTGTCCGGTCAACTGTATGCGCTGTGCATCGAGCTCTTCCTCTGCCTCCTTCACAGGAGGCTCACGCGGATGGTGCTCGGCAAACCGGACACAAGGGTAGTCTTGACGGCTTATGCCGACGACATGCTCCTAGTGGCCTTCAATCCAGTTGATCTGGAGAGGATGCGGAGCTGCCAGAGCATTTACTCTGCTGCGTCCTCTGCCAGGATCAACTGAAACAAATGCTCCGGGCTTTTAGTAGGTCCCTGGCAGATGGACCCTCTTCCTATCATGCTCCAGCACTTCCAGTGGAGCGCGGACAGCTTCAAGTCCCTGGGAGTCCAGGTGAGCCCAGCGACCTCGATCGCTGCCAACTGGGTGAAGTTGGAGGACAAGGTTGCTGTAAGACTGAGGTTGTGGTCGGGTGTTCTAAAATTGCCTTCCTTGGTGATCAAGCAGCTGGTGGCATCGATGCTGTGGCATTGACTCACCACCCTGAGCCCGCCCCCTGAGTTTGTTGCCAGGGTCCAGAGGAAGCTGACAAACTTCTTCTGGGCCAGAAAGCATTGGGTCCCTGTCGGGGTTCTTTGTCTCCCTCTGGACGAGGTAGGGCAAAGGTTGGTGTGCATCAAGAGCAAGGTGCACACCTTCTGACTACAGACCCTGCAGAGATACTTGTATGCAGACCCAGCCCAGCAGTGGTGTGCACTGGCCTCCCTCCTCATGCGCCATTTGCATGACCTGGGCTATGACCGGCTCCATCTCCCCGAGCTGCCGGTCTTTTATCAGGACCTGCTCAAGACCCAGAGCATGTTCACCGTTGGCTGACACACCGTTCCGACCAAGGGGGAGTCCCCTTCGGTGCTGAGGCTCTTGATCTCCTGGATCGCCAATGCTTGGAATGGCTGACTCCCGAGTCACTGGTTGTCAGGGCGGCTCGGGCGACCAGCAGAACGGCCGGCCAAGCGATCCAGGAGTGCAACGCAGCATTGCACACAGGCTCTGTTATTTATCTCGAGTGGGTCTTTAGGACCGGAGAGCCAGTCCTGCTGATCCAACTAAAAGTGCTGGACCCTCCTCAGCCTCCCCTCGAGAACAACCTGAGCAGAATCTCTGATTTCTCCTCAACCGCCCCTCCGCTTCGTGTCGAGGAGGCCCCTGTAAGTGACGGTGCTCCACACTCTCCACTTCCTCCCCCTTGTCTCCCGCCAAAAGACCTCTTGGCAGGAGCCCCTCCAACCCCCAGAGGGCGAGTTCCCAGTGGGAGGCCTTGTACTCCCCAGTGGTCCCTAGAGGAGCCGGGGAGCTAGGATTGAGGGTGCTACACGGAACACTCACGTCAGGAGAGATCCTGCGTCACTTCACCGACTCAGACGCTTCATGCTCTTTCTGCGGTCAATCTCAGTCTGTGTTCCATATTTATTTTTTGTGCACCAGGCTGCAGCCGTTCTTCCTCTTTCTGAAGAACCTCCTGCTGCAGTTCTGGCTGCACTTCTCCCCCACCTTTTTATTTTCAGGAACCCTATTGGTGGCAGTTTACAAGACCAGGAAGTGCAAGACCATCGGGGAGGGTCTATTTGACTGTGGAGACATGTTCAGGGCCCTTGTCCAATCAAGGCTTACTTTAGAGTACACCAACGCGGAGTCCGCTGGCGACATGACAGCTTTTGTTGACCAGTGGGCTCTAAGTGGTGTGCTCTGTTTCATTTATTTTGGTTCATTATTACAGTTTAACATTTAATTTACAGTTTGAAAAACGTTTATTTGTTACAATTAGTTAATGACGTGTTTCTGTTAGCACCTCCCTTTTGTTTAGGGGATGTTAATTAGTATTTTTTTATCAGCAGTTACATCAGCCATATCATCTTGAGTAAGCCTCATCTTGTCTGAGCTCAGACGCTAAGCAAGGTTGGGCTTGGTTAGTACTTGGATGGGAGACCACCTGGAACACCATGTGCTGAGTGAAAGCTGATATAGTCCTCCTATTGGTCATCAAATAGAACTAATAATAATACCAGCATTTCTATTGAGGTTCCAATGTGATTGAGTGTTCTGTTTTTATTGTTTTGCTGTTTTTTTTTTATTTGAAGCTTTCCCTCTATGAAGGTGATTAATGGAAAGTCTTCTCTTTCTAATGCAGAGTCTGCTGTGATGGGGGAGAGGGGGTTCCTCATCCTTCTGCTTGCAGGTGGGTTTCCTTTATTTCTGTTTTTCTCAATATTTGCTTTGATATTTTCCACATTCCCTCTCAGAAAAGTTAATGTGGTTCTTAAAGCTGCAGTGTCCCTCAATCACGCTCAATGTGAAACTAACATGTGATTCCTGGGTGTCTGTGTGTTTACTGCACTGCTCCACTTCTACAGAGCAGACCTGGCTGCTGTTATATCTGCTCAGCTCAGCACAAGCTACTGATCGGTACTGTGGGAGGTATATGAAGGCTGTCTGTCTGTCTGTCACACCTACATTGTTACAAATGTGTAGAGAATCGCGTGTCCAATTGAGAAGAAAGGGACTTTTTAAAGTAAAAATAAAATCTGGTTTTATTCCCTAAAGGTGTTTTTATTTATTTATTCTATAGCTTTTCAACAGACCTTAATCTGGGATGTACAGGATATGGAGGCTGTCTGTCTGTCCAAAGTTATTCTCAGAATCCTGGGGTATACTGGGGCAGTCTCACTGGGCTCTATGTATCATTGATTTTTCTTTCGTATCTTGACTTTTCAGAGGTTTTTGAGGCTTTGTAGATTTATCCGCGTTATATTAAAGTCATTTTCATTCCCGTAACTCAGTTTCATGGCTGCAAACTACTTTCATATGTAAATGTGTGAACCTCATGATAGTATCGAAGTTTTGTGCTTATCCTTGATGTAGTATTATTTTTTTCCTGTTTTTTTCCTGACTTTGGTTTGTTATTTTATGCATGCCTCTCACTGGCATAGATTCAACTAGCTGTTTGTATCTGAAACTTCCTGTTTAAACGTTTCCGGGCTTTTAGTTACTTTAAAATAAAGCACCTTCAAATATAAAAGAAACCAAATAAATACATGTTGTTTTGGTTTCTTTTATATTTGAAAGTGCTTTATTTTAAACTGTACATTAATAACGGAAGGGAAGCACGGAAACAAATCATTGCAGAGTTCTTTAAACACACACTGAAATCTTTTCTTTTCATTAATTATGTAGTGTATAGAAAACTGAATTACCATGAAAAGTATTTACTTGCCAAGCCTACATACTGTACTTTATTCCTTTACACAACTAAAATATACATCGTCTCAAACAAAAGAGTCTGCGATATTGTTAAATAAAGCACTGAAAGCATAGGGAAGCATGGTTAGGGTACAGAGGAGTACAAACATGGTAAACTGCTGAATTACCGTGCAGATTTCCCATGGTAAACTTCCATACATAGAAACAAGCTTAGTTTTATTCATGCTTTCTGTTTTTGGGACCCTTTCTTTTCGATCTTCGTGTTTGTTTTTATTCCCTGTGCCCGGGGTCTGCGCTGCGTTTAACGCATCACATTCAGTTTGTCCTGTTTGTTTTATTTGAATTTTGTGCTGCTTTCTTTTTTATAATCCTCATGCCATTTTGTAATATCAAGTGTTTGTCGCTTAGTGTCCCAGTGAATTAATGTTGTTAGTTATTTCTTTCCATGTTTCTTTTCTTAATGTTTTTGGCCCTGTGAAGTGTAAATAATATTTCTTGATTTTTTTATTTCACTATCAGGTCAGTTTTGTCTTTGTGGAAATGTGGTTTCCTTTTCTTCTTGGCCGGTGCCACAGTTGCATCAAGGTCAGAGTCTCAGAAGCCAGAACTCCATCCTATTATATTTGCTACTGCTTCTGTCTCTTCACTATGCCACTCATTTATCTTTGACAGAAGGAAGTTCTAAATCTTGTCTTTCGGCAAATCTATTTCTAATGAGATGTAAATTCAGATCTCTCCTATAATGAGCTTGTGGAAGGGTGGTGGGTGATTCACTGACACACAGGAGACAGAAGGTGTACTTGAAGCACCGCACAGGTGCCCAGTGTTATTGTGCCAGGTGTATTTTTTTCTTTTAGCCCGCAGAGGGCACTGTTCACCATGGTCTGCCTACCAGCGATGATAAAAACAGAACCACGGAAATACCAGATGCGGTACAGAACAAGTGCGAGCGCACTTACAAGTGCTCAAACAATAATTCAAAAACCAAAGGCGAAAGTAAAAAGGAAAATAAAACACAGTAACAAAACTACAAATAAAAGGTGCTGCACTTCAGCAGCGTTACCCCAGCCGTCGCTAGCCGCACGGCCCGGGTCTCCGTCCTACTCTGACCGTCTCCTCAGTCTACCCTAGAACTACACAGGGGGTCTGCCCACGGGTTCCCCACTAATATTAAGTTTACTTTCCATTTTCTTTTTGTTCCCGGTTTTCTCTCGGTCCCGGCTGTTCCCAGCTCTCGACCCGAGCTCCCGTACTTCCCGGTACGTCTTTTAAAAGGGCAGATCTGAGGAAACAGTGGAGTATTATTTTATAGGGCTAGCAATCCCCCCAAGACACGCCCTTCAGCCACTCAGAGAGAAGAAAAGCCCACACACCCTCTTTCCCACCTCTCCGTGTCACTGCCATGACTGACAGGCGGGTATTGGACGAGTGCTGCCCTCTTCCTGCAGCACTAAGAATACGTCAGCAGAGTCAGCACAGGTCTCCCCCTGTTACAGAGCTGTTTAGTACATTGCACGCAAATATTCTACGAAGGACGGAGGCTGCGAATTTGCAGTATTTACGAACGCGTAAGTAATATTAGTACATAGTGCCCATGGTCTGTATGTTACACATTATTTTACATTTATATAGAGAGGCTCTTATTCCTCTTGTCTATTACAGGGTAATACTTCACATCAATCAAAATAGATTTCAAAATATCTTGCAATATAATTAAAAATGAATATATCTCAATTTATGTTAAAATATATGTCAATATGTTTCTGAAATATTTTTAAATACAAATAAAAATCTATTTTTCTAAAATGTCTTCAGGTCCTCGGCTGGGAATTTCTGAGAATAATATCCTGTTTCAGTCTATTAATCTTTCACTCCGTTAGCTATCAGCATTTTAACACAAAAACGACCGCGTTTATACACATACCAAGAACAACCATGACCAGACAATTTTACAGCGTATTAAAAACAACATCAATATTATAATGAAAGGACAAACAATTGATCAGTCATAGTTTATTCAGGAACGTCATATAAAGCATCTACACAATCAAAACATTGTAAATAAATGGACATTTGAACAGAAATATTACATAAAGAGCAACCTCAAAAAACAGTAAAAAATGAAATAACAAATAGTTAAAAATAAATGTGTGTAAATAGAGATACTGTATATCATGTACATACAAAACTGTACAACAGAAGGTGGTCTTCCGGTGACACTCATGCGAGTTGACCGCACTTCATTAACCCTCCTGCTAATACCCCGCTATTCTGTTATCATTAACCCTCCTGCTAATACCCCTCTATTCTGTTATCATTAACCCTCCTGCTAATACCCCTCTATTCTGTTATCATTAACCCTCCTGCTAATACCCCGCTATCCTGTTTATATCATTAACCCTCCTGCTAATACCCCGCTATTCTGTTTATATCATTAATCCTCCTGCTAATACCCCACTATTCTGTTATCATTAACCCTCCTGCTAATACCCTGCTATTCTGTTTATATCATTAACCCTCCTGCTAATACCCCGCTATTCTGTTTATATCATTCACCCTCCTGCTAATACCCCCATATTCTGTTATCATTAACCCTCCAGCTAATACCCCGCTATTCTGTTATTATTAACCCTCCTGTTAATACCCCGCTATTCTGTTATCATTAACCCTCCAGCTAATACCCCGCTATTCTGTTATTATTAACCCTCCTGCTAATACCCCGCTATTCTGTTATCATTAACCCTCCAGCTAATACCCCGCTATTCTGTTATCATTAACCCTCCTGCTAATACCCTGCTATTCTGTTTATATCATTAACCCTCCTGCTAATACCCCGCTATTCTGTTATCATTAACCCTCCAGCTAATACCCCGCTATTCTGTTATTATTAACCCTCCTGCTAATACCCCGCTATTCTGTTATCATTAACCCTCCAGCTAATACCCCGCTATTCTGTTTGTATCATTAACCCTCCTGCTAATACTCCTCTATTCTGTTTAAATCATACTTATTTCACAAAATGTTCCTGTGTTTTGTTCGTTCCCCGTTGGTCTGATGGCGTCTCGTAAAAGTTCCCCAGCTTACCCCCAAGCAACTCCTGAAAGGAAACGCTTAAAAAAATCCTCACCTCCAGACGAAATAACAGCGGTGATCGAGCGAGCGAGCCATGGCAGCGCAGGCTGACACTTTCCTCGACATGGTGAAGGACATGCTAGCCAAGGCTTTGAGGCCTGTTAGGGAGGCAATGCAGGATAATGGTGTGCTCCTTCATTCCATGAGAGCAGACCTCGATGCACACAGAAAAGCAGTGTAGAAATGGACACCCTTAGGATACGAACCATTGCCGACCATGTGGAGGCATTTCAAGACAAACTTAATGATATGGAAGACCGATCAAGGTGCTGCAACATGCGTGTTGTTAATCTACCAGAGGGACAAGAGGGGAGCAATCCCATCCAGTACCTCTGTGGATCCCCAGCCTTGCTCTCCCCTCATCTTCTTCAGCGATCCCGATCGAGACAGACAGAGCACACTGCGTGTTTAATAGCTCAACACATGGCTCTAACAAACCACGTACACTAATATTTAATTTACTTTGCTATTTGGATCACCAAACTATTCTGCAGGGATCTCGGAAATCGCAACTTCATTGTAGATTATTACCTGACTACAGCTAACAAGAGGAAGGCCTTAACACAGGCCAGAGCTAAGCTTCACCAGAGAGGACTGGATGCTTTCCTGACTTTTATTATATGTAAACTTATGGAAACTATAATAAGATCCAAAATGGAAAATTACCTATATGGTAACAATATCCCGGGAGACAGTCAGCATGGTTTTCGGAAAGGGAGATCGTGTCTAACTAACTTGCTTGACTTTTTTGAGGATGCAACATCGACAATGGATAACTGCAAAGCATATGACATGGTTTATTTAGATTTCCAGAAAGCTTTTGACAAAGTCCTGCATAAAAGATTAATTCTCAAACTGAACGCAGTAGGGATTCAAGGAAATGCATGCACATGGATTAGGGAGTGGTTAACATGTAGAAAACAGAAAGTACTGATTAGAGGAGAAACCTCAAAATGGAGTGAGGTAACCAGTGGTGTACCACAGGGATCAGTATTATGTCCTCTGCTATTCCTAATCTACATTAATGATTTAGATTCTGTTATTATTGGAGAAGTGGAGCTCCCGCTGCTGCCTCCATGGCCAGGGGCTCCCCTCCCGAGTTCACCTCCCGAGGGTCCGCTGCTGCTGCCGTCGCCTCCCGAGGGTTCGCTGCTGCTGCCGTCGCCTCCCGAGGGTCCGCTGCTGCTGCCGTCGCCTGGGGTTGTCGAGGGTCCTGCTACGCCTGTGGTCGTCGACGGTCCTGCTTCGCCTGGGGTCGCCGGGGGCTCTGCTTCTTTTGGGGTCGCTACACTGTGGCTGGAGCCCCATGAAGGGGAGCTGCCGGCCATGACGAAAGGGGGGGAGATCAGGAGACCAGCTCCCCCAGCCGCATTTTTGTGGCAGGAAACACTGTGGCCAGAGCCCCACGGAGGGGAGCTGTCGGCCACAAAGAAGGGGGGGATAGGTCAGACCAGCTCCCCCCGCTACAGTTTCGCTGCTGGAAATTGGGTGGTCGGAGCCCCACGGAGGGGAACTGCCGGCCACGAAGAAGGTGGGTGGAGGTCAGGAGACCAGCTCCCCCAGCTGCACTTTCACGGCAGGAGATAGTGTGGCTGAAGCCCCGGAAGATGGAGCTGCTAGCCACGAAGAAGTGGGAGGTGGAGGACATTCTACCATGGCCACCCCCAAAAACACTGTGCTTCCCCCTCTTCCAGGACTTTGAGACTGAGGGGGGAAGTGGCCGATGGGGAGTGTAACAGGGCGAGGTGCCTTCTACATTGATTTGTTTATTTATTTTTAGAACAGGGTTTCCTGTTTTTTGTTATTTTGTATTTGTTTTGTATTATGATTTAGTTATTGTATTTATATGACGGTGAAGCGCTGTGTATTTTGTTATTGTTTTGTTGTTTATAGATGTGACGGCGTAGCCGTGTTTGTTTTATTATATTTGTTTAGTAGCGTGGATGGGTAGCCCCATCCACAGTAATTTAAAAACTTGTGCAGATAGTGGCCAAGTGGTAATAGAATAATTGTTAGCTAGTTCAACCCCTCAGCCATGGTATAAAAAGCCTGCAGCTCTCCAGCTCGTGGTGGGTGTACGAGAGGAGCATAGAGAGAGTGGAGAAAGAGAGAAAAACAAAACTTAAAAATACAGGAACAGTGACAGCGACTGCCCAGCCTCACCTGTATATTTTGTGTTCGTGATTTTGTTTCTGTTTAAACCTTTTATTTTGCTCTGTGAGCAAGTCTTTTTTTGTTAAAACCTTTTATTTATTTTTGTATTATTTAAAATAAAACGGTGCAAGCGCCTTTAACTGCAGTACTCCCTGGTGTCAGTTTCCCTTCCTGCTTCTGCCGCAATGTCAACGCCCAGCCATTCCTGTCACACTGAAATTGAAGAAGGAATCTATGAAAAAGACCTAGTTTATATTGACTCGGAAATGACTTCATCTAGACAATGTGGGGAAGCTATGAAAAAGGCCAACAAGATGCTCAGATATATCGTGGGTTCTTTACTCTGTAAACCCTGTATTAACTAAGGGAGGGGGGATCCCCCGGGCTCTGGGGGCGGGGGGTTTGTGAGAGGGACATATCGTGGGATCTTTTCTCTGTTCTTGTTTTTTTGGGAGTTCTAAGTACCTTCTGTATTTTTGTAAACTTACTGTAATCTTTCCTGCACTTTGTTTTGGTACGGTTGTTGCACGAGGTAGGAACACAAAGGAATAAGTACCCCTGTCAGCTGCCATATATTAGTTTTAAAGAAAAGAATGTTTCAACCCTGTCTTTTGTAGTTTTATATTTTTTATCTACTAACCCCACTACTATACCGTAATTTGGTAACAAAAGAAATAGATATACCTGTGTTTTATCTTCTTTACGTGCTGCGAGCCAACAGCTGAGTCGGCTACGGGATCGTAAAGTAAATGTGCACGTTGTTATAGAATCCTTTTTGTTCACTTTTATACTTTTGAGTTGTAGTATACACAATCACGTTGTAGGATTTATTTTATTTATTTTATTTACGTTTTCACGATGGATTGTTTTGTTATTGAGAATTCAATATTTGTTTAGTTTTTTCACATCGCTGTTGTAGCTGTGATGCTGAAGGTGCAGTGACGTTGTCAACCTGCGACTAATAATTTCAATGTGTTGTAGTTTAGCGTAGGGCCATTAACCTCTTTAAGTGGTGGTTTATTGGGTTAAGGACCACGTACTATAAAAGGCAAGCGTATCCGGAGATCGGGAGCGCAGCTTAGTTTTGCTTGGGATAGCTGAAGCAGGGACGTTTGGTAGACGCGGAGTTGGACGTTTTTACCTTGATCGGAGATATTTTGTTGCAAAGCTGACGGTGTTTACTGGGGTTGGTTTCGCTTTCAGCCGCTATTGTTCTTGCTCTGCAATTGGTTTCGGGTATACTGGCAAGAAGTTTTTCTTGTTTTGTTAGTAGGCTGTGCTATAAACGCATTGTGGTATTATCGGAGCCTGCCTGAAACTTGTGAAACAGTGACTGGTGGGGAAGAAAGAGAAAAGGAAATACTGTACTGTAGTGATATAGCTGCTGTTTGTTTTACTTTATTATTGCTGCTGGATTGTGGTTGGAGTCCTCTGGCGTTCTGTGGGTGTGGAATATGTTACTTTAAAGTGAACCACTAAATGTTTTAGCTTGGTACTGTACTATAGCAATATAGCTGTTTGTTTATTATTGCTGCTGGATTGTGGTTGCTGTTCTTTGGTGTTTCTGTAGGTGTGTCATAAGTTATTCTAGAGCAAATAACCCAGTATTTTACTCTGTTTTAATTATTGTATATTAGTTACCGTGAAGAAGGCAAGGTTTTTATGTTTGGGGTTTTGCTGCTGTCTCTCTTTTTGTTTTTATATTTATTTAGAATTCCCGACCTACCTGCTTGGTGATTGGGGTGCTGCTACTGACCATCGTGTGCTTCTCCTCCGCCCTTCCTTCCCTCCTCTTGAAGAGGTTGTTGGTGCTGGCAACATTGTGGGGGAATCTTTCTTTTTCTTTTTTTTTTTGATACTTTACACCCTAGCTAATTAGTGGGTGCCTATTGTGTTGCTACTTTTACACCCTAGCCATCCAGTGGGTGTTTGCTTTTTCTTGTTTAATTGAATTTTTTAATGTAATATTTATCTAAATATTTAATAAATATTGTTTTAACTGAGTTAAGCCTTGTCTGTCTCTCTGTGGTGTTGCTACTGGTCCATATCCCAACTATCACTAACAAACTTGTGTTTTTATTGTGGGTTATTGATTTTGTTAATTATAGGTTTAAACTTATTTTTAGTTAGTCCTGGCGCTTACCACCAGGTGGCGTAGTCGGCGACTATATATTTTGGGGGTTCTGAGTGTCCTAAGTAAGTAGTGTGACATGGTGCTCCTGGGTGGATTTCTCAATGCTTTCTTATCTATATCATAATGTGTTTTTATGACAATGGCTAAGTTCTCTGTTGTATCTTTTAATGTATGAGGTTTGAATTCAAGATCTAAGGAGGCTGTGTGGTCCAGTGTTTAAAGAAAAGGGCTTGTAACCAAGAGGTCCCCGGTTCAAATCCCACCTCAGCCACTGACTCATTGTGTGACCCTGAGCAAGTCACTTCACCTCCTTGTGCTCCGTCTTTCGGGTGAGACGTAATTGTAAGTGACTCTGCAGCTGATGCATAGTTCACACACCCTAGTCTGTGTAAGTCGCCTTGGATAAAGGCGTCTGCTAAATAAACAAATAATAAAATGTGCAAAGGTACTAGATTATTTATGTAGGCAAAAGGCGGACATAGCTTTGATTCAAGAAATGCATTTAAAGCCAATAGACACATTTTGATTTCAAAATGGTCGTTCTAAGATAGTTATAGCTTCCAGTGATGGATCAAAGACAACGGGAGCTTCAATCTTAATGGAACGCAACATGGATATGTCTATCAATAGGATTATTTCTGATCAAATGGGTAGACTGGCGCACTGCTATGCTACAGTGAATGGCGAAAAAAACTGGTTTTGCATCAAACTACGCACCTTCAGTATATGAGCCTGCATTTTTTCCTTGACTCACAAATGAATTGCTATCTTTGGGAGAGTATAAGTTAATAGCGGGCGCAGACATGAATGTGTGTGTTGACAATCAATTGGACAGATCCTCAGCCAGTATTTCTAATACACAGTCAGCAGCTTCTAAAGCTTTGCGTATTTTCATTAAGGATTTGAATTTGATTGACTTATGGCCATTTCAAAATCCATCTGCCAAGGATTTCACATATTTTTCTTCATATCAAAAAACATTCTCTAGGGTTGATTTTATTCTTTCCTTTGCTAATATTTCATGCTGCTCTGATAATGTGGATATACTGCCAAGAAATATCTCTGACCACTATGCAGTTGTGTCTGTATTTAACCTGGCTCCCAGCCAAGGCAAAATTGACCAGGTGGAGATACTTAACTTCTCCAGAATCAGGATTTTCTGACTCAGTTTAGATCAAAATGTACAGAATTTGTTAATATTAATGTTGGTTTGGTAAACAATCAAGCAATGAGTTGTGCAACTATCAAGGGTTTTATGTGTGGTAATGCGATTTGCTTTTCATCCCATCTAAAAAAGTCGAAATTGCAATTGATATCTCAGCTGGAGTCTAGCTGTAGCAACTTAGAAAACACTTTAAATTCTCATTACAGTAGTGCTTTTGATTCAAAATTGAGGGCAGAATGGGCTGAACTGAATAATTTGTTAAAACAGAGGGTTGAATTTTGCATGCACTCTACCAAGCACAAATACTATACAAACAGTAGTAGACCATCTCGCCTTCTTGCTTTAAAGTTGAAACGCCAGTTGATTTACCATTCCAAAAATCAAACAGAGGGGCTGGTTTCTGATCCCAAAGTAAATCATGAAACCTTTCAATCCTCTTTTGCTAATTTTTACTCATCTGACATCTCATCCACCCCGGAGCGATGTCTTGCTTTTCTATAAAATCTTAACCTTCCCAGCATTTCTCTGGAAGATGCAATGATGCTGGACGCTCCAATATTTCTAGATGACTTGTTACAGGCAGTTAAATCTGCTAAAAGGGACCGTTCTCCAGGAATCGATGGACTGCCTGCTGATTTTTACTTGGCATTCTTGGATTTGCAAGGCTTGATACAATAACTGCTGCAATAACATCCGTTGCTTACTACATCTCTTCACGCACTCAGTCCTGGCACTTCGCTGACATCCTCCTCACTGTCACTTGTGGGTACTATTGTAGGCAGTTAATATATTCTTAAAAGCAATAAATTAAAGGACCTCCAAAAACTGTAGGGGATAAAGAGATACCTTCGATAGTCAAGATCTCGGTGGGACCTCTACAATAAACGGTGTCCTATTATAATGTACAAACCCGTTTTTAATATCGCTCTCTGAAAACGATGGCAGATTTACACATTACAACAAGCCAAAAATAGACCACATTCCAGACTGTTCAAAGTTCATAAATCGTGTTTGTTCAACATGAGTGAATGGTTCAATACTGGGAATCTCTTCTTAGAAAGATGGTATTTATTAAGCATGCAACAAAATAAGTTTGAAAATCACACAAAACAGTTACACAATTAATGTCACATTAAAAGCATTACAATGTGAACTAAGGTTTAAAAGAACAATTTACCAAAGAAATATTAGTACATACTGACACAACAACAAGGGATTACCTGGGTTATTCTATACTTGTTAGGCAATTTAAGAATAAAAATGCTTGCATCTTGTACTCATAGTGGTATTAAATCAATATGATGTGAAAATTGTCTTAAATCTCTAAATCTTTAAGCTATTTTTCTCTCTTTCAGACTCCTATGCTAAAGCACATTTCTCTCGCTAGAGACGGGTTTGATTAGCCTTTTGTTTCCTGAGTGCCTGATGCATTCAAGGTGTTAGGTTGATCGTTATCGCTAGGCAAAGCTGGGCAAATTAGATTAAAGTTCATTCAATGTAGATTCCTGTTAATATACAATATCATAAGAACATAAGAACATAAGAAAGCCCACGACATTTGCAATATATTTGAGATAACAATGTCTATAGAACCTACACACTGCTGCTGGAAGATTTATCTTTGCAAACCCAGTCTGCTTCAGAGCCAGACTCGTCATTGTCCGTCTCTGCTGCATCACAAGCGTTGTTTGGTAAATGTTGCAGTAATTCCAAACACTGCTTTGCTGTCCTGCGTCTTCCGTGATCCATTTTCAATGTGTTAGAAAAACGTGACTTGTATAGAAACATGTGCATCTAAAACATAGATCAGAGCAGGGCCGGATTAACCTATGCGCGAATTACACTCTATTATTATTTTTTATTTCTTAGCAGACGCGACTTACAATTGTTACAAGATATCACATTGTTTTTACATACAATTACATTATTTTTTTACACATTATTTTTTACATACAATTACCCATTTATACAGTTGGGTTTTTACTGGAGCAATCTAGGTAAAGTACCTTGCTCAAGGTTACAGCAGCAGTGTCCCCCACCTGGGATTGAACCCACGACCCTCCGGTGAAGAGTCCAGAGCCCCTGACCACTACTCCACACTGCTGCTCTAACATAGGGCCCCCAGCAGAATTGAACCCCCGCGAGGTCACCGTTTGTTTGGGACATTTGACAAAAACTGCATGCGGGTGGATGGGCCCACACACACTGGAAGAGAGGTGCACAGAAGCTTGCTTTTGTAATTTTGTTCTTTTATGACGGCTGTGCATTTCTTTCTCTAATACAGCATACCTGGTCTCTGAGTCTTTCACGCAAGCAGCTTCCCGCTAATGTACAATATCAAATGCCCCATGCACTCTATCTGTCCCTAGTCCTACTACGTCAGAGGCATCAGTCTGCAGGATACAATGTATGAATCAGGATCAATTTACGTATTCACTTATTTCAGTTTAGGGGTCAATTTTAAACACCTGACCTGTCTCAGATGTGCACAGTATGCATTTTTTACATTTTAGAAACTGTCCTTTTTCATTTGGGGGTTGGAATTTTAGAAAAAAGGCAGGTAAAGGTAAACATGTACAATGCGGGAGGCTGAAAGAAATTCAAATGTGGATTTCTGCAGCCGGCAAGAAGGCTTTTCAGTCCATAGTTTTGTTCTATCGAATGCAATGCTGCTACTGGTCCGTTCTGTATTGGTGTGTGAACAGGCTGGCTGTAGGGATGACGTCAGGCCAGAAAGAAACAGACACTAACACACAGGGATGAACACTAAACAAACAAACATGGTGTGTTGGGGCATAATCGTAGAACTCTATAAGAACAATATAGGCTATGTAATAACCGCTGACAGACGGACACACTGATGACGTTTCTCACATTTTTATATGGGAGCTCCACCATCGGGAGAATATATATTTTTCCCTCCATAATGAATTATAAAGTGCAATGCCAATCACATTGAATATAAAATCTTTTAAAAAAATGCAATTCTCAAGTCTGCAAAGCCTAATTTTGGTTTGAAACTGGAAAATGACCAGGCACAGGCATGATGCAAAATACTGTATAGTGACTGCTTCTTTTTTCTTTAATTTCCTGTGCAAACTCCCTGGCCAAACATGTATTTAAGAAAAATCAATCCGTGCTCAGTTGTTAGTGCTGTGGAAGAGCAGGCTGGAAATGTCCGCTCCGCTCCCCTGCTCCATATACAATGTGCTCGCTCCGCTCCGCACACAGCCTGGCACCGTGAGCTGTCAAGGCTGATTGATGGGCTATCAGGAGACTCATTGAAACAATAGAAATGTCAACAGACCGCTCACTTGAGGAATGCAATGCAGACTGATATAATCAAACTTCAATACATGGCTGCAAGTCCTGACTGATGAATACAAATAATACCGCATCACCTCATTGTTATAATAGGTTTTCTATGTAGCGGTGGATTTGTCCGATCCTGGTTGGAATAGGTATGACATTATTTTATCTCGCTAATTTTTGCTGCTACACGATTCTTTCTTTGTCAGGGTAATTAGTACATATATTTAGGAAAATCCAAAAAAACGTTTTCTTTTTTTTTCTTTATCAGGGTTTTGTGTGCCTGCAAACAACCAGATCAGAAAACACGTGTTTGTGGAAACTAAGAAGAGCTGGTCTGGAGCTCAGAGCTACTGTAGAGGGAAGCACACAGACCTGGCCACTGTGCGCAGCCAGGAAGAAGCAAAGCAGCTCTTAAATATTACAGGAGCTTCTCTCGGGGATTCCTGGATCGGGCTGTATCGTGACAACACACATAACTGGCAGTGGTCTAACAGCGATGATGTCATCTACTCCAACTGGAGGGCAGACGTCTTCTGTGCTTCAGTCAATTCAGACGGAAAGTGGACTGATTTACCCTGCAACCTTCAGAAAGCCTTCATGTGCTACAAAGGTAAAGACGTAATTGTTGCTATATTGCAATTGATTATTCATTTATTTCTGTTCTTATAATTATTAAGCATCCTTGTGAGGGGAGCTTGTATGAGTTTGCAAATCCACCCACTCCTACAGCTGATAATATCTCAAACTATTTCAGCTTGCAAATATTTTCAGTCAAAACCCTGAATCCAAGTTGCCCTTGAAAGGATACAAAAACATACGGTTATTAGATGTATTTGGTGTGTTTCAGAGGCAGTTAAAAAATACCTAAATTTCATTAGTGATAGATGGATGGCTCAATAAGACTGTGTTTCCCCCCTCTGGTGAGGTGTAGGGCTGTCAGGTTTACCTTCCCCTCTGGGCTGGGGTTTGCTGTGTGAAGGTTGAAATCTTCTCTGGGAGTTCTGTGGCAGTTCATTTCTTTCAGATGCAGGAAAGTCAGGCTCTGCTTCATCTCCTAGTACCTGAGTGCTGCTGGTATTGGGCCAGGTATCTGTATATTTCACCATACTCTCCGCAGCTTCCGGATGGTGGGCATTGAGTTGTCTGCATTTACTTCTGTGCTCACGGCACCTCTGACCTCTGCAGACAGCTTACGTATGAACAGCAGCTTGAAACTGTGCTTCACCTGCATAGTAAAGGAGTTTTAGTTCCTTGTAGAAGTCTCTCGGGTCCTTATCCTTCTTACATTGTCTGAGACAGACTGTGTGTTAGCTGTCTAATATCAACGTGAACAATGAAGCAGGCAACACATTCAAACAACTGCACAGCCAATATTCCATTAAACAATTTTACGACAAACAAGGCATTTAGACAACAATTTATCAATGAACTAACAATAATTACATTCGAGTCAAAGCAACTTCTAGAGAATTCTAGAGATTCTCTTCTAATCGCTTAGCTTAAAAACTCCAGGCTGTAGGGCACATCCTCCACTCCACACGGAGTGCCTTTACCGAATGCACCACTCGGAAGCCCCTATTGGTTTACCCTTTTAAACCCATTTAGACCCTCTATGATTGATTCTCATATTATTGAATCTCATTGAACACTGAAACAGGAGTAAATTAGCCAACTAAAAATATATATTTTTGGCGTAACAAGTTTCTGAGAATTTTTCCCCTTATTTTTAAATAACACACAGATGTACTTGACTGTAGACAAGACGCAGTTTGTGATAAATTGTAGAATTGATGAAAACACACAGTTTGTTTTGGGTTTAGAGCCAGCTCCCCTCCACAGCTCCCAGCCTCTCAGCTGCTGTTTGTTTGTGTTTACAGAGACCAGCAACATCACTGAGAGATACACCCTGATTGAAGAACTGAAAACCTGGACTGAAGCTCAGCAGTACTGTAGAGAACACCACACTGACCTCGTCAGTATAAAGAACGCCAGTGAAAATGAAGAAATAATGAAGAAAGCACAGGGCAAGCCCTTCTGGATAGGCCTGTTCAATGAGCCCTGGAAGTGGTCACACCAGGGGGATAACTACACATTTCACAACTGGAGCAATGGGGAACCAAACAATTGGGGAGGGGATGAGAACTGTGTGGCGATGAGTAAGACTGGTGGATGGAATGATGCTCCCTGCAACAATCAGAAGTCCTTCTTCTGCTGTGAGGGTGAGGACCCTGTTCAGACTGTGTTCTGATTTAGTTCAGTGATCTTCAGTAGGTCCTGGTGGTGACAAATCTACCAGTTTCCACTTTTAGAATCAATCACAGGCCCCCTGCTCAGGCTGATAGGATGGTCAATATCCTTCCAGAGGTTGAAAGAGGGAAGCATGATTAGATCTCTTCAGTAGGTCCTGGTGGTGACAAATCTAGCAGTTTCCACTTTGAGAATCAATCACAGAGGGTCTAATTGGGGTTAAAAGAGTAAACAAAACCCCAGTTATATTTCCTTAGGCTTTAAGGTATTGTGTTGTGCTGTGCAATATCCTATAATAACAAGACATGTTCCTTTACACATTCTAAAACAACATTAGCATTGATTGACAGTGAATTGAGTGTTTCTCACAACGATTTCTTTGTCTCCCTGGTGTTTCCATGACCTTCGTCACTCATGCCAGAATGATACTCATGTTACAGTACAAACCACAAGCATGTTAGTATATTTATTATCACCATACAGTTCTATTAGTGTCCTACTGTGACAGGAATGGCGTGTGGTGACATCAGCCCAGATGCAGGAAGAAGACCAAGATGCAGTACTGCAGTTCAAAAGGCACTGCAGCACCGTTTATTTTAAACAACAAAAATAAAATAAAATATTTAAACACAAAACACAGCTCACAGAGCAAAATAAATATTTAAACAAAAACACAAACACAAAACCAATAGGTCAGGCTGGGCAGATTGCTGTCACTGTTCCTATTCTTTTCGTTTCAAATTTCTCCTCGCTCACTCTCGTTCCTCCTCTCGAACACCCACCTGGAGTGCAGAGAGCTGCAGGTTTATATACCGTGGCCGAGGGGTTTAACGAGCTAGTAATTATTCTATTACCTCTCGGCCACAATCTGCATGAGTTTATTAATTACTCCTGGCAGAGGATGAGCTACTAACCTCGCCTCTGCCAGAACACGTTTTAAATAAAAACAATAACAAAACACATGGCACTTCGCCGTTTTATATAAATACAATAAATCATAAAAGAAACACATACAAAGCAACAAATTGCACAGGGACGGAGGGGGGAGACCTGGTTCTAAAAATAAATAACAAATAATTGTACAGGGCTCCTCGCCCTGTTACACCTACATTCTTACAAGACCAATGATCTGTGACTGTTGGTTCCATTTCCAGTGGAATTCTTTTCTGTGAAGAACATGTTTTCACTCATCTTTATTGTGCTGTCCCCTCTCCCCAGGCGGCTCCTCTGGTCAGTGTTTCTGTGAAGGAGCTGGGAAGACATGGCAGGAAGCTGAGAGCTACTGCAGAAACCAAGGCAGAGACCTGCCCACTATTCAAGACCAGGCCAGGGTTAATGAGCTTATAGGCCTTATACCTTCAACTAGTAACTGGTATTGGATCGGGCTGTATCATGACAAAGAGAACTGGCAGTGGTCCAATGGAGGTGATGTCATCTACTCCAACTGGGGACGATACCTCTTCTGTGCTTCAGTCAATGCGGAGGGAGAGTGGGAGGATTCACTCTGCAGTCAGAGAAACTATTTCATGTGCTACAGCGGTGAGTTGAGATTCAATTCCTTTGTTAATGACACAGCTGACTGGACTGGGGGTTGAAGCCAGGTCCCCTGGATACTGCACAGGGGCCGTAATCTTGAAACATTCAAAACAAGAAACATCTTCTTAAATACAGTATGTTTCTAAGTTTGTTATTAAGAAAAATGTTAAGAAGGTGTGTTATTCACAACACATTTTCTTATAATTTTTTTTCCTTCATACGAAACTTAAGAAAATGTGAATTCTTCAAAGTTCTTATTGTTTTGTTTAGATTGTTTATATTCCAGACAGCAAAATCCTGTCTTAAATATGTAGCCCTTATTAGATGTGTAGAAGAAATATGTTTAGCAGTTAAATAACTATTTGTATTAGAATAAAAGGTGATAAAGAGGGTTGTAGCTTTGCTGTATTGTGTGTAGTGGGCTGAACCTCACATGACTGATTCGTTTGTTATGCAAATTAGGTCTGACAGGTATTCTGCAATATATAAAAGCTGCATCTCCCTGTTACAAGTTATTTTCAGTCACCATGAGCAGAGGATCTGACAGACTGATAGCACAACATGTGCTCGATTGGCAGGTGCTTCTCTAACCAACACTAGGCTACATAAATGCCATGTTTCATGAGGTTCAGCCTCCACAGTGATGAGCCAGTCTTGTTGCTCGTGTCAAATGTAACTTTTCTTTCTCTTCTAAACAGTGTTGTTGTGATCATGCACTGGTGGTAGAGTTTGTTTTTAGAGATTGAGGTTAGTAGTTTTATCATCCCGCTTATCATACACAGGCAATCTTATGACACACGGGTCTCACACCATCACCGTGTACAACGGTTATAGGAAATTATTATTCACCATAAATAATAATAATAAATACCACAGCCACCTGAACTAAACAGTCATTGCACTGCCTCAGCCAATCAGGTTCCTGGTAGAGTGCTCATTATCATGCAGTCGACGTCCTCAGAGCTTAGAATGTTGAAACTGTCATTGGAACAGGCTGACTTCAAAATAGAAAAATACCAGCCAGTACAGAAGACATGAAAGCACATGGGGGGGGGGGGGGTGTGTGTTCATAATGATACTGTTTGCTTCATATTGATTGTGCACCGACTGTGAGGAAAATGAATGATCAATTTGAAAAAGAACAGTGATTATTCCTAAATCATTAAATAGACTCCCCCATCCCCCACTTTGCGATTAAATACTTTTCAGACATAAACTAAAGAGACTCCCATGCACTGCTAGAGATGCTGCTTTTCATGACCTTGATAGCTGAGCCGGGTGTGACTCGGGTTCAATCACCATACAACAGGAGAGCCAGCGCACCTCCACAGATCACATTGATTTTGATCTGTTTGTGTTCACAGAGACCAGCAACATCACTGAGAGATACACCCTGATTGAAGTTCTGAAAACCTGGACTGAAGCTCAGCAGTACTGTAGAGAACACCACACCGACCTCGTCAGTATAAAGAACGCCGGTGAAAATGAAGAAATAGTGAAGAAAGCGCAGGGCAAGCCCTTCTGGATAGGCCTGTTCAATGAGCCCTGGAAGTGGACACACCAGGGGGATAACTACACATTTCACAGCTGGAGCAATGGGGAACCAAACAATTGGGGAGGGGATGAGAAGTGTGTGATGATGAGTAAGACTGGTGGATGGAATGATGCTCCCTGCAACAATCAGAAGTCCTTCTTCTGCTGTGAGGGTGAGGACCCTGTTCAGACTGTGTTCTGATTTAGTTCAGTGATCTTCAGTAGGTCCTGGTGGTGACAAATCTACCAGTTTCCACTTTGAAAACACTATGTAACACAATTTTTGTTCCTGGGTAGTAAGTGTTATTTCCTAATTGCTTATGCCTCAGAAGTATAGAAAATGGCTATTATTCCCCACAAACTTTGCTTTTGTGACCAGGACAGTGATATTTTGAAATTTACCTATTTCCAATGAGAAAACGGGCGAATTTGTGTCTTTTCGTTCACATAAAGTCAGAAAAAAAACAACATATGAATCCAAATTAACATGTATTTATACTAAAGTAATACAAAAATGACTACAAAAGATTTAGAAGTGAGTAGTTTTTCGAGATTTACGATTATACTGTAAATCACTTTCACGAATTAGCCCCCAAATGTAGTCTCCCATCATGTTCTCGTTATACTGTCCTTGGTAGTGGCGTTCAAAGTCCAGTATATCCTGGTGGAAGAGCTCGCCTTGCTCCTCCGAGTACGCTCCCATGTTCTCCTTGAATTTATCAAGATGAGCATCAAGGATATGGATTTTGAGGGACATCCTACAGCCCATTGTGCCGTAGTTCTTCACCAGAGTCTCAACCAGCTCCACATAGTTTTCGGCCTTGTGATTGCCCAGGAAGCCCTGAACCACTGCGACAAAGCTGTTCCGAGCCGCTTTCTCCTTACTAGTGAGCTTCTTGGGGAATTCATTGCACTCCAGGATCTTCTATATCTGTGGTCCGACGAAGACATCGGCTTTGACCTTTGCCTCAGAGAGCTTAGGGAAGAAGTCTTAAAGGTACTTGAAGGCTGCCGACTCCTTATCTAGAGCTCTGACAAATTGTTTCATAAGGCCCAATTTGATGTGCAGTGGTGGCATCAGCACCTTCCGGGGGTCCACCAGTGGCTCCCACTTGACGTTGTTCCTCCCCACAGAGAACTCGGTCCGCTTGGAAGGGTCCACCATGCAGAAGTAGCAGTTGCTTGAGTGGTCAGTGGGTTCCCACCAAATTCTTGAGATAGCGAACTTCATGGCTCTCTTTTCCCCTCTGTACCATCCTACAAAAATACATTTATTTCACCCATGACTAATGTGTAAGAGATTCTCGCAACATTTTTCATATATGATATATTTTTTCAATAACATTGAAAATTGTAAAACATTTTAAAATTAAAAACTTTTACAATTTTAAAAATTTTAACAAATTTTATAACATAAAATTCCGAGCAACAATTGTCCATCTTACCTTCCAGAGTTTTTTTGCTGTGCTCGCAGGTGAAATGAGGTGCCCAGGGTTTGTCTTGATCCCCGACAGGCATGCCGAAATATGCCTTGTAGGCCTCGCACATCTTAGCAGATGCTTCCACGGAGTACTTTTTCGCTCTTGTCTTGATAAATTGGCCGCAGACATGGCAAAATGCGTCTGCCGGATGCTTGCAGCCTCTTGATGCCATCTCACAAAAATGCAGATATGTATCCACTTAGGCAGCTGGAACTAAACTGAACTGGTGGGCTTAAGGCCCCTGTATTTATACTACTATTTATATTACTGGAAAGTTCTAGAAGTTACTCCAAGTTTACTCAGCACTGAATCTATCTGGAATGTTCAGGAAAATAGGTAAATTTCAAAATATCACTGTCCAGGTCACAAAAGCAAAGTTTGTGGGGAATAATAGACATTTTCTATACTTTTGAGGCATAAGCAATTAGGAAATAACACTTACTACCCAGGAACAAAAAAAAAAAAAATTGTGTTACACGGTGGAATCAATCACAGGCTCCCTGCTCAGGCTGATGGGATGGTCAATATCCTTCCAGAGGTAATGGGGTGATGTGGATTGCAGCTATCAGTACCCCTTGTTCTGCTGTGACTGAAGGCTCCCTGTTCAGTCTGTGCTCTTGTTCAGCTCAGTCTTTGTACACCAGTCTGTGAGCAGGGACTCAGAGGCTCAGTCCATCTGATCCTACAGTAGCTGTCTGACCTCCAGAGCAGGACAGGGTGTAGCCTAGAGATCTGAAGAACCAGAAACCAGCCCGGTCATTAAGAGTGTGAGAGGGAGCAGCTACCCCTCATTGTTATACCCAGGAGAGACGTGTGCTGTGATATACATTCATACTGTCTATTTATTATATTTATTTGAAAACAATAAACCATGTCATTGTCAGCATTGCCCTGGTGGAGACAGCAGCATAGACACAGTTTCATTGAAATGCATTTGAACAATACACTTGAAACAGGAAACACTAAATCTTCTTGTTGTGTGTTTTCTTTACAGATTCAGACCCCACAAGCCCCCCTTCCACTCCGGTCTCTCAAGGTATGCAGTGTAATCACTTCAGTGGATTCAGAACCACTGCAGGAATCTGGCTTTGTTATAAACTTTCTTTTTTTCTCTTTTTCTTGTTACAGAAGCAGAATCCTTGAGCCCCTCTTCCACTCCGGTCTCTCAAGGTAAGTACAGTTTGAAGATGGCAGTTTGTTTAGTGTGATTGACAGCCCACACCATGAGTTATAAATGAATCTCAGTGTTCTTATCAACCTCACTAATTTAACAGTGAGTTCACCATTGTATCAGTTCAATTTGAATGTGGCTTTTTAATAAATGACTTATTGTTTGAATTTATTAGCATTTATTTATTGCCCTGGTGAGGACAGCACCACACACACACACACACACACACACACACACACAAACACACACACACACTGACACACACACAGACACACACTGACACACACACACACACACACACAAATACACACTGACACACACACACACACACAGACACACACTGACACACACACACTGACACACACACACACTGACACACACACACACACACACACACACTGACACACTCAGACACACACTGACACACACACACACACACAGACACACACTGACACACACACACTGACACACACACACACACTGACACACACACAAACACACTGACACACACACACTGACACACACACACACACACTGACACACACACAGACACTCACACACACACACACACACACTGACACACACACACAGACACACACTGACACACACACACACACACAAATACACACTGACACACACACACACACACAGACACACACTGACACACACACACAGACACACACCGACACACACACACAGACACTGACACACACACACAGACAAACACTGACACACACACACAGACACACACTGACACACACACAAATACACACACTGACACACACACTGACAAACACTGACACACACACACACACACACTGACACACACACACATACACACACTGACACACACACTGACACACACTGACACACACACACACACATACACACACACTGACACACACACACAGAGACACACTGACACACACACACACTTACACACACACACACGGTGTCGCTCAAATATATTTAAACAATAATGTAGAAAGGCAAATGATATATTTTTACTCCTGCAAATCCAAACCTCTCAAGCCTTCTCTCATCAACAGCCTCTAAAGGTATGGAGTACACTAGTTCAGTTTGAATGTGGCTTTGTAATAAATTACTTATTGTTTGATTGTATTAGTTTTTATTTATTGTCTTGGTGGAGACAGCAGCATAGACACAGATTCATTGAAATGCATTTGAACAATACACTTGAAACAGGAAACACTAAATCTTCTTGTTGTGTGTTTTCTTTACAGATTCAGACCCCACAATCCCCCCTTCCACTCCGGTCTCTCAAGGTATGCAGTGTAATCACTTCAGTGGATTCAGAACCACTGCAGGAATCTGGCTTTTATAAACCTTCTTTTTTTCTCTCTTTCTTGTTACAGAAGCAGAATCCTCGAGCCCCTCTTCCACTCCGGTCTCTCAAGGTAAGTGCAGTTTGAAGATGGCAGTTTGTACAGTGTGATTGACAGCCCACCTCACGTGTCATGTGATCCACTAGAGCTATATCAGCTGTGGGAGAGCTGTGTGCAACTATTCAGCAACAACACTAGGAAAGCAGACGGTTGTCTTTCGGTTTGGAATCCTAATGTATAGAGTTACATTATATTGTCCAGTACAAATAATCTGTCTTCAGGTAACCCTCTTTATACTGTTGAAAACTGCCCTAACATTAGACACTCCTCTAAACATCTAAACACAAGAGTTCATCTCTGAAAATCTACCTCTACACGTCTGCTTCTTGTGTTCTAGGTACCAGCACCTCACCTGAGCCCTGCACTTAACTCACATTCAGCGTTCCCTCTAAGCGTAAAATGCGCACATTTTACACAGTAACTGGCAACAACCTTCCAATCATTTTATTAACTTTTACAAGTTATCAAATATCAGCCTCCCTCGAGACTCCAACATCTCATTTTGAGAGCATTCGTGCAAAGCATTAACATAAGCATGTTTCCGTGTGTCTTGGAAATGATTCTCTGATTTCCCTGTTAAAATGCACGTCACATTCGTGCAGAGCTCGCTGGGGCTCCAGTGAATCCAGTAGTGCAGGGCGGGTGAAGCAGGAGTCTGGAGATTCTGCCTCTATGGAGAGGGCTGCCCGGTGCTGCTTAGGAACGTCGCAGTTTTGAACTCATCGTATAATTGAAAACGTTTTTGAAGCACAATCTTACTGCATTATTTAGAAGTATAAATAGTCAACATAAATAAACATAAATAAAAATCACAATACTCATACTTTCACGGGTTTTGTTTTATTTCCCTTTTAAAAAACAAACATTTCAGAAATACCATCATATCAAGCGTTTAGAAACTGGTAAAAATGTAATGTACAGTACAGTGTAGTGATTGAAGACGACATACCACGTGCATTTGTTTGCAAGTTGAGTTTAGGTGACTTCACTCACGTGTCTCTGCTGAAACAAAATCTGATTATCTCTATGAGGATGGTGGGACACTATTGTTCAAGTTTTGCTGCCATTGATCATGTACGAGTCAATACCATTAAAAGATCATATTGCCAGTCATAAACACGTAGAGGAAACAGGAAAGCAAATAAGACGGCAACAATGGCAAAGCATGCATTCACTATACTGAAAACTGAGATCTAAGACACTGCTTTCACTATGCTGAAAACTGAGATCTAAGACACTTCATTCACTTTGCTGAAAACTGAGATCTAAGACACTGCATTCACTATGCTGAAAACTGAGATCTAAGACACTTCATTCACTTTGCTGACAATTGAGATCTAAGACACTGCATTCACTATACTGAAAACTGAGGTCTAAGACACTGCATTCACTATGCTGAAAACTGAGGTCTAAGACACTGCATTCACTATACTGAAAAATGAGATCTAAGACACTGCATTCACTATGCTGAAACCTGAGATCTAAGACACTGCATTCACTATACTGAAAACTGAGATCTAAGACACTGCATTTACTATGCTGAAAACTGAGGTCTAAGACACTGCATTCACTATGCTGAAAACTGAGATCTAAGACACTGCTTTCACTATGCTGAAAACTGAGATCTAATACACTGCTTTCACTATACTGAAAACTGAGGTCTAAGACACTGCATTCACTATACTGAAAAATGAGATCTAAGACACTGCATTCACTATACTGAAAACTGAGGTCTAAGACACTGCATTCACTATGCTGAAAACTGAGGTCTAAGACACTGCATTCACTATACTGAAAAATGAGATCTAAGACACTGCATTCACTATGCTGAAAACTGAGATCTAAGACACTGCATTCACTATACTGAAAACTGAGATCTAAGACACTGCATTTACTATGCTGAAAACTGAGGTCTAAGACACTGCATTCACTATGCTGAAAACTGAGATCTAAGACACTGCTTTCACTATGCTGAAAACTGAGATCTAATACACTGCATTCACTATACTGAAAACTGAGGTCTAAGACACTGCATTCACTATACTGAAAACTGAGATCTAAGACACTGCATTTACTATGCTGAAAACTGAGGTCTAAGACACTGCATTCACTATGCTGAAAACTGAGATCTAAGACACTGCTTTCACTATGCTGAAAACTGAGATCTAATACACTGCTTTCACTATACTGAAAACTGAGGTCTAAGACACTCCATTCACTATGCTGAAAACTGAGATCTAAGACACTGCTTTCACTAAGCTGAAAACTGAGATCTAATACACTGCTTTCACTATACTGAAAACTGAGGTCTAAGACACTGCATTCACTATACTGAAAAATGAGATCTAAGACACTGCATTCACTATACTGAAAACTGAGGTCTAAGACACTGCATTCACTATGCTGAAAACTGAGGTCTAAGACACTGCATTCACTATACTGAAAAATGAGATCTAAGACACTGCATTCACTATGCTGAAAACTGAGATCTAAGACACTGCATTCACTATACTGAAAACTGAGATCTAAGACACTGCATTTACTATGCTGAAAACTGAGGTCTAAGACACTGCATTCACTATGCTGAAAACTGAGATCTAAGACACTGCTTTCACTATGCTGAAAACTGAGATCTAATACACTGCATTCACTATACTGAAAACTGAGGTCTAAGACACTGCATTCACTATACTGAAAAATGAGATCTAAGACACTGCATTTACTATGCTGAAAACTGAGGTCTAAGACACTGCATTCACTATACTGAAAAATGAGATCTAAGTCACTGCATTCACTATGCTGAAAACTGAGATCTAAGACACTGCATTCACTATACTGAAAACTGAGGTCTAAGACACTGCATTCACTATGCTGAAAACTGAGGTCTAAGACACTGCATTCACTATACTGAAAAATGAGATCTAAGACACTGCATTCACTATGCTGAAAACTGAGATCTAAGACACTGCATTCACTATACTGAAAACTGAGATCTAAGACACTGCATTTACTATGCTGAAAACTGAGGTCTAAGACACTGCATTCACTATGCTGAAAACTGAGATCTAAGACACTGCTTTCACTATGCTGAAAACTGAGATCTAATACACTGCATTCACTATACTGAAAACTGAGGTCTAAGACACTGCATTCACTATACTGAAAAATGAGATCTAAGACACTGCATTCACTATGCTGAAAAGTGAGGTCTAAGACACTGCATTCACTATACTGAAAAATGAATTCTAAGACACTGCTTTCACTATGCTGAAAACTGAGATCTAAGACACTGCATTCACTATGCTGAAAATAGAGGTCTAAGACACTGCATTCTCTAAGATGAAAACTGAGGTCTAAGACACTGCATTCACTATACTGAAAACTGAGATCTAAGATACTGCTTTCACTATGCTGAAAACTGAGATCTAAGACACTTCATTCACTTTGCTGAAAACTGAGATCTAAGACACTGCATTCACTATGCTGAAAACTGAGGTCTAAGACACTGGATTCACTATACTGAAAACTGAGATCTAAGACACTGCATTTCACTATGCTGAAAACTGTCGTCTAAGACACTGCATTCTCTATGCTGAAAACTGAGGTCTAAGACACTGCTTTCACTATGCTGAAAACTGAGATCTAAGACACTGCTTTCACTATGCTGAAAACTGAGGTCTAAGACACTGCATTCTCTATGCTGAAAACTGAGGTCTAAGACACTGCATTCACTATACTGAAAACTGAGATCTAAGACACTGCATTCACTATGCTGAAATCTCAGGTCTAAGACACTGCATTCACTATACTGAAAACTGAGATCTAAGACACTGCTTTCACTATGCTGAAAACTGAGGTCTAAGACACTGCATTCACTATACTGAAAACTGAGATCTAAGACACTGCATTCATTATGCTGAAAACTGATGTCTAAGACACTGCATTCACTATGCTGAAAACTGAGATCTAAGACACTGCATTCACTATGCTGAAAACTGAGGTCTAAGACACTGCATTCACTATGCTGAAAACTGAGGTCTAAGACACTGCATTCACTATACTGAAAACTGAGGTTTAAGACACTGCATTCACTATGCTGAAAACTGAGGTCTAAGACACTGCATTCACTATACTGAAAACTGAGGTCTAAGACACTGCATTCACTATGCTGAAAACTGAGATCTAAGACACTGCATTCACTATACTGAAAACTGAGATCTAAGACACTGCATTTACTATGCTGAAAACTGAGGTCTAAGACACTGCATTCACTATGCTGAAAACTGAGGTCTAAGACACTGCATTCACTATGCTGAAAACTGAGATCTAAGACACTGCATTCACTATACTGAAAACAGAGATCTAAGACACTGCATTTACTATGCTGAAAACTGAGGTCTAAGACACTGCATTCACTATACTGAAAAATGAGATCTAAGACACTGCATTCACTATGCTGAAAACTGAGATCTAAGACACTGCATTCACTATACTGAAAACTGAGATCTAAGACACTGCATTTACTATGCTGAAAACTGAGGTCTAAGACACTGCATTCACTATGCTGAAAACTGAGGTCTAAGACACTGCATTCACTATGCTGAAAACTGAGATCTAAGACACTGCTTTCACTATGCTGAAAACTGAGATCTAATACACTGCATTCACTATACTGAAAAATGAGATCTAAGACACTGCATTCACTATGCTGAAAAGTGAGGTCTAAGACACTGCATTCACTATGCTGAAAAGTGAGGTCTAAGACACTGCATTCACTATACTGAAAAATGAATTCTAAGACACTGCTTTCACTATGCTGAAAACTGAGATCTAAGACACTGCATTCACTATGCTGAAAATAGAGGTCTAAGACACTGCATTCTCTAAGCTGAAAACTGAGGTCTAAGACACTGCATTCACTATACTGAAAACTGAGATCTAAGATACTGCTTTCACTATGCTGAAAACTGAGATCTAAGACACTTCATTCACTTTGCTGAAAACTGAGATCTAAGACACTGCATTCAGTATGCTGAAAACTGAGGTCTAAGACACTGGATTCACTATACTGAAAACTGAGATCTAAGACACTGCATTTCACTATGCTGAAAACTGTCGTCTAAGACACTGCATTCTCTATGCTGAAAACTGAGGTCTAAGACACTGCTTTCACTATGCTGAAAACTGAGATCTAAGACACTGCTTTCACTATGCTGAAAACTGAGGTCTAAGACACTGCATTCTCTATGCTGAAAACTGAGGTCTAAGACACTGCATTCACTATACTGAAAACTGAGATCTAAGACACTGCATTCACTATGCTGAAATCTCAGGTCTAAGACACTGCATTCACTATACTGAAAACTGAGATCTAAGACACTGCTTTCACTATGCTGAAAACTGAGGTCTAAGACACTGCATTCACTATACTGAAAACTGAGATCTAAGACACTGCATTCATTATGCTGAAAACTGAGGTCTAAGACACTGCATTCACTATGCTGAAAACTGAGATCTAAGACACTGCATTCACTATGCTGAAAACTGAGGTCTAAGACACTGCATTCACTATGCTGAAAACTGAGGTCTAAGACACTGCATTCACTATACTGAAAACTGAGGTTTAAGACACTGCATTCACTATGCTGAAAACTGAGATCTAAGACACTGCATTCACTATGCTGAAAACTGAGGTCTAAGACACTGCATTCTCTAAGCTGAAAACTGAGGTCTAAGACACTGCATTCACTATACTGAAAACTGAGATCTAAGACACTGCATTCACTATGCTGAAATCTGAGGTCTAAGACACTGCATTCACTATACTGAAAACTGAGATCTAAGACACTGCTTTCACTATGCTGAAAACTGAGATCTAAAACACTTCATTCACTTTGCTGAAAACTGAGATCTAAGACACTGCATTCACTATGCTGAAAACTGAGGTCTAAGACACTGGATTCACTATACTGAAAACTGAGGTCTAAGACACTGCATTCACTATGCTGAAAACTGAGGTCTAAGACACTGGATTCACTATACTGAAAACTTTGGTCTAAGACACTGCATTCACTATGCTGAAAACTGAGATCTAAGACACTGCTTTCACTATGCTGAAAACTGAGGTCTAAGACACTGCTTTCACTATGCTGAAAACTGAGATCTAAGACACTGCATTCACTATGCTGAAAACTGAGGTCTAAGACACTGCATTCTCTATGCTGAAAACTGAGATCTAAGACACTGCATTCACTATGCTGAAAACTGAGGTCTAAGACACTGCATTCTCTAAGCTGAAAACTGAGGTCTAAGACACTGCATTCACTATACTGAAAACTGAGATCTAAGACACTGCATTCACTATGCTGAAATCTGAGGTCTAAGACACTGCATTCACTATACTGAAAACTGAGATCTAAGACACTGCTTTCACTATGCTGAAAACTGAGATCTAAGACACTGCTTTCACTTTGCTGAAAACTGAGATCTAAGACACTGCATTCACTATGCTGAAAACTGAGGTCTAAGACACTGGATTCACTATACTGAAAACTGAGGTCTAAGACACTGCATTCACTATGCTGAAAACTGAGGTCTAAGACACTGGATTCACTATACTGAAAACTTTGGTCTAAGACACTGCATTCACTATGCTGAAAACTGAGATCTAAGACACTGCTTTCACTATGCTGAAAACTCTGGTCTAAGACACTGCTTTCACTATGCTGAAAACTGAGATCTAAGACACTGCATTCACTATGCTGAAAACTGAGGTCTAAGACACTGCATTCTCTATGCTGAAAACTGAGGTCTAAGACACTGCATTCACTAATCTGAAAACTGAGATCTAAGACACTGCATTCACTATACTGAAAACTGAGATCTAAGACACTGCTTTCACTATGCTGAAAACTGAGATCTAATACACTGCATTCACTATACTGAAAACTGAGGTCTAAGACACTGCATTCACTATACTGAAAAATGAGATCTAAGACACTGCATTCACTATGCTGAAAACTGAGGTCTAAGACACTGCATTCACTATACTGAAAAATGAGATCTAAGACACTGCTTTCACTATGCTGAAAACTGAGATCTAAGACACTGCATTCACTATGCTGAAAATAGAGGTCTAAGACACTGCATTCTCTAATCTGAAAACTGAGGTCTAAGACACTGCATTCACTATACTGAAAACTGAGATCTAAGATACTGCTTTCACTATGCTGAAAACTGAGATCTAAGACACTTCATTCACTTTGCTGAAAACTGAGATCTAAGACACTGCATTCACTATGCTGAAAACTGAGGTCTAAGACACTGGATTCACTATACTGAAAACTGAGATCTAAGACACTGCATTTCACTATGCTGAAAACTGTCGTCTAAGACATTGCATTCTCTATGCTGAAAACTGAGGTCTAAGACACTGCTTTCACTATGCTGAAAACTGAGATCTAAGACACTGCTTTCACTATGCTGAAAACTGAGGTCTAAGACACTGCATTCTCGATGCTGAAAACTGAGGTCTAAGACACTGCATTCACTATACTGAAAACTGAGATCTAAGACACTGCATTCACTATGCTGAAATCTCAGGTCTAAGACACTGCATTCACTATACTGAAAACTGAGATCTAAGACACTGCTTTCACTATGCTGAAAACTGAGGTCTAAGGCACTGCATTCACTATGCTGAAAACTGAGGTCTAAGACACTGCATTCTCTATGCTGAAAACTGAGGTCTAAGACACTGCATTCACTAATCTGAAAACTGAGATCTAAGACACTGCATTCACTATACTGAAAACTGAGATCTAAGACACTGCATTTACTATGCTGAAAACTGAGGTCTAAGACACTGCATTCACTATGCTGAAAACTGAGATCTAAGACACTGCTTTCACTATGCTGAAAACTGAGATCTAATACACTGCATTCACTATACTGAAAACTGAGGTCTAAGACACTGCATTCACTATACTGAAAAATGAGATCTAAGACACTGCATTCACTATGCTGATAACTGAGGTCTAAGACACTGCATTCACTATACTGAAAAATGAGATCTAAGACACTGCTTTCACTATGCTGAAAACTGAGATCTAAGACACTGCATTCACTATGCTGAAAATAGAGGTCTAAGACACTGCATTCTCTAATCTGAAAACTGAGGTCTAAGACACTGCATTCACTATACTGAAAACTGAGATCTAAGATACTGCTTTCACTATGCTGAAAACTGAGATCTAAGACACTTCATTCACTTTGCTGAAAACTGAGATCTAAGACACTGCATTCACTATGCTGAAAACTGAGGTCTAAGACACTGGATTCACTATACTGAAAACTGAGATCTAAGACACTGCATTTCACTATGCTGAAAACTGTCGTCTAAGACATTGCATTCTCTATGTTGAAAACTGAGGTCTAAGACACTGCTTTCACTATGCTGAAAACTGAGATCTAAGACACTGCTTTCACTATGCTGAAAACTGAGGTCTAAGACACTGCATTCTCGATGCTGAAAACTGAGGTCTAAGACACTGCATTCACTATACTGAAAACTGAGATCTAAGACACTGCATTCACTATGCTGAAATCTCAGGTCTAAGACACTGCATTCACTATACTGAAAACTGAGATCTAAGACACTGCTTTCACTATGCTGAAAACTGAGGTCTAAGGCACTGCATTCACTATGCTGAAAACTGAGATCTAAGACACTGCTTTCACTATGCTGAAAACTGAGGTCTAAGACACTGCATTCACTATACTGAAAACTGAGATCTAAGACACTGCATTCATTATGCTGAAAACTGAGGTCTAAGACACTGCATTCACTATGCTGAAAACTGAGATCTAAGACACTGCATTCACTATGCTGAAAACTGAGGTCTAAGACACTGCATTCACTATGCTGAAAACTGAGGTCTAAGACACTGCATTCACTATACTGAAAACTGAGGTCTAAGACACTGCATTCACTATGCTGAAAACTGAGATCTAAGACACTGCATTCACTATGCTGAAAACTGAGGTCTAAGACACTGCATTCTCTAAGCTGAAAACTGAGGTCTAAGACACTGCATTCACTATACTGAAAACTGAGATCTAAGACACTGCATTCACTATGCTGAAATCTGAGGTCTAAGACACTGCATTCACTATACTGAAAACTGAGATCTAAGACACTGCTTTCACTATGCTGAAAACTGAGATCTAAGACACTTCATTCACTTTGCTGAAAACTGAGATCTAAGACACTGCATTCACTATGCTGAAAACTGAGGTCTAAGACACTGGATTCACTATACTGAAAACTGAGGTCTAAGACACTGCATTCACTATGCTGAAAACTGAGGTCTAAGACACTGGATTCACTATACTGAAAACTTTGGTCTAAGACACTGCATTCACTATGCTGAAAACTGAGATCTAAGACACTGCTTTCACTATGCTGAAAACTGAGGTCTAAGACACTGCTTTCACTATGCTGAAAACTGAGATCTAAGACACTGCATTCACTATGCTGAAAACTGAGGTCTAAGACACTGCATTCTCTATGCTGAAAACTGAGGTCTAAGACACTGCATTCACTAATCTGAAAACTGAGATCTAAGACACTGCATTCACTATGCTGAAATCTGAGGTCTAAGACACTGCATTCACTATACTGAAAACTGAGATCTAAGACACTGCTTTCACTATGCTGAAAACTGAGGTCTAAGGCACTGCATTCACTATGCTGAAAACTGAGATCTAAGACACTGCATTGACTATGCTGAAAACTGAGGTCTAAGACACTGCATTCACTATGCTGAAAACTGAGGTCTAAGACACTGCATTCACTATACTGAAAACTGAGGTCTAAGACACTGCATTCTCTAAGCTGAAAACTGAGATCTAATACACTGCATTCACTATACTGAAAACTGAGATCTAATACACTGCTTTCACTATGCTGAAAACTGAGGTCTAAGACACTGCTTTCACTATGCTGAAAACTGAGATCTAAGACACTGCATTCACTATGCTGAAAACTGAGGTCTAAGACACTGCATTCACTATACTGAAAAATGAGATCTAAGACACTGCATTCACTATGCTGAAAACTGAGATCTAAGACACTGCATTCACTATGCTGAAATCTGAGGTCTAAGACACTGCATTCACTATACTGAAAACTGAGATCTAAGACACTGCTTTCACTATGCTGAAAACTGGATCTAAGACACTGCATTCACTATACTGAAAACGGAGATCTAAGACACTGCATTCACTATGCTGAAAACTGAGGTCTAAGACACTGGATTCACTATACTGAAAACTGAGGTCTAAGACACTGCACTCACTATGCTGAAAACTGAGGTCTAAGACACTGCATTCACTATACTGAAAACTGAGATCTAAGACACTGCTTTCACTATGCTGAAAACTGAGATCTAAGACACTGCTTTCACTTTGCTGAAAACTGAGGTCTAAGACACTGCTTTCACTCTACTGAAAACTGAGGTCTAAGACACTGTATTCACTAATCTGAAAACTGAGATCTAAGACACTGCATTCACTATGCTGAAATCTGAAGTCTAAGACACTGCATTCACTATACTGAAAACTGAGGTCTAAGACACTGCACTCACTATGCTGAAAACTGAGATCTAAGACACTGCTTTCACTATGCTGAAAACTGAGGTCTAAGACTCTGCTTTCACTATGCTGAAAACTGAGATCTAAGACACTGCATTCACTATGCTGAAAACTGAGGTCTAAGACACTGCATTCTCTATGCTGAAAACTGAGGTCTAAGACACTGCATTCACTAATCTGAAAACTGAGATCTAAGACACTGCTTTCACTATGCTGAAAACTGAGGTCTAAGACACTGCATTCACTATGCTGAAAACTGAGATCTAAGACACTGCATTCACTATGCTGAAAACTGAGATCTAAGACACTGCATTCATTATGCTGAAAACTGAGGTCTAAGACACTGCATTCACTATACTGAAAACTGAGATCTAAGACACTGCATTCATTATGCTGAAAACTGAGGTCTAAGACACTGCATTCACTATGCTGAAAACTGAGGTCTAAGACACTGCATTCACTATACTGAAAACTGAGATCTAAGACACTGCATTGACTATGCTGAAAACTGAGGTCTAAGACACTGCATTCACTATGCTGAAAACTGAGGTCTAAGACACTGCATTCACTATACTGAAAACTGAGGTCTAAGACACTGCATTCTCTAAGCTGAAAACTGAGATCTAATACACTGCATTCACTATACTGAAAACTGAGATCTAATACACTGCTTTCACTATGCTGAAAACTGAGGTCTAAGACACTGCTTTCACTATGCTGAAAACTGAGATCTAAGACACTGCATTCACTATGCTGAAAACTGAGGTCTAAGACACTGCATTCACTATACTGAAAAATGAGATCTAAGACACTGCATTCACTATGCTGAAAAATGAGATCTAAGACACTGCATTCACTATGCTGAAATCTGAGGTCTAAGACACTGCATTCACTATACTGAAAACTGAGATCTAAGACACTGCTTTCACTATGCTGAAAACTGGATCTAAGACACTGCTTTCACTATACTGAAAACGGAGATCTAAGACACTGCATTCACTATGCTGAAAACTGAGGTCTAAGACACTGCACTCACTATGCTGAAAACTGAGGTCTAAGACACTGCATTCACTATACTGAAAACTGAGATCTAAGACACTGCTTTCACTATGCTGAAAACTGAGATCTAAGACACTGCTTTCACTATGCTGAAAACTGAGGTCTAAGACACTGCTTTCACTCTGCTGAAAACTGAGGTCTAAGACACTGCTTTCACTCTACTGAAAACTGAGATCTAAGACACTGCATTCACTATGCTGAAAACTGAGGTCTAAGACACTGCATTCTCTATGCTGAAAACTGAGGTCTAAGACACTGCATTCACTATACTGAAAACTGAGATCTAAGACACTGCATTCACTATACTGAAAACTGAGGTCTAAGACACTGCATTCACTATACTGTAAACTGAGGTCTAATACACTGCTTTCACTATGCTGAAAACTGAGATCTAAGACACCGCATTCACTATGCTGATAACTGAGGTCTAAGACACTGCATTCACTATACTGAAAACTGAGGTCTAAGACACTGCATTCACTATTCTGAAATCTGAGGTCTAAGACACTGCTTTCACTATGCTGAAAACTGAGGTCTAAGAAACTGCATTCACTATGCTGAAAACTGAGGTCTAAGACACTGCATTCACTATGCTGAAAACTGAGGTCTAAGACACTGCATTCACTATACTGAAACATGAGGTCTAAGACACTGCATTCACTATGCTGAAAACTGAGGTCTAAGACACTGCATTCACTATGCTGAAAACTGAGGTCTAAGACACTGCATTCACTATGCTGAAAACTGAGGTCTAAGACACTGCATTCACTATACTGAAAACTGAGGTCTAAGACACTGCATTCACTATACTGAAAACTGAGGTCTAAGACACTGCTTTCACTATGCTGAAAACTGAGGTCTAAGACACTGTGTTCAAGGAGGCTCTTTCCTGAAGTTTTGAAGGAAAATGAATTGCGTGTTTAATGATTGTTTACTTTATTTCTTTCTATGCTACCTGTGTTTTAATAAAGCTGTAATTAGCAATATTAAACCAAGGCAGTCTTTTTAAATTAAATTATATTTCAAAATTGTATAATGAAACAAAATGCATACTTTCAAAGGGTTAGTGCGTCGTCGAAGGTTCCTCACTGATAATTGATCCTTTCTCAGTTATAACGGCACATTTCTCAGAATCTAAAAAGGAAACGTTCCTCCCGTTCTGTGCTGCACAATACAGACTACGTGGTGTCTTATTGTTTTACATGGGGTTTATTTAATGGCTGTGTGAACTCTTCTGTGCTGCACATTACAGACTACGTGGGGTCTTATTGTTTGACATGGGGTTTATTTAATGGCTGTGTGAACTCTTCTGTGCTGCACATTACAGACTACGTGGGTCTTATTGTTTGACATGGGGTTTATTTAATTATTCAGCTCAATGTTTGTACCCCAGTCTGTGAGCAGGGACTCAGAGGCTCAGTCCATCTGATCCTACAGTAGCTGTCTGACCTCCAGAGCAGGGCAGGGTGTAGCCTAGAGATCTGAAGAACCAGAATCCAGCCCGGTCACTAAGAGTGTGACAGGGAGCAGCTACCCCTCATTGTTATACCCAGGAGAGACGTGTGCTGTGATATACATTCTTACTGTCTATTTATTATATTTATTTGAAAACAATACACCATGTCATTGTCAGCATTGCCCTGGTGGAGATAGCAGCATAGACACAGTTTCATTGAAATGCATTTGAACAATACACTTGAAACAGGAAACACTAAATCTTGTTGTTGTGTGTTTTCTTTACAGATTCAGACCCCACAAGCCCCCCTTCCACTCCGGTCTCTCAAGGTATGCAGTGTAATCACTTCAGTGGATTCAGGACCACTGCAGGAATCTGGCTTTGTTATAAACTTTCTTTTTTCTCTTTTTCTTGTTACAGAAGCAGAATCCTCGAGCCCCTCTTCCACTCCGCTCTCTCAAGGTAAGTGCAGTTTGAAGATGGCAGTTTGTTCAGTGTGATTGACAGCCCACACCATGAGTTATAAATGAATCTCAGTGTTGTTATCATCCTCACTAATTTAACAGTGAGTTCACCTTTGTATCAGTTCAATTTGAATGTGGCTTTGTAATAAATGACTTATTGTTTGAATTTATTAGCATTTATTTATTGCCCTGGTGAGGACAGCACCACACACACACACACACACACACACACACATACACACACACACACACACACACACACACACTGACACTGACACACACACTGACACTAACACACACACACACACACACACACACACTGACACACACACACACACTGACACACACACAGACACACACACTGACACACTGACACACACACACTGACACACACACACACACACACACACACAGACACACACATTGACACACTGACACACACACACTAACACACACACACACACACACACACACACACTGACACACTGACACACACACACTGACACACACACACACACACTGACACACACACTGACACACACACACACACTGACACACACACAGACACACTGACACACACACACTGACACACACACACACACACACACTGACACACACAGACACACTGACACACACACACTGACACACACACACACACACACTGACACACACACAGACTCTCACACACAACACACACACAGACACTGACACACACACACACACACACACTGACACACACACACAGACACACACTGACACACACACACACACACACAAATACACACTGACACACACACACACACAGAGACACACACTGACACACAGACACAGACACACACCGACACACACACACAGACACTGACACACAGACACACACTGACACACACACACAGACACACACACACACTCTGACACACACACACACACTGACACACACACACACAAATACTCACACACACTCTCAAATACACGATACACACACACTCACAATGATACATACACACTGACACACACACTGACAAACACACACAGACACACTGATACACACACACACATACACACAAACACATACACACACACTGACACACACACACACATACACACACACTGACACACACACTGACACACACTGACACACACACACACATACACACACACACACACGGTGTCGCTCAAATATATTTAAACAATAATGTAGAAAGGCAAATGATATATTTTTACTCCTGCAAATCCAAACCTCTCAAGCCTTCTCTCATCAACAGCCTCTAAAGGTATGGAGTACACTAGTTCAGTTTGAATGTGGCTTTGTAATAAATTACTTATTGTTTGATTGTATTAGAATTTATTTATTATCCTGGTGGAGACAGCAGCATAGACACAGATTCATTGAAATGCATTTGAACAATACACTTGAAACAGGAAACACTAAATCTTCTTGTCGTGTGTTTTCTTTACAGATTCAGACCCCACAAGCCCCCCTTCCACTCCGGTCTCTCAAGGTATGCAGTGTAATCACTTCAGTGGATTCAGAACCACTGCAGGAATCTGGCTTTGTTATAAACTTTCTTTTTTCTCTCTTTCTTGTTACAGAAGCAGAATCCTCGAGGCCCCCTTCCACTCCGGTCTCTCAAGGTAAGTGCAGTTTGAAGATGGCAGTTTGTACAGTGTGATTGACAGCCCACCTCACGTGTCATGTGATCCACTAGAGCTATATCAGCTGTGGGAGAGCTGTGTGCAACTATTCAGCAACAACGCTAGGAGAGCAGACGGTTGTCTTTCGGTTTGGAATCCTAATGTATAGAGTTACATTATATTGTCCAGTACAAATAATCTGTCTTCAGGTAACCCTCTTTATACTGTTGAAAACTGCCCAAACATTAGACACTCCTCTAAACATCTAAACACAAGAGTTCATCTCTGAAAATCTACCTCTACACGTCTGCTTCTTGTGTTCTAGGTACCAGCACCTCACCTGAGCCCTGCACTTAACTCACATTCAGCGTTCCCTCTAAGCGTAAAATGCGCACATTTTACACAGTAACTGGCAACAACCTTCCACTCAGTTTATTAACTTTTACAAGTTATCAAATATCAGCCTCCCTCGAGACTCCAACATCTCATTTTGAGAGCATTCGTGCAAAGCATTAACATAAGCATGTTTCCGTGTGTCTTGGAGATGATTCTCTGATTTCCCTGTTAAAATGCACGTCACATTCGTGCAGAGCTCGCTGGGGCTCCAGTGAATCCAGTAGTGCAGGGCTGGTGAAGCAGGAGTCTGGAGATTCTGCCTCTATGGAGAGGGCTGCCCGGTGCTGCTTAGGAACGTCGCAGTTTTGAACTCATCGTATAATTGAAAACGTTTTTGAAGCACAATCTTACTGCATTATTTAGAAGTATAAATAGTCAACATAAATAAACATAAATAAAAATCACAATACTCATATTTTCACGGGTTTTGTTTTATTTCCCTTTTAAAAAACAAACATTTCAGAAATACCATCATATCAAGCGTTTAGAAACTGGTAAAAATGTAATGTACAGTACAGTGTAGTGATTGAAGACGACATACCACGTGCATTTGTTTGCAAGTTGAGTTTAGGTGACTTCACTCACGTGTCTCTGCTGAAACAAAATCTGATTATCTCTATGAGGATGGTGGGACACTATTGTTCAAGTTTTGCTGCCGTTGATCATGTACGAGTCAATACCATTAAAAGATCATATTGCCAGTCATAAACACGTAGAGGAAACAGGAAAGCAAATAAGACGGCAACAATGGCAAAGCATGCATTCACTATACTGAAAACTGAGGTCTAAGACACTGCATTCACTATGCTGAAAACTGAGATCTAAGACACTGCTTTCACTATGCTGAAAACTGAGGTCTAAGACACTGCATTCACTATGCTGAAAACTGAGGTCTAAGACACTGCATTTACTATGCTGAAAACTGAGGTCTAAGACACTGCATTCACTATACTGAAAAATGAGGTCTAAGACACTGCTTTCACTATGCTGAAAACTGAGATCTAAGACACTGCTTTCACTATGCTGAAAACTGAGGTCTAAGACACTGCATTCACTATACTGAAAACTGAGGTCTAAGACACTGCTTTCACTATACTGAAAACTGAGGTCTAAGACACTGCTTTCACTATGCTGAAAACTGAGATCTAAGACACTGCATTCACTATACTGAAAACTGAGATCTAAGACACTGCTTTCGCTATACTGAAAACTGAGATCTAAGTCACTGCATTCACTATGCTGAAAACTGAGATCTAAGACACTGTGTTCAAGGCGGCTTTTTCCTGAAGTTCTGAAGGAAAATGAATTGCATGTTTAATGATTGTTTACTTTATTTCTTTCTATGCTATCTGTGTTTTAATAAAGTTGTAATTAGCAATATTAAACCAAGGCAGTTTTTTTTAAATTAAATTATATTTCAAAATTGTATAATGAAACAAAATGAATACTTTCAAAGGGTTAGTGCGTCGTCGAAGGTTCCTCACTGATAACACTGTGTAACAATTTTTTTTTTTTTTTGGTTCCTGGGTAGTAAGTGTTATTTCCTAATTGCTTATGCCTCAAAAGTATAGAAAATGGCTATTATTCCCCACAAACTTTGCTTTTGTGACCAGGACAGTGATATTTTGAAAATTACCTATTTTCCAGAACATTCCAGATAGATTCATTGCTGAGTAAACTTGGAGTAACATCTAGAACTTTCCAGTATTATAAATAGTAGTATAAATACAGGGGCCTCAAGCCCACCAGTTCAGTTTAGTTCCAGCTGCCTAAGTGGATACATATCTGCATTTTTGTGAGATGGCATCAAGAGGCTGCAAGCATCCGGCAGACGCATTTTGCTATGTCTGCGGCCAATTTATCAAGACAAGAGCGAAAAAGTACTCCGTGGAAGCATCTGCTAAGATGTGTGAGGCGGGACTGGCCACAGCGGACCGAGTTCTCTGTGGGGAGGAACAACGTCAAGTGGGAGCCACTGGTGGACCCCCAGAAGGTGCTGATGCCACCACTGCACATCAAATTGGTCCTTATGAAACAATTTGTCAGAGCTCTAGATAAGGAGTCGGCAGCCTTCAAGTACCTTCAAGACTTCTTCCCTAAGCTGTCTGAGGCAAAGGTCAAAGCCGGTGTCTTCGTCGGACCACAGATAAAGAAGATCCTGGAGTGCAATGAATTCCCCAAGAAGCTCACTAGTAAGGAGAAAGCGGCTTGGAACAGCTTTGTCGCAGTGGTTCAGGGCTTCCTGGGCAATCACAAGGCCGAAAACTATGTGGAGCTGGTTGAGACTCTGGCGAAGAACTACGGCACAAAGGGCTGTAGGATGTCCCTCAAAGTCCATATCCTTGATGCTCATCTTGATAAATTCAAGGAGAACATGGGAGCGTACTCGGAGGAGCAAGGCGAGCGCTTCCACCAGGATATACTGGACTTTGAACGCCGCTACCAAGGACAGTATAACGAGAACATGATGGGAGACTACACAAGGGGGCTGATTCGTGAAAGTGATTTACAGTATAATTGTAAATCTCGAAAAACTACTCACTTCTAAATCTTTTGTAGTCATTTTTGTATTACTTTAGTATAAATACATGTTAATTTGGATTCATATGTTGTTTTTTTCTGACGTTATGTGAACGAAAAGACACAAATTCGCCGTTTTCTCATTGGAAATAGGTAAATTTCAAAATATCACTGTCCTGGTGTGGCAAAGTGCCCGCCCCTGTGTGTATTTTGTGTGTTATGTGTTGTATGTTGCGTGTGTTAATGTTGGTGTATAGTCATTGGTACACGGGATATAAACGGGTCTGTGTTTCACGTGTATTTAAAGTGTAGATTTGTATTTAGGCACGAGGAGAGCACAAATCACTTCACGTGCTGGTTAAATGTAATATGTGAGCACGGGGTTGCACAGAATTAATTCACGTGCTGGGATTCAAGTGAATAATTAATTAGTAATTGAATCCCAGCACAACAGTATAAATAGGCACATTTTTAGTCACTCGTGGTTGGGTGTTCGGAAGAGGAGAACGGGTGAGAGAGAGAGAGGAGTAATTAGAAGTAAAACGTGCAAGATAAGTGTTTGTACTCACCGCGTTTGTTCGTCTGTCTCCGTGCACCGTTTGTGTTTAGTGCGTTTTTGTATGTCTGTTTATTTTGGCGCAAGTGCCGTGTCCTGTTGTGTACCGTTTAAAACCTTTTATTTGTTAGTAAACGCTGAGTGTAGCCATTGCACTCAGCTCATCACAACCACCCCTGTCTGTGTTTGAATTCCTTTCTGGTCTGACGCAACCCACTCTGGACGTCTTTGTGACACCTGGTCACAAAAGCAAAGTTTGTGGGGAATAATAGCCATTTTCTATACTTTTGAGGCATAAGCAATTAGGAAATAACACTTACTACCCAGGAACAAAAATTGTGTTACATAGTGTAATTGATCCTTTCTCAGTTATAACGGCACATTTCTCAGAATCTAAAAAGGGAACGCTGCTCCCGTTCTGTGCTGCACATTACAGACTACGTGGGTCTTATTGTTTTAAATGGGGTTTATTTACCTATTCAGCTCAGTGTTTGCACCCCAGTCTGTGAGCAGGGACTCAGAGGCTCAGTCCATCTGATCCTACAGTAGCTGTCTGACCTCCAGAGCAGGACAGGGTGTAGCCTAGAGATCTGAAGAACCAGAATCCAGCCCGGTCATTAAGAGTGTGAGAGGGAGCAGCTACCCCTCATTGTTATACCCAGGAGAGACGTGTGCTGTGATATACATTCTTACTGTCTATTTATTATATTTATTTGAAAACAATAAACCATGTCATTGTCAGCATTGCCCTGGTGGAGACAGCAGCATAGACACAGTTTCATTGAAATGCATTTGAACAATACACTTGAAACAGGAAACACTAAATCTTGTTGTTGTGTGTTTTCTTTACAGTGTCAGACCCTACAAGCCCCCCTTCCACTCCGGTCTCTCAAGGTATGCAGTGTAATCACTTCAGTGGATTCAGGACCACTGCAGGAATCTGGCTTTGTTATAAACTTCCTTATTTTCTCTTTTTCTTGTTACAGAAGCAGAATCCTCGAGCCCCTCTTCCACTCCGGTCTCTCAAGGTAAGTGCAGTTTGAAGATGGCAGTTTGTTCAGTGTGACTGACAGCCCACACCATGAGTTATAAATGAATCTCAGTGTTCTTATCAACCTCACTAATTTAACAGTGAGTTCACCATTGTATCAGTTCAATTTGAATGTGGCTTTGTAATAAATGACATATTGTTTGAATTTATTAGCATTTATTTATTGCCCTGGTGAGGACAGCACAACACACACACACACACACACACACACACACACACACACACACACACACACACACACACTGACACACACACAGTGACACAAACACACACACACACACACACACACACTGACACACACACACACACACTGACACACACACAGACACACTGACACACACACACTGACACACACACACACACACACTGACACACACAGACACACTGACACACACACACTGACACACACACACACACACACTGACACACACACAGACACTCACACACAACACACACACAGACACTGACACACACACACACACACACACACTGACACACACACACACACACACACAAATACACACTGACACACACACACACACAGAGACACACACTGACACACAGACACAGACACACAGACACTGACACACACACACACACACACAGACACACACTGACACACACACACAGACACACACTGACACACACACACACACTCTGACACACACACACACACTGACACACACACACACACATACTCACACACACTCTAAAATACACGATACACACACACTCACAATGATACATACACACTGACACACACACTGACAAACACACACAGACACACTGATACACACACACACATACACACAAACACATACACACACACTGACACACACACACACATACACACACACTGACACACACACTGACACACACTGACACACACACACACATACACACACACACACACGGTGTCGCTCAAATATATTTAAAAAATAATGTAGAAAGGCAAATGATATATTTTTACTCCTGCAAATCCAAACCTCTCAAGCCTTCTCTCATCAACAGCCTCTAAAGGTATGGAGTACACTAGTTCAGTTTGAATGTGGCTTTGTAATAAATTACTTATTGTTTGATTGTATTAGTATTTATTTATTATCCTGGTGGAGACAGCAGCATAGACACAGATTCATTGAAATGCATTTGAACAATACACTTGAAACAGGAAACACTAAATCTTCTTGTCGTGTGTTTTCTTTACAGATTCAGACCCCACAAGCCCCCCTTCCACTCCGGTCTCTCAAGGTATGCAGTGTAATCACTTCAGTGGATTCAGAACCACTGCAGGAATCTGGCTTTGTTATAAACTTTCTTTTTTCTCTCTTTCTTGTTACAGAAGCAGAATCCTCGAGGCCCCCTTCCACTCCGGTCTCTCAAGGTAAGTGCAGTTTGAAGATGGCAGTTTGTACAGTGTGATTGACAGCCCACCTCACGTGTCATGTGATCCACTAGAGCTATATCAGCTGTGGGAGAGCTGTGTGCAACTATTCAGCAACAACACTAGGAAAGCAGACGGTTGTCTTTCGGTTTGGAATCCTAATGTATAGAGTTACATTATATTGTCCAGTACAAATAATCTGTCTTCAGGTAACCCTCTTTATACTGTTGAAAACTGCCCTAACATTAGACACTCCTCTAAACATCTAAACACAAGAGTTCATCTCTGAAAATCTACCTCTACACGTCTGCTTCTTGTGTTCTAGGTACCAGCACCTCACCTGAGCCCTGCTCTTAACTCACATTCAGCGTTCCCTCTAAGCGTAAAATGCGCACATTTTACACAGTAACTGGCAACAACCTTCCACTCAGTTTATTAACTTTTACAAGTTATCAAATATCAGCCTCCCTCGAGACTCCAACATCTCATTTTGAGAGCATTCGTGCAAAGCATTAACATAAGCATGTTTCCGTGTGTCTTGGAGATGATTCTCTGATTTCCCTGTTAAAATGCACGTCACATTCGTGCAGAGCTCGCTGGGGCTCCAGTGAATCCAGTAGTGCAGGGCGGGTGAAGCAGGAGTCTGGAGATTCTGCCTCTATGGAGAGGGCTGCCCGGTGCTGCTTAGGAACGTCGCAGTTTTGAACTCATCGTATAATTGAAAACGTTTTTGAAGCACAATCTTACTGCATTATTTAGAAGTATAAATAGTCAACATAAATAAACATAAATAAAAATCACAATACTCATATTTTCACGGGTTTTGTTTTATTTCCCTTTTAAAAAACAAACATTTCAGAAATACCATCATATCAAGCGTTTAGAAACTGGTAAAAATGTAATGTACAGTACAGTGTAGTGATTGAAGACGACATACCACATGCATTTGTTTGCAAGTTGAGTTTAGGTGACTTCACTGACGTGTCTCTGCTGAAACAAAATCTGATTAACTCTATGAGGATGGTGGGACACTATTGTTCAAGTTTTGCTGCCGTTGATCATGTATGAGTCAATACCATTAAAAGATCATATTGCCAGTCATAAACACGTAGAGGAAACAGGAAAGCAAATAAGACGGCAACAATGGCAAAGCATGCATTCACTATACTGAAAACTGAGATCTAAGACACTGCATTCACTATACTGAAAACTGAGGTCTAAGACACTGCATTCACTATACTGAAAACTGAGATCTAAGACACTGCTTTCACTATGCTGAAAACTGAGGTCTAAGACACTGCATTCACTATGCTGAAAACTGAGGTCTAAGACACTGCATTCACTATGCTGAAAACTGAGGTCTAAGACACTGCATTCACTATACTGAAAAATGAGGTCTAAGACACTGCTTTCACTATGCTGAAAACTGAGATCTAAGACACTGCTTTCACTATGCTGAAAACTGAGGTCTAAGACACTGCATTCACTATACTGAAAACTGAGGTCTAAGACACTGCTTTCACTATACTGAAAACTGAGGTCTAAGACACTGCTTTCACTATGCTGAAAACTGAGATCTAAGACACTGCATTCACTATACTGAAAACTGAGATCTAAGTCACTGCATTCACTATGCTGAAAACTGAGATCTAAGACACTGTGTTCAAGGCGGCTTTTTCCTGAAGTTCTGAAGGAAAATGAATTGCATGTTTAATGATTGTTTACTTTATTTCTTTCTATGCTATCTGTGTTTTAATAAAGTTGTAATTAGCAATATTAAACCAAGGCAGTTTTTTTTAAATTAAATTATATTTCAAAATTGTATAATGAAACAAAATGAATACTTTCAAAGGGTTCGTGCGTCGTCGAAGGTTCCTCACTGATAACACTGTGTAATAATTTTTTATTTTTTTTTGGTTCCTGGGTAGTAAGTGTTATTTCCTAATTGCTTATGCCTCAAAAGTATAGAAAATGTCTATTATTCCCCACAAACTTTGCTTTTGTGACCAGGACAGTGATATTTTGAAAATTACCTATTTTCCAGAACATTCCAGATAGATTCATTGCTGAGTAAACTTGGAGTAACATCTAGAACTTTCCAGTATTATAAATAGTAGTATAAATACAGGGGCCTCAAGCCCACCAGTTCAGTTTAGTTCCAGCTGCCTAAGTGGATACATATCTGCATTTTTGTGAGATGGCATCAAGAGGCTGCAAGCATCCGGCAGACGCATTTTGCTATGTCTGCGGCCAATTTATCAAGACAAGAGCGAAAAAGTACTCCGTGGAAGCATCTGCTAAGATGTGTGAGGCGGGACTGGCCACAGCGGACCGAGTTCTCTGTGGGGAGGAACAACGTCAAGTGGGAGCCACTGGTGGACCCCCAGAAGGTGCTGATGCCACCACTGCACATCAAATTGGTCCTTATGAAACAATTTGTCAGAGCTCTAGATAAGGAGTCGGCAGCCTTCAAGTACCTTCAAGACTTCTTCCCTAAGCTGTCTGAGGCAAAGGTCAAAGCCGGTGTCTTCGTCGGACCACAGATAAAGAAGATCCTGGAGTGCAATGAATTCCCCAAGAAGCTCACTAGTAAGGAGAAAGCGGCTTGCAACAGCTTTGTCGCAGTGGTTCAGGGCTTCCTGGGCAATCACAAGGCCGAAAACTATGTGGAGCTGGTTGAGACTCTGGCGAAGAACTACGGCACAATGGGCTGTAGGATGTCCCTCAAAGTCCATATCCTTGATGCTCATCTTGATAAATTCAAGGAGAACATGGGAGCGTACTCGGAGGAGCAAGGCGAGCGCTTCCACCAGGATATACTGGACTTTGAACGCTGCTACCAAGGACAGTATAACGAGAACATGATGGGAGACTACACAAGGGGGCTGATTCGTGAAAGTGATTTACAGTATAATTGTAAATCTCGAAAAACTACTCACTTCTAAATCTTTTGTAGTCATTTTTGTATTACTTTAGTATAAATACATGTTAATTTGGATTCATATGTTGTTTTTTTCTGACTTTATGTGAACGAAAAGACACAAATTCGCCGTTTTCTCATTGGAAATAGGTAAATTTCAAAATATCACTGTCCTGGTCACAAAAGCAAAGTTTGTGGGGAATAATAGCCATTTTCTATACTTTTGAGGCATAAGCAATTAGGAAATAACACTTACTACCCAGGAACAAAAATTGTGTTACATAGTGTAATTGATCCTTTCTCAGTTATAACGGCACATTTCTCAGAATCTAAAAAGGGAACGCTGCTCCCGTTCTGTGCTGCACATTACAGACTACGTGGGGTCTTATTGTTTGACATGGGGCTTATTTAATGGCTGTGTGAACTCTTCTGTTTGTCTGCACATTACAGACTAAGTGGGGTCTTATTTTTTGACATGGGGTTTATTTAATGGCTGTGTGAACTCTTCTGTTTGTCTGCACATTACAGACTACGTGGGGTCTTATTGTTTGACATGGGGTTTATTTAATGGCTGTGTGAACTCTTCTGTGCTGCACATTACAGACTACGTGAGGTCTTATTGTTTGACATGGGGTTTATTTAATTATTCAGCTCAATGTTTGTACCCCAGTCTGTGAGCAGGGACTCAGAGGCTCAGTCCATCTGATCCTACAGTAGCTGTCTGACCTCCAGAGCAGGACAGGGTGTAGCCTAGAGATCTGAAGAACCAGAATCCAGCCCGGTCATTAAGAGTGTGAGAGGGAGCAGCTACCCCTCATTGTTATACCCAGGAGAGACGTGTGCTGTGATATACATTCTTACTGTCTATTTATTATATTTATTTGAAAACAATAAACCATGTCATTGTCAGCATTGCCCTGGTGGAGACAGCAGCATAGACACAGTTTCATTTAAATGCATTTGAACAATACACTTGAAACAGGAAACACTAAATCTTGTTGTTGTGTGTTTTCTTTACAGTGTCAGACCCTACAAGCCCCCCTTCCACTCCGGTCTCTCAAGGTATGCAGTGTAATCACTTCAGTGGATTCAGGACCACTGCAGGAATCTGGCTTTGTTATAAACTTTCTTTTTTTCTCTTTTTCTTGTTACAGAAGCAGAATCCTCGAGCCCCTCTTCCACTCCGGTCTCTCAAGGTAAGTGCAGTTTGAAGATGGCAGGTTGTTTAGTGTGATTGACAGCCCACACCATGAGTTATAAATGAATCTCAGTGTTGTTATCATCCTCACTAATTTAACAGTGAGTTCACCATTGTATCAGTTCAATTTGAATGTGGCTTTGTAATAAATGACTTATTGTTTGAATTTATTAGCATTTATTTATTGCCCTGGTGATTACAGCACCACACACACACACACACACACACACACACATACACACACAGACACTGACACACACACTGACACACACACACAGACACACACTGACACACACACACACACACACACACAAATACACACTGACACACACACACACACACTGACACACACACAGACACACTGACACACACACACTGACACACACACACACACATTGACAGACACACTGACACACACACACTGACACACACACACACACACAAACTGACACACAAAGACACTCACACACACACACACACACACAGACACTGACACACACACACACTGACACACACACACAGACACACACTGAAACACACACACACACACACACACAAATACACACTGACACACACACACACACACAGACACACACTGACACACACACAGAGACACACACTGACACACACACACACACTGACACACACACACACAAATACTCACACACACTCTCAAATACACTATACACACACACACACAATGATACATACACACTGACACACACACTGACAAACACACACAGACACACTGATACACACTGACACACACATACACACACACACTGACACACACACACAGAGACACACTGACACACACACACACACACTGACACACACACACACATACACACACACTGACACACACACTGACACACACTGACACACACACACACATACACACACACACACACGGTGTCGCTCAAATATATTTAAACAATAATGTAGAAAGGCAAATGATATATTTTTACTCCTGCAAATCCAAACCTCTCAAGCCTTCTCTCATCAACAGCCTCTAAAGGTATGGAGTGCACTAGTTCAGTTTGAATGTGGCTTTGTAATAAATTACTTATTGTTTGATTGTATTAGTATTTATTTATTGTCCTGGTGGAGACAGCAGCATAGACACAGATTCATTGAAATGCATTTGAACAATACACTTGAAACAGGAAACACTAAATCTTCTTGTCGTGTGTTTTCTTTACAGATTCAGACCCTACAAGCCCCCCTTCCACTCCGGTCTCTCAAGGTAAGTGCAGTTTGAAGATGGCAGTCTGTTCAGTGTGATTGACAGCCCACCTCACGTGTCATGTGATCCACTAGAGCTATATCAGCTGTGGGAGAGCTGTGTGCAACTATTCAGCAACAACACTAGGAGAGCAGACGGTTGTCTTTCGGTTTGGAATCCTAATGTATAGAGTTACATTATATTGTCCAGTACAAATAATCTGTCTTCAGGTAACCCTCTTTATACTGTTGAAAACTGCCCTAACATTAGACACTCCTCTAAACATCTAAACACAAGAGTTCATCTCTGAAAATCTACCTCTACACGTCTGCTTCTTGTGTTCTAGGTACCAGCACCTCACCTGAGCCCTGCACTTAACTCACATTCAGCGTTCCCTCTAAGCATAAAATGCGCACATTTTACACAGTAACTGGCAACAACCTTCCACTCAGTTTATTAACTTTTACAAGTTATCAAATATCAGCCTCCCTCGAGACTCCAACATCTCATTTTGAGAGCATTCGTGCAAAGCATTAACATAAGGATGTTTCCGTGTGTCTTGGAGATGATTCTCTGATTTCCCTGTTAAAATGCACATCACATTAGTACAGAGCTCGCTCGGGCTCCAGTGAATCCAGTAGTGCAGGGCGGGTGAAGCAGGAGTCTGGAGATTCTGCCTCTATGGAGAGGGCTGCCCGGTGCTGCTTAGGAACGTCGCAGTTTTGAACTCATCGTATAATTGAAAACGTTTTTGAAGCACAATCTTACTGCATTATTTAGAAGTATAAATAGTCAACATAAATAAACATAAATAAAAATCACAATACTCATACTTTCACGGGTTTTGTTTTATTTCCCTTTTAAAAAACAAACATTTCAGAAATACCATCATATCAAGCGTTTAGAAACTGGTAAAAATGTAATGTACAGTACAGTGTAGTGATGAAGACGACATACCACGTGCATTTGTTTGCAAGTTGAGTTTAGGTGACTTCACTCACGTGTCTCTGCTGAAACAAAATCCTATTATCTCTATGAGGATGGTGGGACACTATTGTTCAAGTTTTGCTGCCATTGATCATGGATGAGTCAATACCATTAAAAGATCATATTGCCAGTCATAAACATGTAGAGGAAACAAGAAAGCAAATAAGACGGCAACAATGGCAAAGCATGCATTCACTATACTGAAAACTGAGATCTAAGACACTGCATTCACTATACTGAAAACTGAGGTCTAAGACACTGCATTCACTATACTGAAAACTGAGATCTAAGACACTGCATTCACTATACTGAAAACTGAGGTCTAAGACACTGCATTCACTATGCTGAAAACTGAGGTCTAAGGCACTGCATTCACTATGCTGAAAACTGAGATTTATGACACTGCATTCACTATACTGAAAACTGAGGTCTAAGACACTGCATTCACTATGCTGAAAACTGAGGTCTAAGGCACTGCATTCACTATGCTGAAAACTGAGATTTAAGACACTGCATTCACAATGCTGAAAACTGAGATCTAAGACACTGTATTCACTATACTGAAAACTGATATCTAAGACACTGCTTTCACTATACTGAAAACTGAGGTCTAAGACACTGCTTTCACTATGCTGAAAACTGAGATCTAAGACACTGCATTCACTATGCTGAAAACTGAGGTCTAAGACACTGCATTCACTATACTGAAAACTGAGATCTAAGACACTGCTTTCACTATACTGAAAACTGAGGTCTAAGACACTGCTTTCACTATACTGAAAACTGAGGTCTAAGACACTGCTTTCACTATACTGAAAACTGAGATCTAAGACACTGCATTCACTATACTGAAAACTGAGGTCTAAGACACTGCTTTCACTATACTGAAAACTGAGGTCTAAGACACTGCATTCACTATACTGAAAACTGAGATCTAAGACACTACTTTCACTATACTGAAAACTGAGGTCTAAGACACTGCTTTCACTATGCTGAAAACTGAGATCTAAGACACTGCATTTACTATGCTGAAAACTGAGGTCTAAGGCACTGCATTCACTATGCTGAAAACTGAGATTTAAGACACTGCATTCTCTATGCTGATAACTGAGATCTAAGACACTGCATTCACTATACTGAAAACTGAGATCTAAGACACTGCTTTCACTATGCTGAAAACTGAGATCTAAGACACTGCAATCACTATGCTGAAAACTGAGGTCTAAGACACTGCATTCACTATGCTGAAAACTGAGGACTAAGACACTGCTTTCACTATGCTGAAAACTGAGATCTAAGACACTGCATTTACTATGCTGAAAACTGAGGTCTAAGACAGTGCATTCACTATACTGAAAACTGAGATCTAAGACACTGCATTCACTATACTGAAAACTGAGGTCTAAGACACTGTATTCACTATGCTGAAAACTGAGGTCTAAGACACTGCATTCACTATACTGAAAACTGAGGTCTAAGACACTGCATTCACTATACTGAAAACTGAGGTCTAAGACACTGCTTTCACTATGCTGAAAACTGAGATCTAAGACACTGCATTCACTATGCTGAAAACTGAGATCTAAGACACTGCATTCACTATGCTGAAAACTGAGGTCTAAGACACTGCATTCACTATGCTGAAAACTGAGATCTAAGACACTGCATTCACTATACTGAAAACTGATGTCTAAGACACTGCATTCACTATGCTGAAAACTGAGGTCTAAGACACTGCTTTCACTATGCTGAAAACTGAGATTTAAGACACTGCTTTCACTATGCTGAAAACTGAGATCTAAGACACTGCATTCACTATGCTGAAAACTGAGGTCTAAGACACTGCATTCACTATGCTGAAAACTGAGATCTAAGACACTGCATTCACTATACTGAAAACTGATGTCTAAGACACTGCATTCACTATGCTGAAAACTGAGGTCTAAGACACTGCTTTCACTATGCTGAAAACTGAGATCTAAGACACTGCTTTCACTATGCTGAAAACTGAGATCTAAGACACTGCATTCACTATGCTGAAAACTGAGGTCTAAGACACTGCATTCACTATGCTGAAAACTGAGATCTAAGACACTGCATTCACTATGCTGAAAACTGAGATCTAAGACACTGCATTCACTATACTGAAAACTGATGTCTAAGACACTGCATTCACTATGCTGAAAACTGAGGTCTAAGACACTGCTTTCATTATGCTGAAAACTGAGATGTAAGACACTGCTTTCACTATGCTGAAAACTGAGATCTAAGACACTGCATTCACTATGCTGAAAACTGAGGTCTAAGACACTGCATTCACTATGCTGAAAACTGAGATCTAAGACACTGCATTCACTATACTGAAAACTGATGTCTAAGACACTGCATTCACTATGCTGAAAACTGAGGTCTAAGACACTGCTTTCACTATGCTGAAAACTGAGATCTAAGACACTACTTTCACTATGCTGAAAACTGAGATCTAAGACACTGCATTCACTATGCTGAAAACTGAGGTCTAAGACACTGCATTCACTATGCTGAAAACTGAGATCTAAGACACTGCATTCACTATACTGAAAACTGATGTCTAAGACACTGCATTCACTATGCTGAAAACTGAGGTCTAAGACACTGCTTTCACTATGCTGAAAACTGAGGTCTAAGACACTGCTTTCACTATGCTGAAAACTGAGATCTAAGACACTGCTTTCACTATGCTGAAAACTGAGATCTAAGACACTGCATTCACTATGCTGAAAACTGAGGTCTAAGACACTGCATTCACTATACTGAAAACTGATGTCTAAGACACTGCATTCACTATGCTGAAAACTGAGGTCTAAGACACTGCTTTCACTATGCTGAAAACTGAGATCTAAGACACTGCTTTCACTATGCTGAAAACTGAGATCTAAGACACTGCATTCACTATGCTGAAAACTGAGGTCTAAGACACTGCATTCACTATGCTGAAAACTGAGATCTAAGACACTGCATTCACTATACTGAAAACTGATGTCTAAGACACTGCATTCACTATGCTGAAAACTGAGGTCTAAGACACTGCTTTCACTATGCTGAAAACTGAGATCTAAGACACTGCTTTCACTATGCTGAAAACTGAGATCTAAGACACTGCATTCACTATGTTGAAAACTGAGGTCTAAGACACTGCATTCACTATGCTGAAAACTGAGATCTAAGACACTGCATTCACTATACTGAAAACTGATGTCTAAGACACTGCATTCACTATGCTGAAAACTGAGGTCTAAGACACTGCTTTCACTATGCTGAAAACTGAGATCTAAGACACTGCTTTCACTATGCTGAAAACTGAGATCTAAGACACTGCATTCACTATGCTGAAAACTGAGGTCTAAGACACTGCATTCACTATGCTGAAAACTGAGATCTAAGACACTGCATTCACTATACTGAAAACTGATGTCTAAGACACTGCATTCACTATGCTGAAAACTGAGGTCTAAGACACTGCTTTCACTATGCTGAAAACTGAGATCTAAGACACTGCATTCACTATGCTGAAAACTGAGATCTAAGACACTGCATTCACTATGCTGAAAACTGAGGTCTAAGACACTGCATTCACTATGCTGAAAACTGAGATCTAAGACACTGCTTTCACTATACTGAAAACTGATGTCTAAGACACTGCATTCACTATGCTGAAAACTGAGATCTAAGACACTGCATTCACTATACTGAAAACTGATGTCTAAGACACTGCATTCACTATGCTGAAAACTGAGGTCTAAGACACTGCTTTCACTATGCTGAAAACTGAGATCTAAGACACTACTTTCACTATGCTGAAAACTGAGATCTAAGACACTGCATTCACTATGCTGAAAACTGAGGTCTAAGACACTGCATTCACTATGCTGAAAACTGAGATCTAAGACACTGCATTCACTATACTGAAAACTGATGTCTAAGACACTGCATTCACTATGCTGAAAACTGAGGTCTAAGACACTGCTTTCACTATGCTGAAAACTGAGGTCTAAGACACTGCTTTCACTATGCTGAAAACTGAGATCTAAGACACTGCTTTCACTATGCTGAAAACTGAGATCTAAGACACTGCATTCACTATGCTGAAAACTGAGGTCTAAGACACTGCATTCACTATACTGAAAACTGATGTCTAAGACACTGCATTCACTATGCTGAAAACTGAGGTCTAAGACACTGCTTTCACTATGCTGAAAACTGAGATCTAAGACACTGCTTTCACTATGCTGAAAACTGAGATCTAAGACACTGCATTCACTATGCTGAAAACTGAGGTCTAAGACACTGCATTCACTATGCTGAAAACTGAGATCTAAGACACTGCATTCACTATACTGAAAACTGATGTCTAAGACACTGCATTCACTATGCTGAAAACTGAGGTCTAAGACACTGCTTTCACTATGCTGAAAACTGAGATCTAAGACACTGCTTTCACTATGCTGAAAACTGAGATCTAAGACACTGCATTCACTATGCTGAAAACTGAGGTCTAAGACACTGCATTCACTATGCTGAAAACTGAGATCTAAGACACTGCATTCACTATACTGAAAACTGATGTCTAAGACACTGCATTCACTATGCTGAAAACTGAGGTCTAAGACACTGCTTTCACTATGCTGAAAACTGAGATCTAAGACACTGCTTTCACTATGCTGAAAACTGAGATCTAAGACACTGCATTCACTATGCTGAAAACTGAGGTCTAAGACACTGCATTCACTATGCTGAAAACTGAGATCTAAGACACTGCATTCACTATACTGAAAACTGATGTCTAAGACACTGCATTCACTATGCTGAAAACTGAGGTCTAAGACACTGCTTTCACTATGCTGAAAACTGAGATCTAAGACACTGCTTTCACTATGCTGAAAACTGAGATCTAAGACACTGCATTCACTATGCTGAAAACTGAGGTCTAAGACACTGCATTCACTATGCTGAAAACTGAGATCTAAGACACTGCATTCACTATACTGAAAACTGATGTCTAAGACACTGCATTCACTATGCTGAAAACTGAGGTCTAAGACACTGCTTTCACTATGCTGAAAACTGAGATCTAAGACACTGCTTTCACTATGCTGAAAACTGAGATCTAAGACACTGCATTCACTATGCTGAAAACTGAGGTCTAAGACACTGCATTCACTATGCTGAAAACTGAGATCTAAGACACTGCATTCACTATACTGAAAACTGATGTCTAAGACACTGCATTCACTATGCTGAAAACTGAGGTCTAAGACACTGCTTTCACTATGCTGAAAACTGAGATCTAAGACACTGCTTTCACTATACTGAAAACTGATGTCTAAGACACTGCATTCACTATGCTGAAAACTGAGGTCTAAGACACTGCTTTCACTATGCTGAAAACTGAGATCTAAGACACTGCTTTCACTATGCTGAAAACTGAGATCTAAGACACTGCATTCACTATGCTGAAAACTGAGGTCTAAGACACTGCATTCACTATGCTGAAAACTGAGATCTAAGACACTGCATTCACTATGCTGAAAACTGATGTCTAAGACACTGCATTCACTATGCTGAAAACTGAGGTCTAAGACACTGCTTTCACTATGCTGAAAACTGAGATCTAAGACACTGCTTTCACTATGCTGAAAACTGAGATCTAAGACACTGTGTTCAAGGCGGCTCTTTCCTGAAGTATGGAAGGAAAATGAATTGCATGTTTAATGATTGTTTACTTTATTTCTTTCTATGCTACCTGTGTTTTAATAAAGCTGTAATTAGCAATATTAAACCAAGGCAGTTTTTTTAAATTAAATTATATTTCAAAATTGTATAATGAAACAAAATGAATACTTTCAAAGGGTTAGTGCGTCGTCGAAGGTTCCTCACTGATAACACTGTGTAACAATTTTTTTTTTTTTTTGGTTCCTGGGTAGTAAGTGTTATTTCCTAATTGCTTATGCCTCAAAAGTATAGAAAATGGCTATTATTCCCCACAAACTGTGCTTTTGTGACCAGGACAGTGATATTTTGAAAATTACCTATTTTCCAGAACATTCCAGATAGATTCATTGCTGAGTAAACTTGGAGTAACATCTAGAACTTTCCAGTATTATAAATAGTAGTATAAATACAGGGGCCTCAAGCCCACCAGTTCAGTTTAGTTCCAGCTGCCTAAGTGGATACATATCTGCATTTTTGTGAGATGGCATCAAGAGGCTGCAAGCATCCGGCAGACGCATTTTGCTATGTCTGCGGCCAATTTATCAAGACAAGAGCGAAAAAGTACTCCGTGGAAGCATCTGCTAAGATGTGTGAGGCGGGACTGGCCACAGCGGACCGAGTTCTCTGTGGGGAGGAACAACGTCAAGTGGGAGCCACTGGTGGACCCCCAGAAGGTGCTGATGCCACCACTGCACATCAAATTGGTCCTTATGAAACAATTTGTCAGAATTCTAGATAAGGAGTCGGCAGCCTTCAAGTACCTTCAAGACTTCTTCCCTAAGCTGTCTGAGGCAAAGGTCAAAGCCGGTGTCTTCGTCGGACCACAGATAAAGAAGATCCTGGAGTGCAATGAATTCCCCAAGAAGCTCACTAGTAAGGAGAAAGCGGCTTGGAACAGCTTTGTCGCAGTGGTTCAGGGCTTCCTGGGCAATCACAAGGCCGAAAACTATGTGGAGCTGGTTGAGACTCTGGCGAAGAACTACGGCACAAAGGGCTGTAGGATGTCCCTCAAAGTCCATATCCTTGATGCTCATCTTGATAAATTCAAGGAGAACATGGGAGCGTACTCGGAGGAGCAAGGCGAGCGCTTCCACCAGGATATACTGGACTTTGAACGCCGCTACCAAGGACAGTATAACGAGAACATGATGGGAGACTACACAAGGGGGCTGATTCGTGAAAGTGATTTACAGTATAATTGTAAATCTCGAAAAACTACTCACTTCTAAATCTTTTGTAGTCATTTTTGTATTACTTTAGTATAAATACATGTTAATTTGGATTCATATGTTGTTTTTTTCTGACTTTATGTGAACGAAAAGATACAAATTCGCCGTTTTCTCATTGGAAATAGGTAAATTTCAAAATATCACTGTCCTGGTCACAAAAGCAAAGTTTGTGGGGAATAATAGCCATTTTCTATACTTTTGAGGCATAAGCAATTAGGAAATAACACTTACTACCCAGAAACAAAAATTGTGTTACATAGTGTAATTGATCCTTTCTCAGTTATAACGGCACATTTCTCAGAATCTAAAAAGGGAACGCTGCTCCCGTTCTGTGCTGCACATTACAGACTACGTGGGTCTTATTGTTTTAAATGGAGTTTATTTACTTATTCAGCTCAGTGTTTGTACCCCAGTCTGTGAGCAGGGACTCAGAGGCTCAGTCCATCTGATCCTACAGTAGCTGTCTGACCTCCAGAGCAGGGCAGGGTGTAGCCTAGAGATCTGAAGAACCAGAATCCAGCCCGGTCATTAAGAGTGTGAGAGGGAGCAGCTACCCCTCATTGTTATACCCAGGAGAGACGTGTGCTGTGATATACATTCTTACTGTCTATTTATTATATTTATTTGAAAACAATAAACCATGTCATTGTCAGCATTGCCCTGGTGGAGACAACAGCATAGACACAGTTTCATTGAAATGCATTTGAACAATACACTTGAAACAGGAAACACTAAATCTTGTTGTTGTGTGTTTTCTTTACAGTGTCAGACCCTACAAGCCCCCCTTCCACTCCGGTCTCTCAAGGTATGCAGTGTAATCACTTCAGTGGATTCAGGACCACTGCAGGAATCTGGCTTTGTTATAAACTTCCTTATTTTCTCTTTTTCTTGTTACAGAAGCAGAATCCTCGAGCCCCTCTTCCACTCCGGTCTCTCAAGGTAAGTGCAGTTTGAAGATGGCAGTTTGTTCAGTGTGACTGACAGCCCACACCATGAGTTATAAATGAATCTCAGTGTTCTTATCAACCTCACTAATTTAACAGTGAGTTCACCATTGTATCAGTTCAATTTGAATGTGGCTTTGTAATAAATGACATATTGTTTGAATTTATTAGCATTTATTTATTGCCCTGGTGAGGACAGCACCACACACACACACACACACACACACACACACACACACACACACACACACTGACACACACACACACACACACACACACACACACACACACACACTGACACACACACACACACACTGACACACACACAGACACACTGACACACACACACTGACACACACACACACACACACTGACACACACAGACACACTGACACACACACACTGACACACACACACACACACACTGACACACACACAGACACTCACACACAACACACACACAGACACTGACACACACACACACACACACACACTGACACACACACACAGACACACACTGACACACACACACACACACACAAATACACACTGACACACACACACACACAGAGACACACACTGACACACAGACACAGACACACACCGACACACACACACAGACACTGACACACACACACACACACAGACACACACTGACACACACACACAGACACACACTGACACACACACACACACTCTGACACACACACACACAAATACTCACACACACTCTCAAATACACGATACACACACACTCACAATGATACATACACACTGACACACACACTGACAAACACACACAGACACACTGATACACACACACACATACACACAAACACATACACACACACTGACACACACACACACATACACACACACTGACACACACACTGACACACACTGACACACACACACATACACACACACACACACGGTGTCGCTCAAATATATTTAAAAAATAATGTAGAAAGGCAAATGATATATTTTTACTCCTGCAAATCCAAACCTCTCAAGCCTTCTCTCAACACCAGCCTCTAAAGGTATGGAGTACACTAGTTCATTTTGAATGTGGCTTTGTAATAAATGACTTATTGTTTGATTGTATTAGTATTTATTTATTATCCTGGTGGAGACAGCAGCATAGACACAGATTCATTGAAATGCATTTGAACAATACACTTGAAACAGGAAACACTAAATCTTCTTGTCGTGTGTTTTCTTTACAGATTCAGACCCCACAAGCCCCCCTTCCACTCCGGTCTCTCAAGGTATGCAGTGTAATCACTTCAGTGGATTCAGAACCACTGCAGGAATCTGGCTTTGTTATAAACTTTCTTTTTTCTCTCTTTCTTGTTACAGAAGCAGAATCCTCGAGGCCCCCTTCCACTCCGGTCTCTCAAGGTAAGTGCAGTTTGAAGATGGCAGTTTGTACAGTGTGATTGACAGCCCACCTCACGTGTCATGTGATCCACTAGAGCTATATCAGCTGTGGGAGAGCTGTGTGCAACTATTCAGCAACAACACTAGGAAAGCAGACGGTTGTCTTTCGGTTTGGAATCCTAATGTATAGAGTTACATTATATTGTCCAGTACAAATAATCTGTCTTCAGGTAACCCTCTTTATACTGTTGAAAACTGCCCTAACATTAGACACTCCTCTAAACATCTAAACACAAGAGTTCATCTCTGAAAATCTACCTCTACACGTCTGCTTCTTGTGTTCTAGGTACCAGCACCTCACCTGAGCCCTGCACTTAACTCACATTCAGCGTTCCCTCTAAGCGTAAAATGCGCACATTTTACACAGTAACTGGCAACAACCTTCCACTCAGTTTATTAACTTTTACAAGTTATCAAATATCAGCCTCCCTCGAGACTCCAACATCTCATTTTGAGAGCATTCGTGCAAAGCATTAACATAAGCATGTTTCCGTGTGTCTTGGAGATGATTCTCTGATTTCCCTGTTAAAATGCACATCACATTAGTACAGAGCTCGCTCAGGCTCCAGTGAATCCAGTAGTGCAGGGCGGGTGAAGCAGGAGTCTGGAGATTCTGCCTCTATGGAGAGGGCTGCCCGGTGCTGCTTAGGAACGTCGCAGTTTTGAACTCATCGTATAATTGAAAACGTTTTTGAAGCACAATCTTACTGCATTATTTAGAAGTATAAATAGTCAACATAAATAAACATAAATAAAAATCACAATACTCATACTTTCACGGGTTTTGTTTTATTTCCCTTTTAAAAAACAAACATTTCAGAAATACCATCATATCAAGCGTTTAGAAACTGGTAAAAATGTAATGTACAGTACAGTGTAGTGATTGAAGACGACATACCACGTGCATTTGTTTGCAAGTTGAGTTTAGGTGACTTCACTGACGTGTCTCTGCTGAAACAAAATCTGATTATCTCTATGAGGATGGTGGGACACTATTGTTCAAGTTTTGCTGCCATTGATCATGTACGAGTCAATACCATTAAAAGATCATATTGCCAGTCATAAACACGTAGAGGAAACAGGAAAGCAAATAAGACGGCAACAATGGCAAAGCATGCATTCACTATACTGAAAACTGAGGTCTAAGACACTGCATTCACTATACTGAAAACTGAGATCTAAGACACTGCTTTCACTATGCTGAAAACTGAGGTCTAAGACACTGCATTCACTATGCTGAAAACTGAGGTCTAAGACACTGCATTCACTATGCTGAAAACTGAGGTCTAAGACACTGCATTCACTATGCTGAAAACTGAGGTCTAAGACACTGCATTCACTATGCTGAAAACTGAGGTCTAAGACACTGCATTCACTATACTGAAAAATGAGGTCTAAGACACTGCTTTCACTATGCTGAAAACTGAGATCTAAGACACTGCTTTCACTATGCTGAAAACTGAGGTCTAAGACACTGCATTCACTATACTGAAAAATGAGGTCTAAGACACTGCTTTCACTATGCTGAAAACTGAGATCTAAGACACTGCTTTCACTATGCTGAAAACTGAGGTCTAAGACACTGCATTCACTATACTGAAAACTGAGGTCTAAGACACTGCTTTCACTATACTGAAAACTGAGGTCTAAGACACTGCATTCACTATGCTGAAAACTGAGGTCTAAGACACTGCATTCACTATACTGAAAAATGAGGTCTAAGACACTGCTTTCACTATGCTGAAAACTGAGATCTAAGACACTGCTTTCACTATGCTGAAAACTGAGGTCTAAGACACTGCATTCACTATACTGAAAACTGAGGTCTAAGACACTGCTTTCGCTATACTGAAAACTGAGGTCTAAGATGGTCCTTATGAAACAATTTGTCAGAGCTCTAGATAAGGAGTCGGCAGCCTTCAAGTACCTTCAAGACTTCTTCCCTAAGCTGTCTGAGGCAAAGGTCAAAGCCGGTGTCTTCGTCGGACCACAGATAAAGAAGATCCTGGAGTGCAATGAATTCACTATGCTGAAAACTGAGATCTAAGACACTGCATTCACTATACTGAAAACTGAGATCTAAGTCACTGCATTCACTATGCTGAAAACTGAGATCTAAGACACTGTGTTCAAGGCGGCTTTTTCCTGAAGTTCTGAAGGAAAATGAATTGCATGTTTAATGATTGTTTACTTTATTTCTTTCTATGCTATCTGTGTTTTAATAAAGTTGTAATTAGCAATATTAAACCAAGGCAGTTTTTTTTAAATTAAATTATATTTCAAAATTGTATAATGAAACAAAATGAATACTTTCAAAGGGTTAGTGCGTCGTCGAAGGTTCCTCACTGATAACACTGTGTAATAATTTTTTATTTTTTTTTGGTTCCTGGGTCGTAACTGTTATTTCCTAATTGCTTATGCCTCAAAAGTATAGAAAATGGCTATTATTCCCCACAAACTTTGCTTTTGTGACCAGGACAGTGATATTTTGAAAATTACCTATTTTCCAGAACATTCCAGATAGATTCATTGCTGAGTAAACTTGGAGTAACATCTAGAACTTTCCAGTATTATAAATAGTAGTATAAATACAGGGGCCTCAAGCCCACCAGTTCAGTTTAGTTCCAGCTGCCTAAGTGGATACATATCTGCATTTTTGTGAGATGGCATCAAGAGGCTGCAAGCATCCGGCAGACGCATTTTGCTATGTCTGCGGCCAATTTATCAAGACAAGAGCGAAAAAGTACTCCGTGGAAGCATCTGCTAAGATGTGTGAGGCGGGACTGGCCACAGCGGACCGAGTTCTCTGTGGGGAGGAACAACGTCAAGTGGGAGCCACTGGTGGACCCCCGGAAGGTGCTGATGCCACCACTGCACATCAAATTGGTCCTTATGAAACAATTTGTCAGAGCTCTAGATAAGGAGTCGGCAGCCTTCAAGTACCTTCAAGACTTCTTCCCTAAGCTGTCTGAGGCAAAGGTCAAAGCCGGTGTCTTCGTCGGACCACAGATAAAGAAGATCCTGGAGTGCAATGAATTCCCCAAGAAGCTCACTAGTAAGGAGAAAGCGGCTTGGAACAGCTTTGTCGCAGTGGTTCAGGGCTTCCTGGGCAATCACAAGGCCGAAAACTATGTGGAGCTGGTTGAGACTCTGGCGAAGAACTACGGCACAATGGGCTGTAGGATGTCCCTCAAAGTCCATATCCTTGATGCTCATCTTGATAAATTCAAGGAGAACATGGGAGCGTACTCGGAGGAGCAAGGCGAGCGCTTCCACCAGGATATACTGGACTTTGAACGCCGCTACCAAGGACAGTATAACGAGAACATGATGGGAGACTACACAAGGGGGCTGATTCGTGAAAGTGATTTACAGTATAATTGTAAATCTCGAAAAACTACTCACTTCTAAATCTTTTGTAGTCATTTTTGTATTACTTTAGTATAAATACATGTTAATTTGGATTCATATGTTGTTTTTTTCTGACTTTATGTGAACGAAAAGACACAAATTCGCCGTTTTCTCATTGGAAATAGGTAAATTTCAAAATATCACTGTCCTGGTCACAAAAGCAAAGTTTGTGGGGAATAATAGCCATTTTCTATACTTTTGAGGCATAAGCAATTAGGAAATAACACTTACTACCCAGAAACAAAAATTGTGTTACATAGTGTAATTGATCCTTTCTCAGTTAAAACGGCACATTTCTCAGAATCTAAAAAGGGAACGCTGCTCCCGTTCTGTGCTGCACATTACAGACTACGTGGGGTCTTATTTTTTGACATGGGGTTTATTTACTGGCTGTGTGAACTCTTCTGTTTGTCTGCACATTACAGACTAAGTGGGGTCTTATTTTTTGACATGGGGTTTATTTAATGGCTGTGTGAACTCTTCTGTTTGTCTGCACATTACAGACTACGTGGGGTCTTATTGTTTGACATGGGGTTTATTTAATGGCTTTGTGAACTCTTCTGTTTGTCTGCACATTACAGATTAAGTGGGGTCTTATTTTTTGACATGGGGTTTATTTAATGGCTGTGTGAACTCTTCTGTTTGTCTGCACATTACAGACTACGTGAGGTCTTATTGTTTGACATGGGGTTTATTTACTTATTCAGCTCAGTGTTTGTACCCCAGTCTGTGAGCAGGGACTCAGAGGCTCAGTCCATCTGATCCTACAGTAGCTGTCTGACCTCCAGAGCAGGACAGGGTGTAGCCTAGAGATCTGAAGAACCAGAATCCAGCCCGGTCATTAAGAGTGTGAGAGGGAGCAGCTACCCCTCATTGTTATACCCAGGAGAGACGTGTGCTGTGATATACATTCTTACTGTCTATTTATTATATTTATTTGAAAACAATAAACCATGTCATTGTCAGCATTGCCCTGGTGGAGACAGCAGCATAGACACAGTTTCGTTGAAATGCATTTGAACAATACACTTGAAACAGGAAACACTAAATCTTGTTGTTGTGTGTTTTCTTTACACTGTCAGACCCTACAAGCCCCCCTTCCACTCCGGTCTCTCAAGGTATGCAGTGTAATCACTTCAGTGGATTCAGGACCACTGCAGGAATCTGGCTTTGTTATAAACTTTCTTTTTTTCTCTCTTTCTTGTTACAGAAGCAGAATCCTCGAGCCCCTCTTCCACTCCGCTCTCTCAAGGTAAGTGCAGTTTGAAGATGGCAGGTTGTTTAGTGTGATTGACAGCCCACACCATGAGTTATAAATGAATCTCAGTGTTGTTATCAACCTCACTAATTTAACAGTGAGTTCACCATTGTATCAGTTCAATTTGAATGTGGCTTTGTAATAAATGACTTATTGTTTGAATTTATTAGCATTTATTTATTGCCCTGGTGAGGACAGCACCACACACACACACACACACACACACACACACACACACAGACACTGACACACACACTGACACACACACACAGACACACACTGACACACACACACACACACACACAAATACACACTGACACACACACACACTGACACACACACACACACATTGACAGACACACTGACACACACACACTGACACACACACACACACAAACTGACACACAAAGACACTCACACACCCACACACACACACACACACAGACACTGACACACACACACACACACACTGACACACACACACAGACACACACTGAAACACACACACACACACACACAAATACACACTGACACACACACACACACACAGACACACACTGACACACACACACAGACACTGACACACACACACACACACAGACACACACTGACACACACACACAGACACACACTGTCACACACACACACACTGACACACACACACACACTGACACACACACACACACACAAATACTCACACACACTCTCAAATACACTATACACACACACACACAATGATACATACACACTGACACACACACTGACAAACACACACTGACACACTGATACACACTGACACACACATACACACACACACTGACACACACACACAGAGACACACTGACACACACACACACACACTGACACACACACACACACACACACACACATACACACACAGACACTGACACACACACTGACACACACACACAGACACACACTGACACATACACACACACACACACACAAATACACACTGACACACACACACACACACTGACACACACACAGACACACTGACACACACACACTGACACACACACACACACATTGACAGACACACTGACACACACACACTGACACACACACACACACACAAACTGACACACAAAGACACTCACACACACACACACACACACAGACACTGACACACACACACACTGACACACACACACAGACACACACTGAAACACACACACACACACACACACAAATACACACTGACACACACACACACACACAGACACACACTGACACACACACAGAGACACACACTGACACACACACACACACTGACACACACACACACAAATACTCACACACACTCTCAAATACACTATACACACACACACACAATGATACATACACACTGACACACACACTGACAAACACACACAGACACACTGATACACACTGACACACACATACACACACACACTGACACACACACACAGAGACACACTGACACACACACACACACACTGACACACACACACACATACACACACACTGACACACACACTGACACACACTGACACACACACACACATACACACACACACACGGTGTCGCTCAAATATATTTAAACAATAATGTAGAAAGGCAAATGATATATTTTTACTCCTGCAAATCCAAACCTCTCAAGCCTTCTCTCATCAACAGCCTCTAAAGGTATGGAGTGCACTAGTTCAGTTTGAATGTGGCTTTGTAATAAATGACTTATTGTTTGATTGTATTAGTATTTATTTATTGTCCTGGTGGAGACAGCAGCATAGACACAGATTCATTGAAATGCATTTGAACAATACACTTGAAACAGGAAACACTAAATCTTCTTGTCGTGTGTTTTCTTTACAGATTCAGACCCTACAAGCCCCCCTTCCACTCCGGTCTCTCAAGGTAAGTGCAGTTTGAAGATGGCAGTCTGTTCAGTGTGATTGACAGCCCACCTCACGTGTCATGTGATCCACTAGAGCTATATCAGCTGTGGGAGAGCTGTGTGCAACTATTCAGCAACAACACTAGGAGAGCAGACGGTTGTCTTTCGGTTTGGAATCCTAATGTATAGAGTTACATTATATTGTCCAGTACAAATAATCTGTCTTCAGGTAACCCTCTTTATACTGTTGAAAACTGCCCTAACATTAGACACTCCTCTAAACATCTAAACACAAGAGTTCATCTTTGAAAATCTACCTCTACACGTCTGCTTCTTGTGTTCTAGGTACCAGCACCTCACCTGAGCCCTGCACTTAACTCACATTCAGCGTTCCCTCTAAGCGTAAAATGCGCACATTTTACACAGTAACTGGCAACAACCTTCCACTCAGTTTATTAACTTTTACAAGTTATCAAATATCAGCCTCCCTCGAGACTCCAACATCTCATTTTGAGAGCATTCGTGCAAAGCATTAACATAAGCATGTTTCCGTGTGTCTTGGAGATGATTCTCTGATTTCCCTGTTAAAATGCACGTCACATTCGTGCAGAGCTCGCTCGGGCTCCAGTGAATCCAGTAGTGCAGGGCGGGTGAATCAGGAGTCTGGAGATTCTGCCTCTATGGAGAGGGCTGCCCGGTGCTGCTTAGGAACGTCGCAGTTTTGAACTCATCGTATAATTGAAAACGTTTTTGAAGCACAATCTTACTGCATTATTTAGAAGTATAAATAGTCAACATAAATAAACATAAATAAAAATTACAATACTCATACTTTCACGGGTTTTGTTTTATTTCCCTTTTAAAAAACAAACATTTCAGAAATACCATCATATCAAGCATTTAGAAACTGGTAAAAATGTAATGTACAGTACAGTGTAGTGATTGAAGACGACATACCACGTGCATTTGTTTGCAAGTTGAGTTTAGGTGACTTCACTCACGTGTCTCTGCTGAAACAAAATCCTATTATCTCTATGAGGATGGTGGGACACTATTGTTCAAGTTTTGCTGCCATTGATCATGGATGAGTCAATACCATTAAAAGATCATATTGCCAGTCATAAACATGTAGAGGAAACAAGAAAGCAAATAAGACGGCAACAATGGCAAAGCATGCATTCACTATACTGAAAACTGAGGTCTAAGACACTGCATTCACTATACTGAAAACTGAGGTCTAAGACACTGCATTCACTATACTGAAAACTGAGGTCTAAGACACTGCATTCACTATGCTGAAAACTGAGGTCTAAGACACTGCATTCACTATACTGAAAACTGAGGTCTAAGACACTGCATTCACTATACTGAAAACTGAGATCTAAGACACTGCATTCACTATACTGAAAACTGAGGTCTAAGACACTGCTTTCACTATACTGAAAACTGAGCTCTAAGACACTGCATTCACTATACTGAAAACTGAGATCTAAGACACTGCATTCACTATACTGAAAACTGAGGTCTAAGACACTGCATTCACTATGCTGAAAACTGAGGTCTAAGGCACTGCATTCACTATGCTGAAAACTGAGATTTAAGACACTGCATTCACTATACTGAAAACTGAGGTCTAAGACACTGTATTCACTATGCTGAAAACTGAGGTCTAAGACACTGCATTCACTATACTGAAAACTGAGGTCTAAGACACTGCTTTCACTATACTGAAAACTGAGGTCTAAGACACTGCTTTCACTATGCTGAAAACTGAGATCTAAGACACTGCTTTCACTATGCTGAAAACTGAGATCTAAGACACTGCATTCACTATGCTGAAAACTGAGGTCTAAGACACTGCATTCACTATACTGAAAACTGATGTCTAAGACACTGCATTCAATATAATGAAAACTGAGGTCTAAGACACTGCATTCATTATACTGAAAACTGAGGTCTAAGACACTGCATTCACTATGCTGAAAACTGAGATCTAAGACACTGTGTTCAAGGCGGCTCTTTCCTGAAGTATGGAAGGAAAATGAATTGCATGTTTAATGATTGTTTACTTTATTTCTTTCTATGCTACCTGTGTTTTAATAAAGCTGTAATTAGCAATATTAAACCAAGGCAGTTTTTTTAAATTAAATTATATTTCAAAATTGTATAATGAAACAAAATGAATACTTTCAAAGGGTTAGTGCGTCGTCGAAGGTTCCTCACTGATAACACTGTGTAACAATTATTTTTTTTTTTTGGTTCCTGGGTAGTAAGTGTTATTTCCTAATTGCTTATGCCTCAAAAGTATAGAAAATGGCTATTATTCCCCACAAACTTTGCTTTTGTGACCAGGACAGTGATATTTTGAAAATTACCTATTTTCCAGAACATTCCAGATAGATTCATTGCTGAGTAAACTTGGAGTAACATCTAGAACTTTCCAGTATTATAAATAGTAGTATAAATACAGGGGCCTCAAGCCCACCAGTTCAGTTTAGTTCCAGCTGCCTAAGTGGATACATATCTGCATTTTTGTGAGATGGCATCAAGAGGCTGCAAGCATCCGGCAGACGCATTTTGCTATGTCTGCGGCCAATTTATCAAGACAAGAGCGAAAAAGTACTCCGTGGAAGCATCTGCTAAGATGTGTGAGGCGGGACTGGCCACAGCGGACCGAGTTCTCTGTGGGGAGGAACAACGTCAAGTGGGAGCCACTGGTGGACCCCCAGAAGGTGCTGATGCCACCACTGCACATCAAATTGGTCCTTATGAAACAATTTGTCAGAGCTCTAGATAAGGAGTCGGCAGCCTTCAAGTACCTTCAAGACTTCTTCCCTAAGCTGTCTGAGGCAAAGGTCAAAGCCGGTGTCTTCGTCGGACCACAGATAAAGAAGATCCTGGAGTGCAATGAATTCCCCAAGAAGCTCACTAGTAAGGAGAAAGCGGCTTGGAACAGCTTTGTCGCAGTGGTTCAGGGCTTCCTGGGCAATCACAAGGCCGAAAACTATGTGGAGCTGGTTGAGACTCTGGCGAAGAACTACGGCACAAAGGGCTGTAGGATGTCCCTCAAAGTCCATATCCTTGATGCTCATCTTGATAAATTCAAGGAGAACATGGGAGCGTACTCGGAGGAGCAAGGCGAGCGTTTCCACCAGGATATACTGGACTTTGAACGCCGCTACCAAGGACAGTATAACGAGAACATGATGGGAGACTACACAAGGGGGCTGATTCGTGAAAGTGATTTACAGTATAATTGTAAATCTCGAAAAACTACTCACTTCTAAATCTTTTGTAGTCATTTTTGTATTACTTTAGTATAAATACATGTTAATTTGGATTCATATGTTGTTTTTTTCTGACGTTATGTGAACGAAAAGACACAAATTCGCCGTTTTCTCATTGGAAATAGGTAAATTTTCAAATATCACTGTCCTGGTATTAAAAGCAAAGTTTGTGGGGAATAATAGCCATTTTCTATACTTTTGAGGCATAAGCAATTAGGAAATAACACTTACTACCCAGGAATAAAAATTGTGTTACATAGTGTAATTGATCCTTTCTCAGTTATAACGGCACATTTCTCAGAATCTAAAAAGGGAACGCTGCTCCCGTTCTGTGCTGCACATTACAGACTACGTGGGGTCTTATTTTTTGACATGGGGTTTATTTACTGGCTGTGTGAACTCTTCTGTTTGTCTGCACATTACAGACTAAGTGGGGTCTTATTTTTTGACATGGGGTTTATTTAATGGCTGTGTGAACTCTTCTGTTTGTCTGGACATTACAGACTACGTGGGGTCTTATTGTTTGACATGGGGTTTATTTAATGGCTGTGTGAACTCTTCTGTGCTGCACATTACAGACTACGTGGGGTCTTATTGTTTGACATGGGGTTTATTTAATGGCTGTGTGAACTCTTCTGTTTGTCTGCACAGATAAGATGGCAATAGCAAGGGTCAAACTAAACGTACCCAAAGGAATGAATCTTGAGGACCCCAAAGTGAGTGAAGCCATTTTAGAGCAGGTAGGTGACATTCCCTTTCAGAAATCCAAACTGACACTGCTTCCTGTGTACTGGACTTTGTGTGACACTAATGAGCTAATCTCACGTTTGACTTTGCTTCCCTTTACTTCTCTAGTTTCGTCTCGTTTTCCTGATAGATACACAGAGAGATGTGGTGCTCCTTGATAACACTGTGTTTCTTGTGTTGCTGTTTCAGATCCGGGAGCACCTCTCCAAGAACTTTCCAATGGACGGCATTAATCTGCGCTGGAGAAAACAAGACGGGAAGATATTCCACAAGGAGGAAGAGGAGGAGGAGGAGGAGGAGAAGTACTTCATGCCGTAAGATACCAGCACCCAGAATGACAAGCGTGGGCTTTCAGAGGAGCACTGGTTTATATTAATCTTACATTGTCTACTGGTTTATATTAAGTTGATGGGGGTGTTTTTTTAATTTTAATGTTAATTTAAATATATATTTAATTATTTACTGGTGCAGCACATATTTATATTAAGGTGATGATGTGTGTTTTAATGTAGTAAATGATTCTAATAGAGGTTACATTAGTTGCTGGTGCAAGTTTCTTTCACCTTGTAAAGAATATATTCAGAGTGGTAACAGAGTAACAGGCCTCTTCCCCATGGCATGGCAGAGCATGGATTTACAGAATGAATGTACAACTTGCAGTGTACTATTAAATCCCATAGAGGGCACCACAAACACATTTACTGAGGGAGGAAGGGAGCAAGCTCCTGTATAATTATACAATCACCTGGAAGGTCTACATTACAAACAACAGCCAGGATACAGGTGTTGAATTGCTTATCAGGAGGACAGGGCTAAGGTAGATGGCAGATGAAGGACAGTTCTCTTTTTCACATGATCCTCCAGTGCAATGACATGGGCAGCTCTAGCCTGGGTCACTCTGAGCCTCTGTCTGGTAAGTGAGACGAGTTGTCCTAGTGCAGCTCAGCAAGCTGGTCTCTTCCAGTCCAGGTCTGCGTTCCAACCATGGCTGCGTTTCTACCTGGAGGAAAAGCCCTCTAGGACTGGAGCATGTCGCAATGCAAGTGAAGCTGCAGCATACACTAGCACTGTGGCACCCCCTATGGTCTTTAAATAGGTCTGCATTATCACACAGAAATATATGTGCAGTCTTCAGGGTGCAATGCAACATGGGGTTAAGTCATTAAGGCTATGAGTAGGGTGGTTTGCTACAGTTTATGATTTAAATGGAAATGTCATTTTTTCTGATGATATTTAATTTACATTACTGTTAAAAACATAAAAATAACAGGGTCACTGAACAAGTTTTATTTCGCATTATAGTGTGTGGGGAGCAGATGGGAGGGGGGCAAATCCATGCATTCATGAAACATGTTCATCTCATGCAAACACATAGAAATCACACGAGCTGTACCAAAGAAAATATGTGATTCATGTCATTGTATTGTATGAAGGGTTGTGCATGACAATGATACTCTACTACTCTGTTTTTCTGAATGTATTTTTGCTGATTTATTTCAATAAAGTTTCAATCTCAATCTATGGCATCTTTTTTATTATTATTACTATTTTCACAGAGACTGCAGTCCCCTGACAAGGCTGCTCTATAGCGATGGATCCCTTTCTATACAGTGTGGTTCAGGAGACTGGGTGATGGGCAGCACAGGGGCTGAACAGGGACTGCTCTATAGAGATGGATCCCTTTCTATACAGTGTGGTTCAGGAGACTGGGTGATGAGCAGCACAGGGGCTGAACAGGGACTGCTCTATAGAGATGGATCCCTTTCTATACAGTGTGGTTCAGGAGACTGGGTGATGGGCAGCACAGGGGCTGAACAGAGACTGCTCTATAGCGATGGATCCCTTTCTATACAGTGTGCTTCAGGAGACTGGGTGATGGGCAGCACAGGGGCTGAACAGAGACTGCTCTATAGCGATGGATCCCTTTCTATACAGTGTGCTTCAGGAGACTGGGTTCTGGTTGAATGGATCTATATCAGCTGTTTGTTGTCTACACTCCTAAATGAATCTATACTGTTCACTTTGTAACAGTTCCCAAGTCGTAGCTGATCACCAGCTCACCAGCAGTTGCTGACATTGTCTGCAGGTTTAAATAAATAAGCTGGTCTTGAAAGGGTTACAGCATGACCTTTATTCTAAGCGCCTCCTGTCATGAAGCAGACTATGCCACTTTAAGGTCACATATCTGGTACTATTAGTCATTTTTGCGTTCATTTTGAGTTTTTCTCTACTTTGTAGATATGACGATGCTTAGCCTAGTGGGACACCCAGGGTCTAACAATGGGTCACCATTCCCATCATGACCACTAGGGAGCACTAGGGTGCAATGTTGACCCAGGGGACTTTTTTGACCTGAAAAAAGAAACAAGGACCAGAGGTCACAAATGGAGATAAGGCTTTGAACAATAAATTGCAAGTCCAACCATAGGCACATTGGAACTGCAGTTTAATATTACATTTAATAGAATCACTTTTAAGTTCTAACTTTAGGGAATAATGAGCAATATGTTAAATTCTTGCTCTCAATTGTAATAACAATTATATACATTTATGTTTCATGGTAATGATTATTATTATTTAACTGTTAATGAAGATTGCATTATAAATAGGGCTTCTGATTTTCATTTTAATTAATAAAAACCAATAAAACACCTCCATCCAAATTATATATATATATATATATATATAGTGAGCTTGTGGGTGCACAGACGACGCAGACAGTTGTTTCCAATATAATCCAAGTTTGTTTATTAAACTTCACAAAGGGAAAAAAATAAACTTGCTTCGCTTACTTGACAAAAGAAAATACAATCCTGGTTGCGAGATGAGATATAAAGAAAATAAACAGTTCAAACAGGATTTGTATAACAAAAAAAACAACAACAATGTAAACTAACTGGACAGTTAACAATGTCCAGTTGAAGTAATTGGTTCCTGGGTTTTACCAGGTCATTTGCTGGCTTCAGCCTGTCCCCCAGCATGTGAAAACCAGCAGCGTCTCTTTCCACTTTGCTGTATTTCCCTTCCAACAGCGCCGGCCCAGGAAAGAAGATTTCAGTCGCAAAGGCAGTTTTAGCTTCTCTTTTGTATTCCCGTTCAGTCCTGGTTGTAGATAAGCTCACGCTGCTCACTGGTTGGAAGCCACCCTTGACTGGCTGTGAAGGTTTTCTTTTAAAGGTGCTGGATCATCTTGGAATTGGACGGTTACAGGCTACAGGTGCAGGCCAATTAAGGCTAATGAGAATTAATCATAGTCCAACCTTGATCCCCTACCTAACCACACCGGCAGCCTGTTTACACTTTAACTCCATGACGTTATGGCAGGCAAGTACGCTGACCACAGGTCTATCATTGTGTTATCTTCAACACCTGTGGGCTCATTCCTAACTCGCAATGATCGTTGTGTACACAGTTCCTCCATGTGGCTAGGCCTTGCCTTATCCCCGCTGTTGAGTAACTCTTCCAGCCACACTTTCCTCCACAGGGCTAGGCCTTGCCACATCCCCACTTTCGGGTAAACCCTGCCGGCTGTGTAAGCCTGCCACTTCGGTGAATCGGGCCTTATAAACAAACAGTGTTTTGCTGTCTGCTTCAGCACGCCCAGCGGGGACTTCGGCCTTGTGTCCCCCTGGTACAAGTTACATTCTGACCAGTGTGTTGACCATGCGTTTAGGGTAGGCACATTGTGTAGCGGCCTCCCCGGTGTTTCGGTACCGTGGCGCACGCATAGCCCTTGATACTCAGGTATCTCGGAGCACAACTGCTCAGTGCATACGGCACACAGTACCCAGTGCGTCAGCGTCAGTGCAGAGTCACAGCGCTGCACGGTCCTCGGTGTGTGCGGTGCTTGGTGCACACGGTGCTTGGTACCCACTGCCACAACGCTAGTGCGAGAACGCACGGTGCTGCACGGTACTCAGTGGGCACAGGCTCTGCACACAGTGCACGGTGCACACGGTGCTTGGTACTACACTACTGCATGGACATATGGTGTGGCACGGTACGTGGTGCACAAGGTGGCCATGGTACTCAGTGCGCAGTGCTAGGTGTTAGGTGAGCGCACGGCATTCACACTTATCAGTGCTCGAGTGCAGTGCAAGTGGTGTTTTCTGCACGGTCCATGCAAAACACCAGGCCCATGTCAGGCAAGTCGCGGTTCCACCCTTGCACGGCCTGCAACGCCAATATCCGGCAAGAGGACAAGCATACCCTCTGCGTGCGATGCTTGGGCATTCAACATGCCACCTTGGCCCTCGAGAGGGACATGGCCTGTAGCATCTGTGAGGCTTTCCAGCCCCGGGTGAAAGAAGCTCGTTTGGGGAGGGCCATGAGGATGAGCTCCATGTCCTCTATGGCTGGAACGTCGGCAGCTCTTGGAGCCCCAGAGCTCCTCCTCCATGACCTGTCCCAGGACCCCCTGCTAGACATCCCCGATGCGCAGGCTGCCCGCAGTCGATCCCCATCGCCACGAGCGAGAAGGGTGAAGCGTTCCAAGCAGGCAAGGGACATTATGGATTTCAAGGCCCAGATGGTCCATGTCTTAGAGCTCTTGGCTAAACAGGCGCCAGCCGCCCAGGCCCCATTGCTTCGAGGTGGCCTTGGAAGCCAGTGCACCCCCATTGTCCAGCTCAGTTTCAGCTCTTATGGGATGCGCTGCAGCTTTCTTGCAGGTCCCCTGGACGCCACCAGCGAAACCACGCCGGTCCGTGTTCTGGACGCAGGCGATGGCTCCTCGCCCTCAGCAGTTCCCAGCCTTCCCAGACTTCATGGAGGAGGTACACTTCTCCTGGGATCATCCAGCCTCAAGTCCTAGTGTGCTGAAACATGCCGCACCGCTTGCCTCCTTGGAGGGCGCGGATAAGCTTGGCCTGGCAGGGTTCCCCCCGGTAGACTCCACCATCTTGGCCGTGGTTAAGGCCCCGTCGGTAGGTGGATTGGCAAGGGACTCGATGTGCCCAAACACTCAGTGTAGGGTGACGAACCCCCATATACAGCAGGGGCACAGGCAACTCAGCTGTCTAACACAGTGAGTGTGCTTACTGCTTACTTGGACAGTGTACTGCGCGAGGCCCCGCTCCCCGAGCTGGTGGCCATGGAGTTGCATCTCCTGTCCAGCACACTGCTGCAGATCTCCGGTCTCCAAGGGTAAGCTCTTGGCCGGAGCCTGGCTAGCTTGATCGTGGCTCGTAGACAGCTGTGGCTGTCACAAGCCAGAGTTCCTGATGTGGATAAGACCGTGCTGCTTGATGCACCTATATCCACAGGACATATATTTGGGCCAGCCGTGGAGGAGATCCTACAGAAATCCCACCGGGTACACGAGGCGTCCCAGCAGATGGCTGCGTTGCTCCCTCCCTGCGTCTCTGCCTGGGGCAGGTGGAGCCGCTGGCTAGCTTCTCAGACGCGGACTGTCACCAGAACAGTTCCAGTCCCCACGGCTCTGCTGGGTGAACCAAGGCATCGCCTACAGGCCTGCACATCAGCAGCAAACAACTGGGCCCAACCGGCAGGCAGAGGGAACGCAGGACGTGGCCAGCCCACACACCAGCGTCACAGGAGGCGTTTTCAGAGCCAGCGCCCTAAACAGCCACCCCAAACTGCCCCGCCTCAGCCTAAAAATAATAATAATAATAATAGCCTAACATACTGAAATTCAGCTGGCTGCATAAAATATGCACTCAAACCCTATTAAAAAAATAAAGAAAAAAAAGTTACTGATAACAAACCCTTCACAAAACAGAGTATGAACAGCTGCATGTCAGTAGAATATTTAAATTAAATACAGTGCTTTATGAAGATGCTATTTACATCACAACTGGAAGTAGACCACAGGGTCCACTTGGATTAAACTGAAAGAACCTGAATCAGGATAAAAACTATTTATTTTTTTATTTTTTAACAGATCCATATTCTAATAGTGCTCCTTCGGGTTCAAATGCTTAAATAAGTTTAACATTTGTACTCAATTGTAATATTTATACGATAGGCTGCATTTATGTCTCATGTTCATCACACTGTATATGCGGTATGCTTTATGGAGTATTATACATGTTTCACTAATAGATGATTACTAGCATGTTTTTGCAGTAGAAAATTTTGCACACAAAAACAAAGCTGGTCTCATTACTGGATTGCTGTAGTGTATAATAAAGTCATGTGCATAATGACAGATTTTTTCATAAATAAGCCAGTTGACACATTTCAGTAGCTGATCTCACATTCTTATGTCCCTGACCCTGGGTGAAAAACAAAAAAAATGTGTTGTTGTGCGGTGTGTTACTCGGATCTCTTAGAACAGTCCTGTTTCACCTGCGTTATACCAGGCTGGCTGCCACTTCATGGGTTGCTGTACAACATATTTTCTTCGATGTGTGTAGAACAAGAACACCTTCATTGAGCTCACTGTCACTCGGGTCACTCTTTGCACTATTGTCTATAGATGTGATATAGGTGTTGCATAATTACTACTGTTACTTCCAATGCAAAACTAGGCACACTTGCCACTATGCAATATGGCATTGCCACATATCTATCCAAGACCATTGGTTTATCAAATGCATTTGAATATGTATCTCACTCAGTAAAAGGATTTTTTTTTTCTGGAACAGTGCCATGGAGAATGAGGACCACACTCTGCGTCTTTGTCTTGTTATTGTCATATGAGTTCCTAAGAACAGCTGGCGGAACAATATTCTACATACCAATAAACACACCCAAATGTCCTTCTGGGCAGTCTTGGTGGAGCATTTGTCATGTGATCAGTCATTGCTGATGTCATTACTGATGTCATGTATGACGTCATATCTGATGCGATGCATCGGCATCATAGGGGTGAGTTAAGGTTCCGTGCCTTAACGTCCCATTTCCTGACACTTGTGATTTTGAACTGCAACCTTAACGTTATTTTAACAATGTTTTTGTTACTATATATATATATATATATATATATATATATATATATATATATATATATATATATATATATACATATGTATATATAGTGACGGATGTAGCTGCACAGAGGGGCCTGCAATATAAAAATGTTTTGTTTTATGCCAAGGTAATTGCTTTTGTTTAATTTAATTGTTTTATTGTTTTGTTTAATTATTAATTATCACCTGCACCTGGTAGTTATTGAAAATTCGAGCCAGGTGCTGTCAGACTGCTTGAGGCTGCTGCTGTTGAGTGAAGAGCCTGATGGAAAGTCATAAAGGTCTGTTTAAAACTACGTTTGGTTTTATAAAAAAATTGTATTGAAGTGTTTTGTTTTGGTGTTATATGTCAGGTACACAGCTTAGCTGTCCTGCATGTTAGACAGGGACCTGCATGTGTGTAGTGAGAGCTCAATGAGAGCAGGGGGTTTGTTTGTTTGTTTTGTGTTTCGAATAAATGTTTTTATCTCTGGGTCACGAACCCAAAGGTACGGCCAGCTTGGTCACTATATATAAATTTAAAATAGTGGTACAGAAAGTCCTCTCACAGTGATGTATGCTGATGCTGCTGAGGCCCTTTGAACTGGTCTGAGCTGTAGCTACAGCAGCTCACTGACACTTCCTGTTGAAACAAAGTGTTAAACTGAGCACAGGAAGCGAGCACACGAGCGCTTGATTTATCAGCTTTAGCAACATTTGTCACATTCTATTTAAGAAATATATATTGAATTTGATATTTGATTCACAGGCCACACAAACAATGTGGGGAGGGGGTGTTAAACAAACATTCAGCACTGCTAGGAGGTGAAATACAAACTTTACATTAGTAATGGCTCGTTCACATTTAGCTCTGCTGGGACGTGAAATACAAACTTTACATTAGTAATGATTCGTTCCCACAAGAGGAAAGCACCGTTTTCTATGATTAAAGTATTTATTTCATTACCCAGTGATTGTGGGTCTCCTGTGTTATTTATGGATTTCTGAGAGCTGAATGTAAAATCCTACTAATATACTTTGTATTGCTAGTTAATAATGTTGATTGCAACATCTGCCCTCCATGAACGTTTTTATGGAGTAAAAGATTGTTCTGACCCTTTTAAGTCTGTTTGATATTCATGAAACTGCTGTGTGTATCTTTATTGTATTTTACAAGTAGACTTTTTTTGTTATTAGCAGCAGGATCAATGGGTGATCCTGCAGACTCCTCAATCCTGACCCGTCTCTCAGCCCTGCTGATCTGAACTCTTTCTGTCTTTTCAGATCAATGGGTGATCCTGCAGACTCCTCAATCCTGACCCGCCTCTCAGCCCTGCTGATCTGAACTCTTTCTGTCTTTTCAGATCAATGGGTGATCCTGCAGCCTCCTCAATCCTGACCCGTCTCAGCCCTGCTGATCTGAACTCTTTCTGTCTTTTCAGATCAATGGGTGATCCTGCAGCCTCCTCAATCCTGACCCGTCTCTCAGCCCTGCTGATCTGAACTCTTTCGTCTTTTCAGATCAATGGGTGATCCTGCAGACTCCTCAATCCTGACCCGTCTCTCAGTCCTGCTGATCTGAACTCTTTCTGTCTTTTCAGATCAATGGGTGACAAATGATTGTCTAAAATGCAAGAAAAAAAATGACACTTTACAAAACCCTGGATTCAACACTCGTATATTACCAGCAGTACTGGGTCCTCACAGCAGGCAAGACTCTGTTATAAACTCCTATCTCCTGTAACCACCACACAGTACAGTACTAGCAATGGCAGATCCCTGTTCTTAATTGGAGGATCAACTCAAGCCCTCCCGCCCCCTGCTGAAGCACTGCTGTCGGCCTACTATGAGTGAGATTTTAAAAAGTGATCAGACAAAAAAATCCTTAAGGGTCGGAACATTTTAAAAACACTGTATATTTAAACACAGCTGTTTTATCATCTTTAGCCCTTGGTGCTTGTTGTGTGCATTTTTAAAGGTAGAACACAGTGTTCAAGCAATTGGGCTTAAAAAAAAGAAATACAGTATGTAAGTTTCACTTGATCTGTTGTGTGTTTTGGTGTTTATGTTTTGATGTCTAAAAAGTGCATTTCATTATAATGGCAAAAGTTCACCTTGAAACCATGGCGATGAAAACATTACTATGAAACACTGACACATGCACATATCTTAAGTAATGCAAAATTCAACATTATAATTGCTCAATATGGGAAGTTACTTGCTGCTCACATGGAAATAAGGATCCATATTTACTAGGATGACAGAATGACCTGACATCATGCATTTCATGCAGGCTTGTAGTCGTGTCTCTTCTGACTTAGAGGTCACTAGTCACCACTGGTACAGAACTGTATATAATTATTTTGATGGTCATTTATTTATGTTTAGTAAATTAAGTCGCGAGGATGTGCTTGATTTTTGCCTGCCTTTCTCCTGCCTTAACAACTTTATTTAGAAAATATATTTTGCAAAGTATGTTAGCAGGATGCAATTTGATGGATGGACAGATGGACCCTGGCTCTGATCTTTCAATTTTTATCCCCGGCAGAGAAATTAGATTTTGTACTGACAATGTCTTTCTGCTGGAAAATGTCATTTATACAGATCATTTTCAAACATTTTGCATCTGTTATGGCAATTCTGTGTAGTTACATACGGTACACCATCACTTTGGTAAATGTTGCTTGTAGCATTATAAGCGCACGTTGTTATTGCCTTTGTGACAGGGTAGCATCACGGCCCAAGCTGTTACCGGCAGGAAGAGACCCAGAGACAGAAAGCTGCAGTTTAAGTGCTGGTGCGCACGCTTATTAACAAACACAGGAACAAAGAAAAAGACACGAGGGCCAAAACAAAAGGTTAAACAAAACAATCAGATGTAGTCTGGGCATTAGCCTTCACTACCATTTTGACCAACAATACAAAAAATCACTCACCCCAAAGCAAGGATTTCTCCATGTTTTTATATATGTGGCCACTCCCCAATTAGCATCAATTACCTAACTGGGGAATGACCACACCTGTGATTGCTGGAGGAAGAGATTTAACCCCATCCCTGCCAACCTTACATTCCCACACACAGAGCACAGAGCAGTGTGTGTACAGAAGTGTTTCAATCCCCTCATTTGAACAGTGGTTTCATCAGACCAGTTCTTGAGTAAAGTGTTTTTGTTTTCCAGCAGCCAGTTGGTTAATAGAAGTTTTAGCTTCTTGCATGTAAATGAAGTTGTTTGATGCTCAGTGTAAAAATAAATACTCCCCGAAATGAGATCACATGACTATGTTTTGTCAGACAACAGAATCAGACATATTAGGAATACGTTTGTGGTCATTTAATAAATAGGCGTAGTGGGAGGGACCTGTATGTTTACAACTTCAAAACTGTGAAGTGCCTACATTGAGCTCATCTTTTTGAAAGTGTCTCCAGACAGAATGCAGGCTTGTGAAGTCGCTGCACTGATATGTAAGTATTATTGCTGGTGCTTTATTAAACATGCTGCTGATTAACCATCTGGTTTGGGGACAGTTAGAGTGAAAGATTCTGGGTTTGAAGACTAGATCGTAATTTAAAATCTGTATTTTGAGGTGGTGTCTTGTTGAAATGTCATGGTAAAAGCAGAGTGTGCAAGCCAGGTAAATGAAATAGAGTATTGTAAAACATACTGCATGGTGAAGCAGGGAAGCACATGGTAAAGGACAGGGGAGCGAGGAACCTTTTTTTCATGGTAGTTTCATGGTAAAAGTGTAGTTAAGTGTAGAAAAAGCTAGTCAATGTATGATAAATCAAATGAAAGCAGGGGCATAATTTTAGAACAATTCTGCGCGGGAGGAGCAAAGTTGTGTCAACATTAAAAGTGGGTAAAGGCTTTAACACTAACCGAATTACTGTACTGCCAGCTTCCAATATAGTTAACGAAACATTTCAGTTGCAAACCGTCACTACTGCTACATTAAACAAATAGTGGTACAACATCATCTCTTTAAAATCGTTTTAGAGTAGCAGCTCGGGACATTAGACTACTCTTATTTCAGATCATTGAAAAAAAAGAAAAGAAAGTCCTATATTGCATGGGCTTTACAAAAATAGCCAGGGGTAAGAACGCAGTTTAACTCTTTAATTTAGAGCATCCATCCGAATACATCTCACCAGATTTGATATATACTTACAACCTCGAGTTAAGTTTGATACATTTCACCTGCTTTCCAAAAAGAATAACACTTTCAGCATGATTTTCAAAAGGGGCAAAACAAGAATGAGGTTGCAAAATGATTTTCAAAGCCTGATTAATGGAACCACATCACTTGATTTGTATTTTTAAAGTGTCAACAAGTGAATTCACGACTCGTTTCATCTAAACCCTTTGAAAGCCAGATACTTAGTGACCCAAATCAGCTTTAGAAATCACTTTCTAACCTAAGTCTTATTTTTCCCCTTTTGAAAATCATGCTTTTTGTATCAAATATAAACCAATGAACATGAACTGCTAAATAAGCACCACAATTCTGTGAATGTCGAAAGTATAAATCTGTAGCAAAGTTTTAAATAACATGTTTACCCCGATAATCATAATAAAATAAAACTGGGTGGCGTCTCGCTTTCATCAAGGCAAATGTGTGTCAACACCAGCCTGTAAGTCTAATGTTTTTGCCGAATATCAACATTTGCATATATACAAAAATACGTTAGAAAAATAAATTCATAGATTTTCATTTATAGCATTGCCTAATCATTTTTTCCCATATAAATGCATATTTAAACAATGTAACATTTTAAAACAGTAATTAGCATCATGAATGAATATAAGCAGGCAGTAATTGGTTCAGTTTACAATGAGATAACGTGTGTTTTGTCAGCATCGTTCTTATTCTTAAAATAAATTATAACAAAATTGCAATGCAAGCATTTGTAAAGCACGGCACTAATTTATAACAAGTGTGCCACCTTAAATATTATTTTCAGCCAATCCAAACCGAAAACGCACAGCACAGCTCTACACATGAGCCTAAATCTAGTTTCAAATCTATGGTACCTTTTCTTTAGAGCAGGTATAAATAATTGTAAGTGGGCATCAGCAATATTAATAGTTTCTTAAGTGAATCCCTCCTTGTTGTCTCGCTGTGTTTAATTTCTTCAGTTTTCCACCTGCTGTGATAAACATATCCGACATTTCCCTTTGACTCATGATATCAATAATATTATATTCTTATAGAAATAATAGGCTGCAGTGTAATTCTGTGTTGTTGATATAATCACTGGACAACGATGAACTATCAATAGAAAATGAATGAATGTCGTCTTGCAGCCGTGGCCGACTTCATTCCAAATCCGGGTTAGATTAGAAAATAACAATGTTTGAAAAATGCATTTTATTCATTTGTGAAGAAAACTTCAACCATCTTAATAGTTATTATATTGTGTGTCTGGGGGAGGGGGGCAGCTGCCCACCCTGCCCTATAGCAAATGACGCCCCTGAATGAAAGTATTGCACATGCATGATACAATATGGTAGAAGTATGGACAAACATGGAAGCGTGCTTAAAGATTAATACAAAAATGTGTGCAGAAGGATTGTAAGATAACTAAATTGATTTCAACCTACAATCAAATATAGGAACCTGGAAACTTGTAAATAGTGGTACAGAAAGTCCTCTCACAGTAATGTATGCTGATGCTGCTGAGGCCCTTTGAACTGGTCTGAACTGTAGCTACAGCAGCTCACTGACACTTCCTGTGAAAGTGTTAAAGCAAACTAATGCTTCACTTATTCAGGGTGTGCATTTCTTTTTTCTTTCTTTCTTTAACATATTTTTGGTAATGAGATGTTAAAAGAACATTAGCAGTTCTAAAGCTCTGGCCAAAAGTTTTGCATCACCCAGAATTTTAGAATTGAGACATAATACAAAATTTTAAAAAAACCTGCATGAACTTCATTTAGATATTTTATTTAACATCATGTAATAAAAGAAGCTACAAAATGAAATGGCAAAAGTCAGCTGGAGGCATGTAGTGTAGTATTCATGTTGAATTTCAAAATGTTACATTTTTCATTTTCTGTCAGTTTTTGGTTAAGAATATGTAATAATACAAAGCGTTGTGTAATTTAATATGCTAACTTCACATTATTCAGCAGGTTTCGTGTGACTTTATGAAGCAGAATCAGTTCATTCTATAGGGGGATGCAGAACTTTTAGCCAGAGCTGTAGGTGGTAAAATAAAAACTTTAAAGTTGCAATGGCAGTTCCCAGAAGGGAAAGGACCGTTTTCTACAATCAAAGTATTTTTTAAATGTCATTACCCAGTGATTGCAGGTCTCCTGTGTTCATAGCTTTCTGAAAGCTGAATGTAAAATCTGACTAAATTAGTTTTATAATATTGATTGTAAACATTTACCCTCCATAAACATTTATACAGAGTAAAAGATTGTGTTTGTTCTAGACTGCTGTGTATTTTTATTTCATTTTTCAAGTAGACAGCAGTTTTTTTGTTGTTTTTTTTCTTAATATATTATGGTTTTAGGTAAAACCGGGGTCATATTTTAAGTGACTCTGCAGTAGCAGCAGCAGTTGTTGATGCATAGTTCACCCCGTAGTCTCTGTAACTCGCTTTGGATAAAAGCATCTGCTAAATGACTAATTAATAATAATAATAATAATAATAATAATAATAATAATAATAATAATAATAATAATAAATAATAATAGCTGTTTTTTATGCAATAAGAAATCAGTTAGAATTATATTGTTAAAATCATTCTGAGGTTTATAGAAGGGGGATTATAGCAGGATCTTTGTGATCCTGCTATAATATACTAACCATTCCTGTACTGTATCAGTGAATCACCCACACACCCTATCACACTACTGTAGCATTCAGGACTGAGAGGATAAGGGGAACTGGTGATTCATTGAGATCATGCAATAATATACACTAACTATTCCTGTACTGTAAGTTGAATCCAAATCAATGTTTATGTCTTAATGAAACCCTGTACCTTAGAAAGGGTTTCTGACAGGCATCTGCCGTGTGGGTGCGTGCTAGGGTTGGCCATGCTCCAGCTCTGGAGCCCTGGAGCCAGCTCAGGGGCCTGGAGCCAGAGCGGAGAGTGACAGTTTCCTGAGCTGAGCTCCGGAGCCAGAGCAGAGCTGGAGCTGGGGATGCTGGAGCCGGAGCGGAGCGGAGCATGGAGCCAGAGCTGAGGTTCCGGAGCAGCTCCACTATTTCCTGCCTTTCACATTTAAAAGAAAAAATTCATCCTGAATTATTCTGTTCAAACATTTGTATGGACAAAATAAATGTTTATAAAATAACTAAATGTAAATACAGAAGTACTTTCATGTACATATAAGGAGTCATCCAGAATGATCAACTAGAATCATGTATTCCGGTATCTGAAGCCATTACTTTTTATAAAACCCTGTGCAGGCATATAGAGGGTCCTCATAATCACACAGTAAGAGGAAGGGAGTGAAAGATTATAGTGAAATGCAATCCAAAGCATACAAAGGAAGCTAGGATTGAATAATAAAATAAAAGCTTGGTGAAGATTGGTACAAAATCAAGGCAGTTATCCTGCTCACAATGTCATGTGTGACAGACACACTGTGAAATGAAATGTATATTATAGTAGTAATATAGTAAGACATACTGTACTGATTCAATCCATGTAACATATATTTATTATACTGCTGGAACAAACACGGTATATTCAAACGTTATCAAAGTCATTATGTGTAACACTATTAAAGTTGAAAAATATCCCAGAAGAAAGAAAGGCCTGACTTTACCCTCGTGATTTAACTACAAAACAAAGGATGCCATACAGTAGGTGCGGTTAAAAGAAAAGTGCATTTCAGGTAAAAACAAAGTAGACAACGCATCGTTTTTAATAATAATCCCTGCCATTGCAACTTCACATGCGTGTAGAGATCACTATTTGGCAGCTAGTGGTGCATGTGCAGTCTAATCTGGACTTGTTTTTCTTGACAGTCAGAAGTAAATGGGGGACCAGGAGTTGCTGTGTTGATCTTCTGTTTTTTATATTCCGTATATAGAAATCCCACACAGTGCTGTTTTTCTTGCTAATTTATAAACTGTTGCAGCTTCTGGCAACGTGGTAAATCGGTGCAAGGCACAGCAGCTTGTGATGCGTATTTCTCATTTCTGACTGACAGACATTTTTTCCCCTTCAGTTTTTTTTTTGGATATTAACACTCAATTATTATAGATATTTTTTCCTCATTGAAATGTATTTTACTGTACAGTTAATTGCATTGCATAATATTATTACACCAAGACTGAGAACATGACCATAAAAAAGGAGCATCAGCTACTTCATGAATTAATTACAATAAATGTGCATTTTACACAGTATTATTTACAATATACACACACAAAACCCACTCTTCATGTGCAGGGCAGGAGGGGTTAAACGGTTTCAAATACCATGGGGTTAGAGCTTGCTGTAGGATGTAGCAGCTGAGGAAGTGGTCAGTGGTTGGAAAAACATGCTCAGCGTGGGAGGGAGGAAGCACTGCTGTGTGGGTCCAGTCCTGTGGTCTGCTATCTTTTAATGTGTTGTTTTTCACAGGTCTGTGTCAATGCTTGTAAATTAAATTGACATGTTACAATTTCTGATACTGCTAGAAAATGTTCCTACTGTATTTATTGATTTAATTTGGTTATAATGAAAATAGAGCTTATGTTTTGGTTTTAGTCATGTACCACTCGACACACACCTCTATTGCAAAATAATATAGTAAATTCACCCTGATGGATCGTAACTAATAAACTAATAGATAATTGTGCTGCCAGTGTAACAGGCTGTGTTGTGTGATGCACTGCCATTATGGATTCTGACCCCTGCTGGCGAGATGAGGTTAAAAGCTCTATAAGCACATATGCAGAGAAGCCTGGCTCTTTTGCATAGGGGTTAAGATGCTCACCTGCGGTGTGTGTGGTCGACAGTGTGTGCCCAGCCTTCTCCCTGTTACGCTTATCTCACCCATTATTGAACTGAATTCACAACTCAAGTCTGCTTTCTTCTCTTCACTATAAACACTGGAATCAGTATGAATATTGTATGTATCAAAAAAGCTTTGAATGCGATTCAGTATCGCCACCAGTTGCTACTCAAGAATACTTTAAATGCAGATTAGAGTGCCTTTTTATTGTAACCATGGGGTGTTGTTTGGGGAGAAGGAGCAGGAGCTCCTCCCCAGTTAATTCAGCCAATCTATCCGTTAAACTCCTGTGACAATGACGGCTTGTGGTGACGTCAGGCCAGGAAGAGACACACAGTACTGCGTGGTATGAAGTGCTGATGTGCGTGTTCATTATTAAATCAATGAAATATACACAAAACCAAAACGCTGCATACAAAACAAAAAGGCACGATGGAAAAAAAACAGACAACTGAACAACAAGCAAACAAGTATCATTTTAAACCTTACTGGAGGGATGACACAGGCCCGGTTTTTCGGAAGGAACCGCATAACAGTCTTGCTTTTTGATTGGTCCATGTCTGTCACATGACGAGTGGAAAAGCATGCAGGTATTTTTAACATTGCGATCAGAGAGAGAGAGAGAGAGAGATCTGCTTTCCACAGCCTTTCAATTAAAATATAATGTGGTATTTTGCTGTACTAATATAACAAAAAATGGGTGATTATATGAATTATCATGTTATGCATGAATGTAACAATTGGCTTATATCTTTAATCGTTTGCGTGATATATTTTAATATCAAGTATATGTCTTCCACACTATTACAGTTTTGTTACAGGATTCATTAGTTCATCTCTAATGTAATCGCAGTTGTACATATAGACTGCCCATGTTTTTATTTATGTCCCAAATTCTGGGCCGCTTTGGTTTTTAGATAATGTGCCAAATTCTGAGCCTCTCTGATAACATCCCAATTTCTGGGCCACTCTGCTTTTTAGATAACGTCCCAAATTCTGCATTTTCGAATTCAGGCCAGTTTTTGAGATATTCTGCTTAGCTGACAGCCGAGTTTCTAAGTCATGCATGCACAGCTTACCATAAACTGGACCGTTAATTCATTTAAGAGTAACCCTTAGTACATGAATCAAAGTTAATATATTTTTTACTCTCCCAGAAAACATTTAGGAACATGGTATTCCAAAAAAAAAGACATCTCATTTGCTTATGTAATGTCCATCAATATATAGTGAGGCATAGGGGTTTATCAGAACTTCTGGGTTTAAGAGACCAGTGCCCTTCAACAACTTCAAATAAATCCTATTGCATTGTATTAGTCAACATTTTCCTTATCTATTCCTGATAGTTTATACTGTAGGTCAGGGGTTTTCAATCTATGTGGAGGTGTCAGCTTGAGTACCCCTTTACAATTTTTGCTCAACTGAATGGTACCTCAGTTACAATAAAATGGAGAATAATCTGATGACCCCCCCCCCCCCTTTATTTAACAAATTTGGGTCACAAACTGCTGGTTTAGGACCGAATAATAAACAGTAGGCTTAATTCTTAAAACTTTTAAAAAGACAAGTATTGGGTTAGGAGCACACCTATGTTTTTGTAACTTTGACGGCCTTTTTTAATTTTGACGGTAAAAGTGACGGCCTTTTGATACCCATCATACACTGCAATACCCAGCAAAGTTATACACTGATATTCTGATAGCACAGCAATTCAAATGAAGTAAGCAAGTGGTTGTGTTCCTCAAATACACAATAAAAACTGATATTTATAGGGTGTACAGTTATACAGCGATGCACTGATTTCAGCCATCTAAGGACAGGTACTGCATGGGAACCAAATACGCTAGACACTCAAGCTTCTCGATTCATTATCTGCATGTCCCACAGATACTCTGTAGCAATTTTCAGCCTGCTAGGACATTCACAGCTTGTTTGACACCCTCTTGTAGTTGCCCGTTTCTGCATATAAAGCAAAATGCTGTTTGTCAATCTCTTTTTTTTTCTTATAAATCAGTCTTTGCAGGAATCATTCCAAAAACACTGGGACCAGTTACGGACTACCAGTCTGACTTTACAGCCCTTTAAATTGTAGTACCAATTTGCAAGTTGCTAACTGGTTGTGTTCCTCAAATTTGCACTACAAAGTGATATTTTAAAGAATAGGGTTGTGGCAAAGTGGTAAGTGGTAGCAGGTGTATAGCAGGTGCAGTGCGGATACAGTAATTCCAAGAACACACAGACAACAAAGTACGGGTGAAAATGATTGATTTAATGGTGTATAATCCAATGGTCTGATGACCCGCCGGTAAATAATAAAGAGCTGGCAATACACAACAATGTGTATTGCACAGTAATGAAACAAAGGGTTGCAGTCCCGCAAATGAAAAAACACGGTACAAAACACACACAATTAGACACACACGATCACTGTTCCAAAGTGAGTGCTCTCAGTGCTTGTGGTGAAGTACTATATAATATGTGCTATTAGTGAAACAAGTGCTGATAACAACGTTTATTCGTGACGGTAGTGCAGTGATGATCCGATTTCGTGCTGGCTCTTGGCGACAGCTCTGGATTTATGTTTAGCCGTCTAGTGATTACAAACACAGACAATTACTAAACAGACAAAGAAACAAACAAAACACTCACAAACTCCTTTCGTTATTTATTTTGGGCAATCTCCCGGTCCTTCCAGTTTCCACGTAACAAAAACCCAAGCGAAGGAAAAGATTTACAATTTTCCAGCCCCTTTTATGCGATTATGCATGACCCCTTGGTAAACGATTACAGCTGACTCTATTGCCTGCAGCTGCTACCTCGTTTACCTTCCAGGTCAATACATTCTCACACTGGAGTCTCATCTTTTTCCAGGCTGATTGATTTCCCGACCCAGGGAATGAACTGTCAGGACAACCCGTCCAAAGCCTTTCCCTTTCGCTACTTTGTATCCTCACAGGTCGAGAGGGAGATTTACAACCAGAACTCATTATATTTCCGTCACAAGGGTATATAGTGCTGTTTGTCGCCTCCTCTCACTTTTGGTGCAAAACTATGCTCCGATACACTCAAGCTGATACTGTAATCACAAAACACTTGGAATAGACTTAAATCGGTGCTTCTGTTGCATAAATACACGACAAAATGCGCACGTTTCAGGTCTTATATATAATGGACATTTCTTGTATGTATTTTGCTATAGGAAATCGCGGTCGGGGGGTGGGGGGGTTCCTCCTGTCGAACACATGAGTCCACAAATCCTGGGCCAACAAACTCTTTAGTACTCTCTTTAGTACTCTCTTTATACTCTCTTTAGTCTTAGCTAAAGAAAATGTGTTCCTTCGAGTTCATATGACCCACGACCGCCATTTGCCGAGCCTTACCCCAATGGTGTTTTTAGAATGGGATTTTCCATAGGGAGGGGGGTGGTCTCTTATCGTACCCATATCTCCATGACCCCTGGGCCAAAGAACTCAGGAGGGCACTCGTTCCATGCACAAGAGTCTTAGCTAAAGAAAAACATCGGCCACGGGTTCATATGCCATCTCACGTTCTGGGGGTCCTCGAGACTTGAAAATCGGTACGGGGGTCCACCTCGGGGCCCCTGTCAATCCCTCCAAGTGACGTGACCCCAGCTGGAAATGACCCCATATTAGACTTTTTTTTGCCAACCTGGAGCTCAAAAGCATGTAAAATGTAGCATTTGAAAACTGGTGGCTCGTTGTGAAAGAGGGCCCCCAGACATGACACTAGGAAGTTCAACCCGGTTTCTAGGCCCCGGGGTCATGGAGATATGACCCCAAAAAGGGTCATTTTTTGACATTTTTGACGGGGTGTATCTCGGGTTCTGTGGGGGTTAGGAACTTGATTTTTTTTTTCCTGCACAAGGAGTCACTGTTCTCATGGTTCAGATGACAGTGAATTTTTTTGTCATGGCTCGGGTTTTTGGGTGAACCACAGCGCCGTTTTAGGGGGGTGGTTTGGGGGGCTCCCCTGAGTCTATATCACTTTGAATGATGGTTCTACGTGCTTGGGTTTGAAAGATATGCCTGAAAATGTGTTTTTCAACCCTGCCATAGACATGAATGAGGCTGAACACCCTGAACGCCCTGAAAATATTTTTTGCAAAAATTGCTAAGAAACTGGGTGTGTTACATTCAGGCTGGTCTACAACCCTTTGAATGGTGGTTGTAGGTGCTCTGATTCGAGAAATATGACTGAAAATGTGTTTTTTAACACTGCCATAGACATGAATGGGGCTGGACACCCGAAAATATATTTTGCAAAGAATTGCTACAGTGGGTGTATGCGTGCACGGGTTGCATGGTGGTGTGTGCGTGCAGGGGTTGCATGGTGGTGTGTGCGTGCAGGGGTTGCATGGTTCTGTGTGCGTGCAGGGGTTGCATGGTGGTGTATGCGTGCAGGAGTTGCATGGTGGTGTGTGCGTGCAGGGGTTGCATGGTGGTGTGTGTGTGCAGGAGTTGCTTGGTGGTATGTACGTGCAGGGGTTGCATGGTGGTGTATGCATGCAGGAGTTGCATGGTGGTGTGTGCGTGCAGGGATTGTATGGTGGTGTGTGTGTGTGTGCAGGGGTTGCATGATAGTGTGTGCGGTCAAGGGCTGCATGGTGGTATATACGTGCAGGGGTTGCATGGTGGTGTGTGCATGCAGGGGTTGCATGGCGGTGTGTGCGTGCAGGGGTTGCATGGTGGTGTGTGCATGCAGGGGTTGCATGGTGGTGTGTGCATGCAGGGGTTGCATGGTGGTGTGTGCGTGCAGGGGTTGCACGGTGGTGTGTGCGTGCAGGGGTTGCATGGTGGTGTGTAGCGTGCAAGAGCTGCATGGTTCTGTGTGCGTGTAGGGGTTGCATGGTGGGTGTATACATGTAGGGGTTGCATGGTGTTGTGTGTGTGCAGGGATTGCATGGTGATGTGTGCGCGCAGGGGTTGCATGGTGGTGTGCATGCAGGAGTTGCATGGTGGTGTGTGCGTGCAGGGGTTGCATGGTGGTGTGTGCGTGCAGGGGTTGCATGGTGGTGTGTGCGTGCAGGGGTCGCATGTTGGGTGTACACATGTAGGGGTTGCATGGTGGTGTGTGCGTGCTTGGGTTGCGTGTGGAGGGGAATTGGAGTGCAGGTTTGGCGCAAAAGAGGGGGCGGGAGGCGAGGGCATATAAGGGGGTGCAGGGAAAAGACTGGGAAGGGTAGACCTACCCTTCCCAGTCTGTGACCTACAGCACACTCTACACTCTCATAAACACGTAGGCTTCCGTACGACTACCTACAGCACACTCTACAAACACTCTCATAAACACGCAGGCTTCCGTACGACTACCTACAGCACACTCTACAAACACTCTCATAAACACGCAGGCTTCCGTACGACTACCTACAGCACACTCTACAAACACTCTCATAAACACGCAGGCTTCCATACGACTACCTACAGCACACTCTACAAACACTCTCATAAACACGCAGGCTTCCGTACGACTACCTACAGCACACTCTACAAACACTCTCATAAACACGCAGGCTTCCGTACGACTACCTACAGCACACTCTACAAACACTCTCATAAACACGCAGGCTTCCGTACGACTACCTACAGCACACTCTACAAACACTCTCATAAACACGCAGGCTTCCGTACGACTACCTACAGCACACTCTACAAACACTCTCATAAACACGCAGGCTTCCTTATGGCTACCCACAGTACACGTGCACACAGGAGTCACAGCACAGTGCATACAGTAACGGTGTTGAGCAGCGTCTGTTGTGTTGGAAATCAGTTTCAAATGCCTTTAGTATTAAGTTGTAATCTAGAGTTACTTCAAACCTTGTAGATACATTCAATCAATGTTTAAATGGATTCTGATGGTCGTGGTTGTCACATGCACTGAAATATCATCAGTTCAGTTAACGTCTTATCTTGTTTCAATTGCTTATCAAGTATAATTGTTTGTATTTTTAATCTTAGCAAAGAGAGCTGCGGTTGGTCTTCTCTGTAACACAGAGCGCTGCAGTTGGTCTTCTCTGTAACACAGCGCTGCAGTTGGTCTTCTCTGTAACACAGAGCGCTGCAGTTGGATGTGAAGTCGACACTCATAACACGCAAAAAGAAACAACACATAAAAATGATTACATTTATTAAGGCTCACAAAAGTAACAATACTATTAAGAGATAGAAATCATGGAACCAGAATTATAAATATAGACACAAGCAGGAGTAACACATTTAAACACACATTCTCATAAGCACGCAGGCTCCCGTATGGTTACATTCACGCAGGATTCACACACAGTACATACAGTGACTGTGTTAAGCAGCGTCGTTGTGTGGGTTGCAATGAAGACTGCATTTTTGTTTCAAGTTTAGTTCGGAAGCAGTTTCAATTGCCTTTAATATTAAGTTGTAATCTAGAGTTACTTCACAAAGTGTAAATCAATTCCATCAATGTTTAAATCGTTTCTGACGTTCATAGTTGTTGTTTTCAAATGCACACAGTATCATCAGATCAGTTAACGTCTTATCTTGTTTCAGTTGTTCATCAAAGTATAATTGTATATTTAATTTTAGCAAACTGTTACATTGTGTTAAACGTTTTTACTTCTGGTCTGCATGTAGATATTTCTTATTAAACATAGTATTTTACTTGAATCTTAACATTTTTAAAACGTAATACTTATTCTGGAGATGTGTTCGTTGTTAAACAAATGTTGGGATGCAGTTGGTCTTCGGAGTTGCAGGATGCAGCGGCGACGAGTCTTCTTGGAAGCACAGTGTTGCAGTTGGATGTAGAATCAACATTACAAGGCTGAGTTTACTTCAGGAACAAGAGAGCGAGTTCTTGCTTTAAATACAGTGCTCAAAGTGAGTTACTCTAGTGAATCCATCACCTGTGGCTCAACACAGGAAGTGTATCCCTGACCGAAATCAGTCCTTTCATTGGCTTGCAGAGTTTGAATGACACTTCCTTTTACTCAAGCAATGTGCGTAACTCCGCCATCCCCAGAGATAACATAAGAGTTTTACAATAAAACTTTACTTTGTTATATTGATCATAGAAGGATACACATTTCTGTTTCATTATCCTTACTAAATTACCGTTACAAGCATGTTAAACACGTTGTATAAAAATTAAAGGAAAAAAATATATGAATGATTTTCACTTTAAACTTCATTAAAACACAATAAAAATGTCAATGTTATTGAGAAAACAACTTTTAAACTTGCGTCCGCAAGATTAGTAATTAAAATGATTCTAAAACCAATGTAATCATTGAAATTGTTACTCATTAATCACACTACATTTGAATATAGTATTAATTATATCACGGAGGGAGTCATGTCACCTCGTATCCACCAGGTGTCACCCTTCTAACGCTCTGCAGGAAGAAAGTTGCATATTGGTTTTCCAGACATACATTCTTAATTAGCCAGCCAGCAGTCAATTTGTTTTGGCAATTTTTGTCAAAAATTGGCTTTTTTGTGCAGGTAGTTCACTTTTAGTTCTCAAATAAGCAATATGGACAGTTTTCAAAACAATTTTTGCTTTAATTTTAAAAAATACACACTGTTTATTGCTGTTATGAAAATGGAAATATATTATATCAATAGAACTTAAATAACAAAATAACAACAATGTGTTTACAATTGTAGCATTAAAACAATATAAATCACTACATAACATAATGGCAGCATTATAATAAGGTAAAGTAATTGTGCAGTCATATCACTTTTTAGAAATTATTTTTTGTGTTATAGATTTCAAAGCAGATGCCCTTCAAACTTTCATCAATGCTCATGTCTTTATCTAGCACATATACACCAGAAAACTAGCATTTCCATCACGTCATATAAAGTATGTTCCACAGTTTCAGGTAGGACTGTGTATCGCTGTTATGTGCATTATTATGTGTGAAGTGTAGGTACTTCATCAGCAGAATAAATCTGTCGTTTTGACCAGTACCAATCCTGACAGGTTTCCTTACAACCCCTTGTAACACGAACAAAGAAATAAACACCCTCCTCTCATTCTCCGTAGCAGGCGTCCATGTATTACTCTCAGCTGTGCTTATCTATGGATGGGCCCGTCTGTCAAGCACATTTCTCAGGGACTGCTGCCATCTGCCAGTGAAAAACAGAACTGCAGACTATAACAGCATATATTTAGGCTTCGAGTTTTCAATGTTTTTTCATTTTATTTTTCGGTGATTATTTTTTTAGCTATTTTCGAGTTTTATGTTAATCGTTTTTTTCAGAGCTTTTATTTTTGATATACTGTATGAAATTAATGTTTTCAGTTACTTTCCAAAATGCTTGATCATTTTTTTTCTGTCAAAATATAGTAACTGGACAGCACTTCCACTTCCACCATGAAATCCTTCTGCTCATGGCACATTCTTCTGGGGTTCTTGTGTGTAGTCAATGTTTTACATTTCACCACAATTTACAATTCTGTTTTAAATCCTCAGTATCTTATCTGTAATACAGCTTTAAATCCTCCGAACAAGCCACTATTCCTGATTGTAATCTTGTTTTAAATCTCGCAAGCAGAGTCTCCAATAGAAATGTAGGAATGTGCTGTCACTCAGTAGTTGGGTCAGGTTTAAAGTATTCAGAACGAATCAATGATAGATACAAGGCAGGAAGGAGGGACATTGCCCAGCAGCACTGGGATTTTTTTTTTGTAGTGGTAGTAGTTGGTTTTATTTTTTAATGGGAAAGGGGTGAAGTCAACATGAATTGATTAACCATTTCCACTGTTTTTCTGGTGTACACCAATTTCAATTTTTTTGTATCAATCGGGGGGTGTTTTTTCAGTTTTTATCGGTTAAAAGTGAAAATCAGAAGCCCTGCGTATATTCTGCCTATTGATTTAGTGTAGCGTGTCAAAAATGCACAGAGAACTCCCTGCACGGTATTCTCACGGGAGTGACACATTTGGACTCGCTTGCGCTCCACATGTAAATCACAGGATAAGCAGCTGGGTGGTTAAAAGATAAGAATCAGCTGTGTTTGTTTCTATAGCACTAGCAGGTCAGCACAGCAGGTCCATTCCTCAAGATGTAAATCTTTACAACCCTGTTACCACTATCCAGTCCTTTGAAGAATATCAATCAAGAATGTTTTGGGTAAAGGTTTGGATTGAGGGAAAGACACACTTAATTAACATCACAGCATCTCAAGTCTCAGATTTAAGAATGGAAATGTCATTTTACGAAGTATATTGAATCTTACCTACGACTTTATCTCGCAGTCGCAGTTACCTGTTTCTGCCACTTGGGATCTACCTTCTCCCAAAAGTGAAATGTTCCAGTCGTGAGCAAGGTTCTTACAGATTTTGATAATCAGTACCTTATCAGATATCAGACTCTCTATACACTCGGAGTGGGGGGCCATCTCTCCGCCAGGACCACCAGAGGTTTCCTCCCACAAGGGGGAAGGGGGGAGGGGGTTCCTCTCCGCTGAGTCCATTACCCTCTAAACCCCAGAGCGCCCGTGTTTTTTTTTTTTTCAGGAGCTGCAATAATCATTTTCGCATCAGCATACTCAAATCACACTTTCGTATACACAGATGGGGTTCACTTATGACCTGGAAGTGGAAATGACGCATGTTCACATTTTAAAGATGGATGTTCGTTAGAGACGAAACGTTTTTTTTTTTCTGTGGAGAAATTCATTTTGATGAAGAAAGCGATCCTGAGTTATTCTCGTCTGTCTCAGAAATATCGCTGGTATACAAAATTTAAATCCCAAAAGAAATCTGTGCAATGCACAGTTTATAAGTAATTGAATGATATGCTAAAACATATGCTCCTGTTCTGTAAATTATTATATACACCAGCACCAAGTGGTGCACAACAGTGTGTTACTAACAAAACAAGAGAAGGAAACCTGATCAAAAGTGTGCGATCACTAGATGGCGCTGTCTCTTACTTCTCCCTGTGTTAGCACATGTTACATGTATGTATGGCAGCACCTATAACTGATGAGCATGGTATAACAATGGTAAAAGCATTGGAAACAGCAACATGACTGTGGTGCTTTTATAAGGGTCTAGTCCCTGACTGTCTCTCTTGTGTTTTTCAGTGCTGACTGTAGTGAGCTGCTCCAGACAGTATGAAGGTAAGAGAACAGCTTACAATGTGAACACAGTTTAAAAACAGGATTTACAATTCATGGTTGAAAAGCATGAAGCTGGTTTGAGAAATGACACTTTTCATGTTAGGTGTGTGTTGAAAATAGGCTGTGGCAATGCAGTCACAAAGTGAAGAGACTGGTAAAGATTCTTATCCTGAACACATTTTTAAAATCTGCTTTCCTTTTCTTCTGTCCAATATAACAATTTAACTTGGTTAAATAAAAAAAAAAAAATGAATGACTCCAGCAAACACTGGCCATTACAGTGCCATAGTGTGCTCCACCTAGAGGCTGTGTGTGGTATTGCTGGAACGCTTTGATGAGAATATTACATTGGCTGACTGCTGACCAATTCAACTACATAAGTGCTTCTTGATGAATACATCCATTTGAAACAACACAGTAATGAATGTAACTCAGTTTAAATGAGAGAGAACAATTGTTAGGGTTTCCAGTGACCAGACAGGCAGTGATTTTCTCATGTTATTTTGTAGAAGAGCTTCTATTGTTTCTAGTCTCTTAGACTTCAGTTTGGAACATGCAGATATTTCAAACACGACAGATAATGTTTCTGCTGCTTCCTGTACTTCATGTGTTGTGGTTGAACTCACATTAATGTAAAAAACAGGGGTGGAGCCAAACATCCCATCACAATAAAAGAGAGACGTGTAATAATGTCAGTAAAGGTAATAAGAAGATGGGTTAAAAGCGCAGGTTAGTATTCATTTGTTGTCTGCTTCAGTCAGAAATGACAGTAATGTACATTGAAATCTGGATGGACCGTGGTCTGTCATATTAGATATTTAAAAATGAATCCCTCTCACAGAGGAGTGAGTGCAGTGCTGCCCCCTGGTGGTGGCTTCATTACCGAGTCACTTACATGAATATTTCATATATTTACAGAATGTAATCAGCATTTCTAACAATTTTTTTATACATTTATCAGTAATTTCACCATTCTGATGAAATGTCACATGCTGCACACTAACAGTATCTCTCTCTCTCTCTCTCTCTGCAATAGAGATCCTAATTCTCTCATCTTCTCTGTTTCTACAGAGCTGCCTCAGACTACACTCACCCTGGAGCCTCCATTCCCAGAGATATTCACCGGGGAGACAGTCACTCTGAGGTGTGGGGTTGAGGGGGGTTCTGCTGGCTGGAAATATCTCTGGTACAAAGACAGTGAGGACACTCCAGTGCTCCAGACTGCTGGCCGCAGTATAACTGGTGACAGCTACACAATCACTGCAGCTGCTGTATCTGACCAGGGCCAGTACTGCTGTCGAGGACAAAGAGGAGATCCACCACTCTACTCACAGCTCAGTGATAAAGTGACAGTAACTGTGTCTGGTGAGTTTATTAACACAGTGATCCTGTTACACTGGCTGTGTCTGGTGAGTTTATTAACATAGCGATCCTGTGACACTGGCAGGGTCTGGTGAGTTTATTAACACAGCGATCTTGTTACAATGACTGTGTCTGGTGAGTTTATTAACACAGTGAGCCTGTTACACTGGCTGTGTCTGGTGAGTTTATTAACACAGTGATCCTGTTACACTGACTGTGTCTGGTGAGTTTATTAACACAGTGAGCCTGTTACACTGACTGTGTCTGGTGAGTTTATTAACACAGCGATCCTGTTACACTGACTGTGTCTGGTGAGTTTATTAACACAGCGATCCTGTTACACTGACTGTGTCTGGTGAGTTTATTAACTCAGCTGCTACTGTAAACTGGACTAATTGCTGCCCCACTGATCATAGACCTCCACTTTATATGTTTGTTTTCAACGCCATAATCATATTCAGAGAGATTCCTCATGAATTCCTTTCACTTAAAAACACACGTAGAGCCTGCAATGGGTCACACTGCTGCTATTCCTACTGTATCACAAGTAGAGTCTGCAATGGGTCACACTGCTGCTATTCCTACTGTATCACAAGTAGAGCCTGCAATGGGTCACACTGCTTCTATTCCTACTGTATCACAAGTAGAGCCTGCAATGGATCACACTGCTGCTATTCCTACTGTATCACAAGTAGAGCCTTCAATGGGTCACACTGCTGCTATTCCTACTGTATCACAAGTAGAGCCTGCAATGGGTCACACTGCTTCTATTCCTACTGTATCACTGCAGAGATGCTGCTGGGGGGCTGGAATCTCTCTCCTAACTGATTGTAGGGGAATGTGTCCTGATCCTATCCTGTTCTCTGTTTCAGAGGGTCATCCTCAGGCTGTCCTGACCCTGCAGCCTGCCTGGTCACAGATATTCACAGGAGAGACAGTCACCCTGAGCTGTGAGGTGGAGGGGGACTCTGCTGGCTGGAGGTTTAAACAGTACAGAGATGGACGTGAAGAGGCAGGGTGCAGTGATCAATACAGCAGGAGATATGGGGACAGCTGCACAATCAGTACAGCTCAGTATCACCACAGTGGAGTGTACTGGTGTGAGTCTGCATCAGGACAGGAGCGCAGTAATACTGTCACCTTAACTGTGTCCAGTAAGTCATTTACATTATAGATAATATTCAGACCCTGTTGAATAGTCCTGCACTCGGATTGGTTGAGAGGGTATTGTAAGCTACTGATCGGCTTGTTGATTTGAGTAAAGCTGTCTCTGGATCTCCAGACAGTATGAATTGTCGCAGTTTTCAGATTGCAGCTGGGAAAATGGGCATAAGTAGGTTTCAAATGATTTAATAGCAAACCTAAGACACCTTCCCACCAACCCCCTACCCCCCCACCACACACACACATGCACACACACACACTCACACACACACACACACACATACAAACATACACATACACACACACACACACACAGACACACATACACACACTCACACACAGATACACACAGGTACACCCCGCACCCCCACCACACACACATATACACACACACATACACACACACACAGATACACACACACACACGCTGATACACCCCCCCTCACACACACACACATACACACATACACACACACACACACACATACATACACACATACACACACACACAGATACACACACACACACACAGATACACCCCCCCCTCACACACACACACATACACACATACACATATGCACACACACCCCAGCCCTGGCTCTTGAGAGCTGGATTGTCTTTTTTTCTGCAGTTCTCCAGATCCCACGTGTTGGAATATCTAACATTCTGTTTTACAGAAAGAATGATTTCAGGCCATGTGTTTGAAAGATTCCATATGAGCTCCTACAAAGTGACAAGACCCTGTCACAGGATTTCATATTCATGTCTTATGTTCAGACCTTTGGGGCTCAAAGAGCCTTAGATCTACACTTGGGAAATTGTTTCCTAATATATTTGTTTTCCACCCTGTAGGAAGTTTATATAGCTCATAACAGGGAATCATAAATTATAACAGGATGAGATAAAAGAGCATTACAAACATGTGTGTGTAAAACTGCAGCCTCCTCAATCCTGACCCGTCTCTCAGCCCTGCTGATCTGAACTCTTTCTGTCTTTTCAGATCAATGGGTGATCCTGCAGACTCCTCAATCCTGACCCGTCTCTCAGCCCTGCTGATCTGAACTCTTTCTGTCTTTTCAGATCAATGGGTGATCCTGCAGACTCCTCAATCCTGACCCGTCTCTCAGCCCTGCTGATCTGAACTCTTTCTGTCTTTTCAGATGAAGACATGATCCTGCAGACTCCCCCCCAGCCTGTGTTTGAGGGAGACACAGTGACTTTGAGGTGTCGTGTCCACACAGGTTATACAGCTACCAGGGTTGCATTTTATAAAGATAATAACCAGTTACAGTACAGGGCTGACACAGCGTGGAGTGTGGATCGTGTTTCAAAGAGTGATGAGGGGTCCTACAGGTGCAGAGCATGGTGGTGGAACACCACTTCCAGGACTGAATCTTGGAGTGACTCTGCAGAGGTGCGGGTGTCAGTGAGAGGTAGGTTCATTCTAACTGACAGAGAGTCCTCACCCCCTTCTCTGTCTGTAATGTCTCACAGATACATTCACACTGGAGTCTATTCCAGCTGTGTTAATGTGACTCTGCAGAGGTGCGGGTGTCAGTGAGAGGTAGGTTCATTCTAACAGAGAGAGTCCTCACCCCCTTCTCTGTCTGTAATGTCTCACAGATACATTCACACTGGAGTCTATTCCAGCTGTGTTAATGTGACTCTGCAGAGGTGCGGGTGTCAGTGAGAGGTAGGTTCATTCTAACAGAGAGAGTCCTCACCCTCTTTTCTGTCTGTAATGTCTCACAGATACATTCACACTGGAGTCTATTCCAGCTGTGTTAATGTGACTCTGCAGAGGTGCGGGTGTCAGTGAGAGGTAGGTTCATTCTAGCAGCTGAGAGAGAGAGAGAGAGTGAGAGACAGAAAGAGAGAGAGAGAGAGAGAGAGAGAGAGAGAGAGAGAGAGAGAGAGAGAGAGAGAGAGAGAGAAACAAAACACCTGTACTTTACAAGCATTAAACACAGTGCCTTCTCTTCAGGTTCCCACACAGGTCTCTCTCCCCAGGCCTTAGCCTTCACACAGACAAGAGACCCACCTTTTGACCTGCTTATATATACCTCCGCCTGTCACAGTTGTCATGAGTTATGATTAAACACCTTGAACCCACCTTCCCCAGTGTGCAGGGCTGCCTGTCACAGTTGTCATGAGTTATGATTGAACCACTTGAACCCACCTTCCCCAGTGTGCAGGGCCTCTGCCTGTCACAGTTGTCATGAGTTATGATTGAACCCCTTGAACCCACCTTCCCCAGTGTGCAGGGCTGCCTGTCACAGTTTCATGAGTTATGATTGAACCCCTTGAACCCGCCTTCCCCAGTGTGCAGGGCCTCTGCCTGTCACAGTTGTCATGAGTTATGATTGAACCCCTTGAACCCGCCTTCCCCAGTGTGCAGGGCCTCTGCCTGTCACAGTTGTCATGAGTTATGATTGAACCCCTTGAACCCGCCTTCCCCAGTGTGCAGGGCCTCTGCCTGTCACAGTTGTCAATAGTTATGTTCAAGCCTTTTTTTCACTCCAAATGCATTTCTAATTGATAGTGGTAGTAATAGAATGTGTATTGCCATTGCAAACTGTATCTTTAATCATGTGTAACCCCTCCCTAGACAGGGGGGTACAGATTGGATATAAGAAACTGTTTCTATACATTATTACACTGCAGATTATACCACAGAAGAGATTCTGCCCAAATGAAATAGTTTTAAATAGAATACATACCTGTTCACTTTACTGTGACACACACACAGTATGAAACAGAATACCCAAGAAAGACACAGATACTAAACATGTAAGTCATGTGAGTTATATTATTATATTAAAAATCAAAGCAGCAGCAAAGTATCATTCAGAGTGATAATGAGTCATAATTATAAACACCACACAGGAGCAGCAACACAGTGAATCAGAACCATTGACATGTCAGTAAAAACACAGTGATATGCTGCTGGAGTGCCTTCAATACAATCACATATTAGATCCACCTGCTTTATTAGGAGGGTGTGGCAAAGAGGCATGCGGTCAAGGGAATTGCAAGCTGTGCGCTCCTGCACACTTTTATTATTTACAAACAAACCAAATCAAAAGACTGGAACAAATAAACAGGTCAAACAAAACCCTACAAACACTTCAAAATAAACAAACCAGCCCCCCAAAGCTTTCCCGTGTAGAATGCTTTATGCTTCTTACTGGCACTGCAAACATTCCCATCACAATAAAAGAGGGGATTGAGGTAGAAGGAGAAATGGAGCCGGGCGCAGGTGGGGAGATGGAGGTTGAAGCAGCGGCAGCAGGACAATCAGAGAAGGGCGAGAGTGCGGAAAATGAAGCGGTGATTGAGGAACAGCAGGGACAGGTGACAGTGCAAGAAGTTGAAGTGAAATCAGTAATGTAAATATTACTTTAGAGGAGGATAGTAATGAGAACAATGAGAGTGATATGATCCAGTTAAAATAGTGGAATTTTTGGATGCCACAAAGCAAAAAGAGGGGTGAGAGTAGGGGACTACTTTCGAGATCTGGAGCTATTTGTAAGCACAGTGAAATCGATAGTTTATGACACGACTGTGTGCCAGTTGATTAAATAACAGCATTAGCGATTTAAAAAATTGCAACGAAAGTACGTAAACAGTTTATAAATAAGAAATAAAAAATAAAAAAGTGGATGTAACACTTCTTGTTTTTATATCTTTATCACAGTTGTTTTTCTCGTGTATTGGGCTCTATCTCTTCATTATTGTTTATGGATAATCTAATATTAGGCATGTTTAATATTAATGGGTGTGAGTGGAAACAAGAGTGGAAAGGAGAGGGTGTGTTTAGTCACAGTACAAACTTTATTACGGGAGTGGCAGTCCTGTTCTCAGAGAAATGTGCGGCTGATGTTCTCTCTTATCAGGAGGTGGTAGTGGGGAGGATGGTAAAAGTTAAAGCAAGGATTGATAAACATAGTTTTTGCTTTATAAATATTTACACTCCCAATGAGGGTAAAGAGAGAGTTGAGTTTTTTAAGATCTTATAAAATACTCTATCTGAGTGTCAACCTGAAGATTATTTATTTCTGGGGGGGGGGATTTTAATTGTACAAAAGACGATGTTTTAGATTGGAATCATGCAGAGCCACACCCCCACTCTGCTTGGGAGCTTTCTGCTGTCTTGAATAGTTTTGATTTGGTGGATGTGTGGAGGAATAAAAAAGGTCGAGTATACTACACCATAGTATCGGGTGCCAGGTTGGACCGGGTGTATGTGTGTAAAGATCAGATACATTTTATTGAAAACTGTAAAACAATACCAAATAGGCTGTCAGATCACAGCATTATGTTGGTTAAAATGGTATTTCCTGGTTCTAGAACGCACAGTCCTTTTTGGCATTTTAATACTGGACTTTTGAAAGATGCTCATTTTATGAATTGTTTTAATTTTTTGGTGGAAAACTGGAAAGGAGAAAGGGCTATTTTTCCTACATGGAGGCAATGGTGGGATGTGGGAAAAATCCAAATTAAACAGTTTTGCCAAAATTATTTTAAGGATGTTGCTTTGAACCGTAGTGAGGTGAAGAAGCAGCTGGAGGCTGATATTATGGGGTTAGTTGAGAATTTGGAATCTCAGCAGAGCACAATGTTAATTGAGCAGCTCAGTCTAAAAAAGAAAATGTTACAGGAGCTGCTAGACCTGAGGGTGCAGGGGGCGCTGGTGCATTCTCATTTTCAGCATATTAATGAAACTGATGCCCCATCACAGTACTTCTTTGGTTTAGAAAAAAAGGGCAGCAGAGAGGAAACAGATACTTTGTTTAAAAACAGACTCCGGAGAAGAACTGCGGCAGCTGGCAGCAATTAGGCGCTGTGCTAGTGATTTCTACAAGCAACTTTACACTGCAGAAACTGTTTACCAGGATGGGGAGGAACAGCAGCTTTACCAGGGACTGCCACAGGTCCCCGAGGAGAGTAAGAGAGATCTTGAGGCTTCTTTCAGCCTGGAGGAACTGTTTACTGTCCTTGGGGGGCTGCATATTGGGAAGGCTCCTGGTATTGATGGGTTGCCGGTGGAGTTTTTTAAAGCTTCTTGAGGGAGGTTGGGAGAGGATCTCTGACAGGTGCTAGAGAAGAGCATCAGAGAAGGGCATCTGCCTCTGAGTTGCCAGAGAACTGTGTTGACTCTGCTGCCCAAGAAGGGGGACCTTTGTTGTATAAAAAAAAACTGGGGGCCAGTTAGTTTGCTATGTACGGATTACAAAATCATCTCAAAAGTAGTGGCCAACAGACTAAAGAAGGTGATGGGGCAGATAGTGCACCAGGACCAGACATATTGTATACCAAACAGGTCAATACATGATAATGTGTTTCTTGTTAGAGATATAATGGAGGCCTCCAAGTTGTTTGGGTTTGATGCTGGGATGATATCGCTGGATCAGGAGAAAGCCTTTGATCGGGTAGACCATGGATAGCTCCAGAAAACCCTAGGAGCTTTTGAATTTGATCCTGTTTTTAAATCTTATATTGTGCTCTATTATAGCAGCATCTTTAGTATACTGAAGGTAAATGGGGTTTTGAGCTCTCCCTTTCCAGTGTGCAGAGGGGTGTGTGAGGGGTGTCCTCTATCAGGGATGCTGTATTCTCTAGCCATAGAGCCTCTAGTGCACAGACTGCATACTGTATTAACTGGAGTGGTGGTTCCTCAGTGCACCATGGAATCAGCGAGAGCTTATGCTGATGACATTACCATCTTTGTCATGGGGCAGCGTGATGTGCAAGAACTGTGCCGGTGTCAGAAGACATTCCAGAGGGCATCTTCTGCCCGTATTAAGTGTGAAAAGAGCAGTGGCACTCTTCTGGGCTGCTGGCAGGGACAGGTGCCTCCTGTGATGGCGGGGGGCTTGCAGTGGAGGCGCGGCGCAGTGAAGGTCCTTGGTGTTTCTGTAGGAACAGACAGAGCAGCTAGTCTGAAGAATTGGGAGGGGGTGAAGGAGAAAGTTAAAAAAGGCTGCAAAAGTGGCACTGGCTGCTCCCTCAGCTTTCCTATTGGGGGAGAGTATTGATAATTAATAACCTAGTGGCGTCCATGCTGTGGCACCGTGTGGCCTGTGTGGAGCCTCCAGAATTACTGTGAGTTACTGAAGTTCTTTTGGGACGGACTGCACTGGCTTTGGCAGGGGTTATTGTATCTGCCCCGGGAAGAGGTGGGGGGGGGGGGGGGCTTGGCAACGTCAAACACATTCTCTTAATTGATATTGAAAAAGGACTGGATACATCCCAGCTCCCACAGGTCTACTGTAGCATGCTGAAAGCATGGAGATTGTTTAAGGTAGTGAGGACTGTGGAGGTAGACAGTAGACATTGGTGTCTAGAGGAGCCCCTGATAGGTAATCCAGCACTAAAACTGGAGGTGATGGATTCACAGAGTTTTGTCTCCAGGCTGGTGAGGGCAGGAGACAGATAAGGGGCTGGGGGGGGGGGGGGGGGCTGGGGGATTGAGCAGCCCGGAGGAGGTAGCAGTGAGGCTGGGGATGCGCTCAGTGAGAGTGGCTGGGGTGTTCATGGAGCAGCTCCGATCAGCATTGCCAGCACAGGCTGAGCAGAGGCTGGACGAGGAGGAGCTGAGTGTCAGTGAGATAGAGGAACCTTTCCCCTCGATAATAGTGTCACTTAAAAAGTGGGTACTCAGACCAGACCAGGAGCGTTGTTGGACCCTGCTAGGCTTGGCAGTTTTTCTCTCTCTGTGGCAGAGAAGAAAAGTCTGTACAGTGCATGTGTGAGGGTAAGGCATGCCCCGGCCCTGCAGGGGGTGCCATACACACCATGGAGGGAGCACCTGGGGGTGGGGGAGGAGGTGCGGCTGGCATGGAGAGCTCTGTACAAACCCCCGATCCCAAAGACATTGGGAGACTTACAGTGGAGTATACACACCATCATTGCCGTCAATTCATTCATTTCTATCATTAATCCCGACACTTCAGACTGCTGTCCTTTTTGTGGGAAGAGGGAAACTGTGTTCCACGCTTTTATGTCTTGCACCCAATTGAAACCTCTTTTTAGACAGCTGAGCTTTTTATTCCAAAGGTTATCTTTGTGTTTTAGTGAAGAGGTTTTTATTATTGGAGTGTAGTATAGGAGAAATATGAGTTTTAGGTGTTAGGTGGCAAATTTTATTCTTGGGCAGGCTAAACTATCAATATTAACATTAATAAGAGTAGGAAGAGAAAAGTGGATGGAAATGAAAATATAAATCTGCTCAGTATTTTTAGTTTGTTGCTGGTTATTCAGATAAAACTGGAATACAGTTTGTTTTAAGATAATGAACAATCTGGAGAAGTTTGAAGTGTTGTGGTGTGTAAATAGTGCTCTTTGTGAAGTGAATGAAGAAAATTAGCTAATTCTTTAGTGTTGATGTGCTGGGGAGGCTTGGGCTGGAGTCAGCAAAATAAATACTGTAAATTTGTAAATTTGTAAAAAAAAAAAAAGAATTGTTAATAAAGGAGTGTTAAAAGTCAAAAGTCTCTCTCTCTCTCTCTCTCTCTCTCTCTCTCTCTCTCTCTCTCTCTCTCTCCAATAGAGATTCTAATTCTCTCATCTTCTCTGTTTCTACAGAGCTGCCCCAGACTACACTCACCCTGGAGCCTCCATTCCCAGAGATATTCACCGGGGAGACAGTCACTCTGAGGTGTGGGGTTGAGGGGGGTTCTGCTGGCTGGAAATATCTCTGGTACAAAGACAGTGAGGACACTGCAGTGCTCCAGACTGCTGGCCGCAGAATAACTGGTGACAGCTACACAATCACTGCAGCTGCTGTATCTGACCAGGGCCAGTACTGCTGTCGAGGACAAAGAAAAAGACAACCAAGTTCCTCTCAGCTCAGTAATCCTGTGACAGTAACTGTGTCTGGTGAGTATATTAACAGCAGCTAATGGAAATTGGACTAATTGCTACCCCATTGACCACAGACCTCCATGTTTGTGTTCAAGGTCATAATCATATTGAGAGAGATTCCTCATTAATTATTTTCACTCAAAACACACAAGTAGAGCCTGGAATGGGTCAAACAAGTCATTAGTAGAATATCATCTTGAAGAGGACGACTTTGTAGACTTGAAGTCATTTGTCACACTATTTGCTCAGGACACTCAGGATCCCCGAAATACACTACCGGTCAAAAGTTTTAGAACACCTCAATTTTTTCAGTTTATATTGAAATTTACGCAGTTTAATGTCTCAACGTACTCTGAAATTAAAGCATAGAACAAATAAACAATTGGAGATAAAAAAGAAATCATGGAATCGTTTTGTTTAACAAAATTTAATCTAAATTTTTGACTCATCAAAGTAGCGACCTTTTGCAGATATAACAGCGGAACACACTCATGGCATTCTTTCTACAATGGAAATCAAATATTGTTCGGAAAGTTCTTCCCAACACTGTTGCAGAAGTTCCCACAAATGTGTTGCACTTGTAGGTTGCTTTGCTTTCACCCTTCTGTCCAGTTCATCCCAAACCAGCTCGATGGGGTTTAAGTCTGGAGACTGTGCTGGCCATTCCATGATTTGAAGCCTACCGTCTTGTTCTTTTCTTCTAAGGCAGTTCTGACATAGCCTGGAGGTATGTTTTGGGTCTTTATCTTGCTGTAGGATGAACCCCTGACCAACTAGGCGTATACTAGAGGGTATTGCATGGCGCTGCAAAATGCTGTGGTAGCAGTTTTGGTTCAGGGTGGCACTCACTCTGTGCAAGTCGCCGACTCTGGATCCAGCAAAAGAGCCCCAGACCATCACGCTTCCTCCTCCATGTTTGACAGTTGGCGTCACACACCGAGGAACCATCCTTTCGCCTACTCGACGGCGTACAAAAACCCTGCGTGATGAACTGAAGATTTCAAATTTTGATTCATCGGTCCATAAGACCTTCTTCCAGTCTTCAGTAGTCCACTGGCGGTGCTTCATGGTCCAGGCAAGCCTCTTTTTCTTATTTTGCCATCTTAGCAATGGCTTTCTTACTGCCACTCGACCTGTCAAACCTGCAGCTCGAAGTTTTCTCTTCACAGTTGAAACTGAGACTTGCTTACTTCAACCAGTGTTAAGCTGTGCTTGAAGCTGTTGTCCTGTGAGCCGCCTATCATGCAAGCTGTTGACTCTCAGAAACTTGTCTTCTGGTTCTGTTGTGGCTTTAGGTCTGCCAGACCTCTTCCTGTCAGAGTTTCCTCCAGTTTGAGAGTGCCTTTTGATGGTGTAGGAAACTGTACTCACTGACACCTTGGCTTTCTTTGCAATTTCTCTAAAGGAAAGACCTACACTTTTAAGGGTTATAATGGTCTGTCTGTCTTCCTTTGTTAATTGCCTTTTTCTCGCCATTATGAGAGCAATATACTATTTCCTGCAGTACAATACTGTCCAAATAATGCTTAAGAAGGTGTAGTAACACAGTCTGTTCCAACACTGCTTTTATACAGACAGAGGGTTTGTGAGTAATCAACAAAAGTTGGGACACCTGTGGGAATTGTTAGCATCAACTTTCAAGGCTTAATTTACTTCCATTGCTGCAGAACAGCTGTAAGTTGTTAACCCATTACTTGTTCCCTGAAAAAGGCCTTTTTGTATAACTCTGAAATGTACATTATTTTTCAGTTTTTGGTAACCTAAACTTTTTTTTAACCTCTGGCAGTTTACCGCTTACCTTTGTACCATTTCAGGTTATTCACTGGACTTGAACTGCTTAAATTTCAATAAAAACTGGAAAAATGGGGGTGTTCTAAAACTTTTGACCGGTAGTGTATATATAGTCACCGACTACAGCACCTCGTGGTAAGCACCAGGACTAACTAAAAATAAATTTACAACTGTAGTCGGTAAAATCCCATTCAATATGAAATGACTGATGACATGTGGCAATGTGCCCCGCCCCTGTGTACATGTGTGTTATGTGTTGTATGTTGCGTGTGTTAATGTTGGTGTATAGTCATTGGTACACGGGATATAAACGGGTCTGTGTAATACGAGTGTTTAAAATGTATATTTGTATTTAGGCACGAGGATGGCACAGCACTTCACGTGCAAGTAAAATGTAATATGTGAGCACGGGGGATTGCATTTTATTGATTCACGTGCAGTTGTACCGCGACTCCAATTGAATGATTGATTAGCAGTCGAGTCTCGGTACAACTGCATAAAAGCAGCATGTTTTCATTCACTCGGGGTTGGGTGTTCGAGAGTGGAGAACGGGAGAGAGAGAGAGGAGTTAAAATAAGTAAAAGCGTAAATATAAGTGTTTGTACTCACCGTGTTTGTTTGTCTGTCCGTTCACCGTTTGTTAAATGTTAGTGCGTTTTGTTTGTCTATTTATTTTGGCGCAAGTGCCGTGTCCTGTTTTTGTGTTCTGTTTGTTCAACCTTTTTATTTATGTGTTATTAAACGCTGAGTGCAACCATCGCACTCAGTTTCTCTCATCATCACCGTCTGTCTGTGTGTTTCTCTCTCTGGTCTGAGTTCCTCCCTGCAGCCAGCCTGTCACATGACACCACTCGAATAACAGTTTCAAGAAGCTTTAATACAATGCGCGCAAGGGAAGAGCAGCAATGGTTACAGGAACACACTCTCTCTTAATGATTGACAAGGTAGCACGATATTTATACTTGATTAGCATAGCAACAAATAGGCAAATTAACACATCATGATTATAGAACTTTCTAGAACTTTCTCAAGGATGACTCCCTTATAAGGGGTTGTTTTTAACTAAGCAGCTTTACCTCAAACTAGACATAACAGTGCCCTAACTATCTTTTGAGAAATGCATCTCAAGCAGTTCTCACCAGAATGTGCTGAATGTGCTGTGCTCAGAACACAACATGATAACGCATAGTACTCACAGCACCACACAATCGTTTTTAACCCTTTAGATACCACATCACATATTTCCTGCCTCTTCATAACAAAATCAATAACCCACAATAAAAACACAGGTATTTCTATTTCTTTTGTTACCAAATTACGGTATAGTAGTGGGGTGGTAGAAAAAAGTAGAAACTGTAAAAGTAGTGTTGGAACATTCTTTTCTTTTAAGAACTAACATATGTCAACTTACAGGGTTACTTATTTCTTTAAGCTCCTGCCTCATACAACACTCTCCCCTGCATTATTCGTGCCCGTCCGTGTACAAAGACACTCACAGTCCTGGTTGTGCTCATTCAAATAGCCTCGTCAGGTACTCACTCAGTTGTTATAGCGAGCTGGGGGTCTTCCTCGATTCTCTCACTGGGACTCTCAATTCTGGGACTTCATTAACCTCTTCTTCGGGGCGAGGGGCTGATTGAACCACTGGCCCATATCCCCTACACAGCAACATCAACTTGTGGTCCGTCAACTGGGGCGCAGAGGCTTCAGCTGCTTCTCTGGGAGGATCCACCTGGGGCCGGAGGGTGCAAACCCTGAGCCTTTTCCGATGCAGTGTACGACTCGGCCCTTCTTTACCTTCAGGTCTCACCTGATACGTCAAGGCGTCTGGTCTGACTTGTCTAATTACCACATAGGGTTGGGCTTCCCAACGGTCTGCCAACTTCCTGCGCTTCCGACACCGATCAGTTCCTACCAACACTTGTTCTCCTGGTAACAAAGGAAGGGCTTTTGCATTACGATCGTACCTCACCTTGCTTCGGTCCGTTGCTCTTCCAGCCTGCTCCCCTGCTTTCTCATAGGCCATTACCAGCCGTTCATGTTGCTGCTGAACCCACTCCTCGTTGCTGACTTCTTCCCAGCCATTCCATACACTGAAAGTCACTTCCACTGGAAGGCGTGCATTGCGTCCAAACATCAAATAGAAAGGTATAAAGCCTGTAGATGCATGAGCAGTGTTATTATATGCCTGGACTAAAGCTGGTAAATGTCTTACCCACTGTGTCTGTTGGTCTTCTTCTAGGGTACCCAGCAAACTCAGGAGGGTCTGATTAAATCGCTCACAGACACCATTCCCCTGCGGGTGATAAGATGTAGTACGGCTCTTTCTACAGCCATAGTATTGGCACAGCTCAGCTATTAACATGGACTTGAAATTAGGGCCTTGATCGGAATGAAAATGCTCTGGGCATCCAAAAGGCTGAAGGAGATACTGCCATAGCACTCTCGCTGTAGTTTGAGCAGTCTGGTCCTTTGTAGGGATAGCCCAGGCATACCTTTTAAACAAGTCAGTAGCTGTTAGAATATACTGGTATTCATCATTAGGTTGGCCCAAGCTAAGAAAGTATAGCACAATTACTTCTAAGGGTGCTATAGTAACTATGGGGACAAGTGGTGCCTTACTCTCCAGCCGCACCTTCTGCAAGGTACAACGCTCACACTCTGCTACCCACTGCAATGCCTCCTTCTCCATACCGGGCCAGTAGAACCCCTGACTAAGTACAGACAGTGTCTTGTCCACCCCCAGATCCCCTGACCAAACATGGTAGGCCTCCCACGTCGATCGCCTGCTCTGTTGGGGGGCAAGAATCTGAGCATGTACCTCATGTGTCCCAGAGTTTTGGAGGCGACGTACAAGCACATCATCGTGCATCTGCAATCTGTCCCACTGTGACAGAATCTTTACTGCAGCCACCGACTCTCTTTTTCGCTCTTCTGCTGTCGGGGCTCTTCCCCGTGCCACATACCATAATACTCGCACCAAAACAGCATCGTGCTCCTGTAGCTCCTTCCAGCTACCTGGATCCCAACCCAGCTGTGCATCATTGCAGACAGCCTCCCCGGGGGCAGATGTACCTTTCCCACAGGAAGATTGCATCCTGTATGGGCAATCGAGACAACACATCTGCATTCAAATTTTCCCTACCTGGGCGGTATTTGACCTCAAAGTCATAATTTGCAAGCTGGGCTGCCCAGCGCTGCTCTCTGGCTCCTAATTTAGCACTCTGCAGGTGTACCACTGGGTTATTATCACTATAGACAATGAACTTTGACCCCCACAGGTAATCCTTAAACTTTTCAGTAACTGACCATTTCAGAGCCAAGAGTTCAAGTTTAAACGAGCTGTAATTCACATTGTTTTGTTCAGTGGGATGCAAATTACGGCTAGCATAACCCACTACCCTTTCCTGCCCATCCTGTACTTGAGCCAGGACTGCCCCTAGCCCCCCTTTGCTATCATCCGTATAAAGACGAAAGGGTAATGCAAAGTCAGCAAAAGCAAGTACCGATGACTGTATAAGCTTGCCTTTCAGAACCTGAAATGCCTGCTCACAAGTGTCAGTCCAGTTTACTGGACGAGTCTGTCTCCCATCCAACTTCTTGGTACCAGTCAAGAGTGCATTAAGTGGCCGCGCAATATCTGAAAAACCCTTAATAAAGCGGCGATCTCACCTGTCGCACAGTACGGGGTATAGCCCAATCCTTCACACTCGCCACCTTTTCGGGGTCTGGGGCCACGCCTTCTGCACTTACCATGTGTCCCAAGAACTTAACCTGTTTTCGGAACAGCTGACACTTTTCTGGTCGCAACTTCAAGCCATAATTAGCTAGCCTTGCAAACACCGTGTCTAGATCCTGGATATGGGACTCAAAATCTGTAGAAAAGATAATCACATCATCTAAATAAACTAAAAGTTTATCAGATATTAACCCACCTAGGCAGCTTTGCATTAAACGCTGAACCGTTGCGGGAGCATTACACAACCCAAACGGCATGCGCTCAAATTCAAACAGGCCCATTGGAGTGGCGAAGGCAGTTTTTCCTCGGTCCTGCGGATCAACCTCCATCTGCTAATACCCACTAGCCAAGTCCAGCGTCAAGTAACAGGTGGCCTTCGAGAGGTTAGTAAGTGCTTCTTCAATCCGAGGGAGGGGGTACGCATCTTTGTGCGTCACCGCATTAAGTTTGCGGTAATCTACACAGAAGCGCCAGGCTCCGTCCTTCTTCCTGACCAGCACTATCGGTGCAGCTCATGGGCTGGTACTCTCTCGAATAAACCCTGTGGTCAGCATACCTTCCAATAAGCTGCGTATCTCTGGATACAAGGTGGGGCGTACTGGTCGGTAGCGCTCGCGGATGGGGACAGCATCGCTAGTGTGGATTTGGTGACGAACCACATCAGTGCGCCCATAATCTTCCTCATGGGCAGCAAAGACACCTTTCCACTTCTGGAGGAGATCAGACAACCTGCCTTCTTGCTCTCTCAAAAGGCCCTCCCCCTGCAGGGTTAACGCCTCCAACACATCCACACTTTCATTAGCAGTAAAACTGACTTGCTGTATACCAACCTCTACCACCCCAGAACTCACTTCAGTCAAGACAATGACTTCCGATTCCCACACTTTCCAGGGCTCACAAGAAATATTAGCAATGCGCTGGTATCAGTTCAAGGGTACCGGGAACGGGTTCAGATTCCTCACTCGTACAGGTATGCGGCTTTGTCTCACCACTCCGATTGTCCGTGCTGCACACACCACATCTGGCACATCAAGGGGTTCAATCAGTACACACTGACCTCCTTTGGCTCCTGAGGGTACTCGTGCCCATAACGTCAGCTCACTTTGGGCAGGCACCCACACTGGGTGTCGGTATGCTGGTCGCAAGGATCCTCGGACTGCAGGGGTTGCAGGCATTGCTCGGACACGCTGCCAGTCTTGAAAGGCTGCCTTCCATGTTTTGCGGCTGGCATCATTTGGTTGCGCAGAAAGAAAAGTGGTCTTCATCTGTGGACTAGTAAAACAGAACATTCCAGCAGGTACTGATAACATTCATTCCCAGAATGGGAAGATCTCATTTTCCTGTTGCATCTTTAGTAATCACTACTCTGATTTTGGAGAGCTTAACTTCCCCCACCTGGACATCAATAATCATGTACCCCACATAAGGGATCTCCAGTCCATTAGCAGCCCGCAAGGTAAGCCATGATAGATCCCCTCTCTGACCTACACCACGCTCCTGAAATAGCCATTGGTAGTGGCTTTCTGACATAAGAGTCACCTGGGACCCAGTGCCCAAAAGGCAGCGTACTGGCTTCCCTTCAAATAACACTTCTACCTGGGGGCATACTCCTACTATGTTCCTAGATCCTGGAATAGGGGGGTCAGAATTGGGGCATCCCGTCACTCGACCTGTGGTGACTGGCCCCTCTAGTTTAAAGACAGCTCTAGGGAAACATTATTGGAACAATACCTGCCTATATGTCCGCTTCCCCCACATTTTCGACAGACAGGGTGAACCTTGCTATCCCACTGATAAACTGGTTGTCTGTTAGTCACTGGAGGTCTACTCCCCACTCTAGGGTTCCCACTAACTTCCTGTGAGGGCTGTTCAGACCCTCTGCCCTGTAACCCTCCTACACCTCTCCCATTGGTCCATGAAGCCTGAGGTGCCGCTCACTGCGCCTGGAATCCTTCTCTTAACTCATCGCTCAATGTCTTGCCCAGCTTTACAATCTGGCCCCGTACAAATCCTCTAAATACTGAAAGATGTGGTCAGTAGTAGCCCTATGCTGCTTCAAGTATCAATACTTCCCGTTTAGCTTCTCCATCCAAGGTCCCCCAAGACAAAATCGCATTGCTGTGCAGCAGTCCAAGTCTGGGCCCTCAACATAGCCTGTATCTGAGCCTTTTATTCTCTGAATCGCATATCTGATCCCATACCACCATATTTTGGGACCCAGGGGGCACCCAAGAAAAACGGTGCAGCCATCCCTAATTGCCTATCTAGTACATCATCTCCATCCATGTTAGCTTCTGTCCAAACCCAAAACAATAATCACAAATCCTGCCGGCTACACCAAGAAAAAGGCGGGTGTCACACTATTTGCTCAGGACACTCAGGATCCCCGAAATATATATAGTCGCCGACTACACCACCTGGTGGTAAGCGCCAGGACTAGCTAAAAAATAAATTTACAACTATATTTAACAAAATCAATAACCCACAATAAAAACACAAGTATTTCTATTTATTTTGTTACAAAATTATGGTATAGTAGTGGGGTTGGTAGAAAAAAAGTAGAAACTGTAAAAGTAGTGTTGGAAATTTATTTTAAAAACTAATATATGGCAACTTACAGGGATACTTATTTCTTTAAGTTCCTGCCTCGTGCAACACATTTATAGTCATTTGAAATAATTTCAAGTTATCAAATATATTTATATTTTTTTACTCAATAATTCAGGATATTTAAGCAAATTTTAAGGTTTTTAGTAATTCCTAGTAATGGCTGTTATAATTACTTTTTATTATGCCAAGTAAACAAAAGTAATTCCAGTAGATTCAAGTCATTTTTAGTAATTATTCACAATGTTCTAGTAATTATTTTAATAAAGCCAATTCAAGATATGAAAATAATAATAATTAAAGGGTGTATGCAGGAAAACCCACCTTTAGCTGTCAATCACCCACAAAGGAACAGGGATCTGTAGAAATGAACCAAACAAAACCCACCCTTAGCACTCCATCACCCACAAAGGAACAGGGATCTGTAGAAATGAACCAAACAAAACCCACCCTTAGCACTCCATCACCCACAAAGGAACAGGGATCTGTAGAAATGAACCAAACAAAACCCACCCTTAGCTCTCCATCACCACAAAAGAACAGGGATCTGTAGAAATGAACCAAACAAAACCCACCCTTAGCTCTCCATCACCACAAAGGAACAGGGATCTGTAGAAATGAACCAAACAAAACCCACCCTTAGCTCTCCATCACCACAAAGGAACAGGGATCTGTAGAAATGAACCAAACAAAACCCACCCTTAGCTCTCCATCACCCACAAAGGAACAGGGATCTGTAGAAATGAACCAAACCTTACCTCTCCATCACCCACAAAGGAACAGGGATCTGTAGAAATGCACCACACAGGTGGATGGATGCAGGGACAGACAGACCCTCCTTAAATATCCAGGATCTGATATTCTGAGTGACTTAAACTAAATAATGGTAATAGCAAGTTTCATGACAGCTAGAGAGCTGGTTCTCCAGACATATGCAACAATGTAAGAGTGACAGACAGACGCCCCACCTCTATATCTCAAGAATCTGATAGGCTCAATAACTTCAGATAAATAATGTTTACACCAAGCTTCATGACAGCTGGATGAGCGGCACTCCAGATATAAGAACACAATGTGTATGACGGCCTCCCCAGCACAGCTGCAGTGTCTGCAAACACTGACAGTCAGCAGGGTGGATCCCTTCGTAATGCTTGTGTTCATGAGCTATCAGTTCCTGTGATGCTGTGTCTGTCATTAACCCCGCTGGTGATGCAATCCCCTGTGAAGGGGTGATAGTGGAAGCGCTCATCTGCTTTTATCCATAGATCTGGAGAAACACTTATCCAATTGTCAGGAAACTTGGTACAAAATTAAAATTTGCTTTGCTTTCTCTATGTTCTATTCACTTGTCTGTTCAGTTGTATTACATGTATGTTTTAGCTGTATCTAGAGAATCTGCCTGTGTACAAAGCTCCTTGTGCTTGTACCAGTTATGTAGGACTGCCCGGGGGTACCACGTGGTGTCTCACATCTGACAGTGGCGTGCCATCAGGACCTTCAAGGTATTCTCTGCTCCAGTCAAATGACATTACATTACCTGACTCACTTGCGTGCAGTGTGCTTGTTTATACTATGAAACATACTACTCTAATTATTATTTGTTCATTTGTCTGATGCCTTTATCCAAGATGACTTACAGGGTTTACTAGAGGTTTTTTAAGAGTCTTTTGATTTCCTGAAGGGGATGTGATCAGCCAATAAGAGATCTGCATTTCCCTCACATAAGTCTAAAACAATGACCAGACGCTAAAAAAAAAACAGTTGAGGGTATTCTCCGTTTCAGCTGAAGGTTGAGTGAGTTTAACCAATAGGTGAGTCGAAGAATGTCCTTTTTTTAGACAGGAGACCAATCAGGAGTGAGCAGAGGCGGGCCATAAATCTCCCAGGGTATTCTCTGCCTCACTTGAAGGCCCTGCTTTAGCAACCAATGGGAAAATCAAAGCTCTCACAGATGACCAATCATTAGTGAGCAACCCCAAAACATGAATATTCCTTGGTTAGCACTGCAGTTAGGAGGATAGCTAGATTTGCACAATATTGCTTATAAATATACATTGATAAATACAAATACCTTTACAACATCTAATTATTAACCTAACATCTATTTACACTAAAATAAAATAAAAATGTGAGAAAACTGAGACATCATAGTCGATTTGGTTACGAATCATTTTTCAAGGAGACGACTCTGCTACCCCAGTCCATTTTGTCACGACACGCCACTGCAGCTGAATAACCACTAATCCAGATATATGAATCAGAGAGAGTGACACTGAGATGTCAGGTTCAGGGGGGTTACACTGACTGGAAATTCACATGGTACAAAGCTGGGAGGAATGCTTCAGTAACTCAGGATTACTACAGCAGTATAGATGGTGACAGATACACAATTAGCTCTGCTACTAGAGACCACAGTGGGGAATATACCTGTAAAGGTGAAAGGACAGGTAACCCATCGTACTCTAAAACAAGCGATGCTCTTACACTGAGAGTATCAGGTAAGTCATTTCAAACACTCTGAATTCTAACATTCTGATCCTCTCCTCTATTGTAGACTCCAGACGGGCGGCTCTGTCTCCCGACTGCCTTCCTACCTGAGTGCTGTCTGCCCTGCCCCCTCTCTTTCTTCCTGCATTTGTACCACAAACACACTGAGAGAGTTCCTCTATTTACACTGCTCCTCCGCCCTTCTTTCCTTCTCATCGGTGTCAGTGCTGTCTGCCCCTCCATTCCATTCCTGTCACCTTCACACACTGAGAGGATTCCTCAATCTACACTGAACTGTTCCTGCCTTCTCATCAGTGACACTGAGTACCCCCTCTCTGTCTGCCTCTATCCTTTCACAAACACACACTGGGAAGGTATTCATGTCCCTCTGGGATAAACATGCACATGTAAAGTAGCTAAATCATAACAAGTGGTTTTAAAAGCACAAGTACAGTTAATTGGCCAGATATTGCGTTTTAATTAATTTAATTTTAAAAAGCAAACTTATGTTTATCATTAAAAGTCAGGTCTCTTTCTCCCTCTGTTTACTTAGAGCTGTTCAACACACCCTCTCTAACTGTGCTACCTGGTGCCTCAGTGTGGGAGGGAGAGGCTGTGACTCTGCAGTGTGGGGCTCACATAAATAAACAGGGCACACAGCTGCAGTACCGCTATAGCAAAGACAATGGGACTGTGAGAGGAGCGGGATCACAGGATCAGCACTCAATCCCAGCGGCAGGGCTGAGAGACACAGGGAGATACCAGTGTGAGGTGGAGGCAGCAGGGACGGGGCTGAAGAAAAGGAGTGCTTCTGTGTCACTGACTGTGAGAGGTGAGTTCAGTCTTCTCTTTAAGAGATCTTAATGGACTTCAGTGTTCCCCGCTGTAAATAAGCACAAGAAAAATGTATTTTCTAACTCCTGTTTGCAATAGGATGGCCATCTGGCTCCAGATTTACCGGACGCTTTGAGACAGAAAGGATTTTCAGAATTCCCCTTAAACTGAAAGTAATTGATGTATAAATTAGCTGCACCTTTGCTGAGATTAATCCTGTGGTGGAATTGCTGTGCGTAGCAAACAAGTCACACTGATCAGCTGGATGAATAGATGAGAAACGGGAGGATGCTTTGCTTGGGAGAGTATTTGCATATTATTTGTGATTGAATATCGATGAACAGAAAATAAATAGCGACTAAGTGGCTGCAAAATATAAATACATAATAATAATAGAAATACATCAGCATTGTATTCATGCTTATTCTAATTATACACTTGTTTGATGCACGTGGTAATTAAGCACCATTATTCACTTTAGCAAAGGTGGAATGGTTCATTTACACATTAATTGCTTTCAGTTGAGGGACACGTTTGAAATCCCGTTCTGTCTCAAAGTGTCTGGTAAATCTGGAGCCAGGTGGACACCCTAGTTTGCAACCGCTTGCAATTATAAGACGGGCCTCCATTATGGTCATTCGTTATCCTAATCTCAGTATCAGTCTCATTTCTTCCTGATTCTCTTTTGCAAATCATTTTATTACAAAATCCTTCTATTATTATGGGATATTAGTACGGGACAGCTTTACACACAAATTCTCAAAACAATCCCTTTAAGTACACACTGATTGATTGATTGATTGATTGATTGATTTTCCAGCATATGTAGCAACTCCTAACTCCTTCGTTGCCCTCTGTTCCCTCGAGGTTTAAATATTCAGCTAATTACTATCAATGATTAAATAAAACACCTGTTTCTGGTGGTTTGTTAATTGTATATTATTATATCATTAACACAGGTAAGTATCTTTCTAATGTGGCGATGACCTCTAGTGGTTCAATATCGTAATTGCACCCCATTACAGTCCCCAGACATCAGGAAAATGATCCTTCTAATACAGACACTGATATACAACCCATGTACCACTCTCCCACACTGTGTGATGTTATATAGAACACTGTGACAAAGCATATCTATTTACAGTGAATGTCAATTTTAAAAATAATAATCTCATTGCTCAATTTTCAATACAAAGAATAAAATATGTATTTAATGATTTGAGAGTGGGACTTAAACTCTTGACTAACACTGTTGTAAGGGAGGACTCAACTCATTATGCTTCATAGCTGTGTTTGAATGACTTGCAGATTATCAGTGCAGATATATCTAAGGGTTTAGAACCTAGGGAGGGGAGGGGGCAGGATGCTGTGGGATGTTTCAATGGTGTGTTTATAGCTTGTTCCTGTCTTGACTGAAACATTTGCTGTTACCTTTACAAACAACACAATAAGGAGCCTCTATACTCCAGCACTGCCTCTGTCTCTCTAAGGAGCCTCTATACTCCAGCACTGCCTCTGTCTCTCTAAGGAGCCTCTATACTCCAGCATTGCCTCTGTCTCTCTAAGGAGCCTCTATACTCCAGCACTGCCTCTGTCTCTCTGAGGAGCCTCTATACTCCAGCACTGCCTCTGTCTCTCTAAGGAGCAGGGGGCTCTGAGGGAATCCCACTCTATGGAAGACTCTGGTTCTGATTGATTTGAGTATCTTGGTCAGACAGCTTCACAATCACTAACCTGTCTTCATGTCATCTTTTCGTAGCTCTGTTCTCCAGAGTGACTCTGACAGCATCTCCAGGAGCCTCAGTGAAGGAGGGAGAGGCTCTTAACCTGACCTGTGAGGCAGCAGTGAACAAAACCCCCCGCCCTGAACTCCACTACACCATTGTGAGAGACGGGGAGCCTGTGACTAACAGCACTGACTCTGCACTGTACAGCATAGCCAGCACTGAGAAGAGCCACACTGGGAGCTACACGTGTGCTGTGGAGTCACAGGGAGTGAAGAAGAGCAGCCAGGAGCTACACATTGAAGTGCAAAGTAAGATTACAAACCCGTCCTACATGACTGTACTTGATGATTGAAAGTGATCTCACAGTAAAATAGGTCACATTGTGATCCCATTATATTCCCATTCCCTGAAGAAACAGAATAAACAGACCACTGAATTACCAGCAATTACAACACAATGGATTGAATTATTATTACAATCCACTTCCGAAATGCAATCACTAAATTTATATTTCTTTGTAAATGTTAACCCATTATATTCCTGTGTGAAGAGATAGAGCCTAAACAGACTGCAGAATTACCAGCAATTACAACACAATGGATTGGGAACAAATACTGCACAGTACAGACACTGTTTTTATACTTTGCAAATTCAGTGGTGTATATTTCCCACTAATGTTTTAGATTTAGAGTGGCAAGTTGAAGGCTGTTCCTATAGAGCGAGTGCGAGCAGGGTAATGTTCTTGAATCCCTATCAGCTCAGTCAAGGTGTATGGAAGTCACTCGCACACACTCATACTGTACCTTCCTTCCCCCAGCGTCCTGGCACAGCGCTGTTGCTATTGGCTACAGAGTGAGCTTCACTCTGATTAATTTCATTGTGTTCACTCTGCTGCTCCTTCAATAGTGCAGGATCCAAGGTGAGACTCCCAGTCAGTGCACACATTTCACCTGGCCTGTCACAGCACACATGCAGGCTTCTTCTTAAACAGCACAGCCCAGTCTTAGGGATAGTTCATTAAGAAATCATTATTTCATCATTAAACATGCGCAGCTCATTTACAAAATAAACATTTTGCAAGTTTGTATTTATTTTTGTTAACACAATTATAAGAAAGAAACTGAACAATCTGTATATATTTTTCCAGGTTCCCCGTGTCTCGCTGGTGGTAAGTCAAGGTAAGTCAGTATTATCCAGTGTGTGTACAGACAGGGGGCAGCACTCGCTATCTCTACCTGTCATCATCCTTCACAGCACTGAAAATGGAGATGGAAACTTTCTGATTAGCTCTTTAAGAATCCCTCTTACAAACTCTAATGCTACCCTTCACTTAGACCTGTGTCCTAAGATGCTATACGGGGTTAATTTGGCTTTTTGGTTTCCAGATGATAAAGATCTAAAGCTTTGACATATTTGACTCATAATCTTTATTCTTTGATTCTTCAATCTAGAGTATTAATAATAACCCTTTCATCAGTAATGTCACAAAGCTGCTGCCTCCACAGTGTCTTTACAGTTGATACACAGCTGCTCCTTACCCTGAAATGCACTCTGTGATTTCAATGGGACTTGATTACTCTGAAGCCTAGAAGTGTCATCATCCTTTAAAGCTTCTGTTATTGCTGCAGTTAAACTCTGAGCCCTCCTTGTGTGTCTCTGACATCTGTCTCAGGAAAACCTCGGATCAGGATCAGGAGCAGTCAGCAGAGGGGATTGAGCTCTCCAGCCGTGTGCAGCACACTGGAGTGGAACTGGAATAGCGCTGCATTACCATAGACTGGAGTGGAACTGGAATAGTGCTGCATTACCAGAGACTGGAGTGGAACTGGAATAGTGCTGCATTACCAGAGACTGGAGTGGAACTGGAATAGTGCTGCATTACCAGAGACTGGAGTGGAACTGGAATAGTGCTGCATTACCAGAGACTGGAGTGGAACTGGAATAGTGTTCCTTGTAAATTGATAAAACTCCTTGATTTATTTAATTGAATTTCTGTATTTGTAAGCTATTCTGTAGTCAATAAACTGCTTTACTCTACTGGTGTTGTTTTATGCTATTAATGATACACTTTCAACATGTATTTGAACTCTCAAATTATTGGGGTTTGAGGCAACAAACAATAAATGTTATAGACATTAGTGGTTAATAATGAAATAATGTGTTTCCTTGTCATTGGAAGGGGAGTGTTGCATTAAATAAAGTAACCCTTTGTTTATGAACAGTATTAGATTTGACAGTAGCTCTGTAATCCAACATACTGTATAATCCTGGCCCAAACAATGCTGAATGAACAGGTTTTACTGTAACATTAATGTACATAAGCATACTCTTCGGGCATTAGGACCATGGGGAGCATTCAGTCAGTCTGTTGCCCTCATTGCTCATGCATTGTGGGAAGGATATTTAGAGTCCTCTGAACACTTTTAGGTTTGCATTATTTTATAGGCAGACAGACAATGGTGAGAATTATTAACTGAATTTATTAACTGAATTTATTATTGTTTAAGCCTATGATAAAGTAAAACATTTACAATGCAGCTAATGAAGCAGTACCCAGTATTATTATCATATATTATATAATTATACATTTTTAAATTTGTATAGAACCCAAAGCCCATTGTACACCTTCTTTACTCAACTCAATCAAACTCAAATCAAACTCAGCACACCTTAACAATACGAAATATGAAAATAAGAACCACTCTGAATGACTATAGAAATCAAACTCAACACACCTTAACAATACTGGAGTGATTACAATAAGAACCACTCTGAATGACTGCAGAAATCAAACTCAACACACCTTAACAATACTGGAGTGATTACAATAAGAACCACTCTGAATGACTGCAGAAATCAAACTCAACACACCTTAACAATACTGGAGTGATTACAATAAGAACCACTCTGAATGACTGCAGGAAATCAAACTCAACACACCTTAACAATACTGGAGTGATTACAATAAGAACCACTCTGAATGACTGCAGAAATCAAACTCAACACACCTTAACAATACTGGAGTGATTACAACAAGAACCACTCTGAATGACTGTAAGAAGTCAGAAAAGAAAACTAAGAAAATGTCATTAAAGCTGCTGACCCTGAATGAAAACAATTGTCAAGGAAATTAAACTTCTTGTGATAAATAATAGTATGTTATTTCTAATTGATGTTTTAATTAATGTTGTTCTTTATGTGCCCGCTAGGGGGAGCTGCAAAATGTAAAGCTACAATACAGACGAGAGTCTGGGCATTTAACCCAGAAAAAGTTAAAAGTAATGTGAACAATATCATCACTAATAATAACAAGAATGAAAAAATACAAATACAGTGCATTGCAGGGGAAGACCCCATAGTCATTGTGGAAATAAACACATTGATTATTTAACACACAGCCCCTTTGTTGTGCCATTGCTGATCCACACCAGCATGCCTGTCCTTGCTACTATTACCTTGTTTCCACTGCGGGCCGGGTTGGTGCTGGCCAGCCCTGACCGGCCCAGGCCAACGCGTTTCTGTGGCTCAAAAGTTAGAGAATGCCCAGTTAGACCACATTAGTAATAACAGACTCTGGCTATTGCGCCTAAGCATTCAATATTCACTCTCTAGCCTGGAAAGAGAATGGTTACTCTGACCATAGAGGCAAACCTATAGCACAATGCAAAATATATGCAAAGAGATTGAAGAATTGAGGGGTAACAGAATCAGTGTTCAGCATGCAGCTGGCCAACCAAGAGGGGGAAGGAGGTTATGATTATTGGGAACAATCGTGCTGATGAATTAACACAAGGAGCAGTCAATTGCTATTTGAATTTCTGATAGATGGAGACAAATACTAGTGGAGCAGGGAGTATTATGCAAACTGCTTAAAACCATTAAAACAGTAATACCTTATAAAGCAGGTAGACAGACTATACTAGTGGCAGCTCAACAAGAATGGCTAGGAAAAGAAAGTATACATTATACTATTTAACTTTAGAGTATAATTTAAATAAATGGAATTCTGTTTATAACAATTAAAAAAAAAATGTTATTGCAGTTTACTAGTAATTCTATAATGGTTACAAGTAAAGCCTAACATGATTTTATTTTATTACATAAATTGAAAAAAAACACTTTCAAAACAAATGAGTAATAATACATTTGAACAGTAATGAAAGTACACACTTTTATATTATAAATGTGATTATTTTAATGGTTACATTTGGCTATCTTTAAAATAAAACTCAAACTTTTATGTTTTGCTTTTGTAAAAGGAATGTAACAAAATTATTGTCTTGACAAGTAAAGCAAAACCACTCAAAGAAAATAATAGGGATTTAAGAGAGCAGTTTGGAAGGTACGAAATGCTTATGACTGTTTATTGACAATTGCAAAACCAAAAAAAGGAAGAGAGAAAAGAAAAGGAGAGAGTACAAAGAATATCTATCTATCTATCTATCTATCTATCTATCTCTCTCTCTCTCTCTCTCTCTCTCTCTCTCTCTCTCTCTCTCTCTCTCTCTCTCTCTCTCTCTCTCTCTCTATATATATATATATATATATATATATATATATATATATATATACTGTATATATATATATATAATTTCCTGTTAACACTTTCTTACATTCAGTTTTAATGTGTTCTAGGCGTTTTGCCACATGGGAGAGATAAGGAGTTTAGTCTTTGTGTTTCACATGTATATGTAGTAACTTTTGCAAGTCTGTAACCAGGACTGGAAGAGGGAGTGAAACTTGCTTGGAAACCATAGCAACACTACAGGTACAGTGGAAGCAGCTAATGGGGTAAAGCTATTGTAAGCAATGAAATGTTATAAGTTTGAAGAAAAAATGAACTTCAAGGACAGTTGAGCCTGTCTTGGTTTTAGAGATTATACACAGCTGATTAAGACCTATGGGTTTTTATAACATCTTTTTGAAAAAATAAATAACATGTTTAGCAACTTGGAAGTTTATTTTTCAAGTTTGTGAGATGTATTGAGAGGAACGGTAGTTCCTCACTAAAAGTTATTAGAAAAACGTGGCGGAACTGACGAGAATCTCTATACAGCAGAGTTTTGCTGTTCTGACCATGTTGCAGCGGCAAAACTAAATAACTTAGAATTACCATCTGTACCAAAATTCTGAAACACTCTTACATCAAATGTGAAAAAAACATAAATACCTCTTATACACATTGAGATATAAGTTGTCAAACTAAGGTAAAAAAATTGTCATTGTCCTTTTTTCCATCATCATCTTCATCATCATCATCATCCGTTCCTTACTAACGAAAAAAAAAAAAAAAAAAAACAACCTGCGGGGTTCGAAGCTGCAGCACGAACATTCTACATTGAGACACGCTTTAGCCCGCTGCGTCGCGGGACAGCTGTTGGAACGCCCGCAGTTTCCACAGATGCGTATATCCATGCTTGACGAGTTTGCACAAAAGGATTTGCTCAACAATCTTTAGCGCCCGGTTTTAAAATCAGCAGTTATCCGGTTACATTGAGAAAAAAATGGCCTGACTCGATTTCACTTTTTGTATGTAATGATCTTGGAAAACAATAACTATAAAGAACGGGATATGTACCAGTCATGGCATTTCACATGTTGGTCAACATCTAAGTAAACCAGAGAAATCAAGCACTTTGACATACATACCAGTTATATTACGGAAATTTATTTTTGTTTTAAAACAGCACATATCACGGAAAAAAAACACTAAAAAGAAACCTGCAGGGTTCAGGGCTCCCGAGTGGCGCATCCTGTAAAGGTGCTCTGCGTGGAGTGCAGGATGCGCTCTATAGCCTGGACGTCCCCTGTTCGAGTCCAGGCTGTTCCACAGCCCACTGTGGATGGGTGCGTCCAGGGGGGTGGTTATTTACAGTATAAAACATTAAACAAAATATATAAAAAGCTACAACATAATGCATTATATATAGATAGACACCCATATATTGCATATTATTTATATACAGTGGCTTTCAAAAGTATTCACCCCCCTTGGACTTTTCCACATTTTATGCTGTTACAACATGGAATCAAAATGGATTTAATTAGGAGTTTTTGCCACTGATCAACACCAAAAAAAGTCCATAATGTCAAAGTGAAAAATAAAATCTACAAATTGTTCTAAATTAATTACAAATACAAAACAGAAAATAATTGATTGCAGAAGTATTCACCTCCTTGAGTCAATATTTGGTAGAAGCACCTTTGGCAGCAATTACAGCCATGAGTGTTTTTGGGTAAGTCTCTACCAGCTTTGCACATCTGGACACTGCAATTTTTGCCCATTCTTCTTTGCAAAATTGCTCTAGCTCTGTCAAGTTGGATGGGGACCTTTGGTGAACAGCAATTTTCAACTCTTTCCACATATTCTCAATTTGATTGAGGTCCAGGCTTTGACTGGGCCACTCCAGGACATTGACCTTTTTGTTTTTAAGCCACTCCAGTGTGGCTTTGGCTGTATGTTTGGGGTCATTGTCCTGCTGGAAGATGAATCTTCTCCCAAGTCCCAGGTCTCTTGCAGACTTCAGCAGGTTTTCCTCCAGGATTTCTCTGTACTTTGCTGCATCCATTTTGCCCTCTATCTTCACAAGCTTTCCAGGCCCTGACGCAGAGAAGCATCCCCATAGCATGATGCTGGCACCACCATGCTTCACGGTAGGGATGGTCTTCTCAGGATGATATTCGGTGTTAGGCTTGCACCAAACATAGCGCTTAGTGTTGAGGCCAGAAAGCTCTATTTTGGTCTCATCAGACCATAGAATTTCTTCCACTAGGTCTCTGAGTCTCCCACATGCCTTCTAGCAAACTCTAGCTGAGATTTGATGTGAGTTTTTTCAACAATGGCTTTCTTTTTGCCACTCTCCCATAAAGGCCAGTTTTGTGAAGCACCCGGGCTATTGTTGCCGTATGCACAGTGTCTCCCAGCTCAGCCACGGAAGACTGTAACTCATTTAGAGTTGCCATAGGCCTCTTGGTGGCCTCCCTGACTAGTGCCCTTCTCGTCCGGATACTTTTTGAAGACGGCCTGTTCTAGACAGATTCACAGTTGTGCCATACTCTCTCCATTTCTTAATAATGGAATTTACTGTGCTCCAGGGGATATTCAATGCCTTGGAAATGTTCTTATATCCTACCCCTGATTGGTGCTTTTGAAGAACCTTATTCCGGATTTGCTTTGAATGTTCCTTCATCTTCATGATGTAGTTTTTGTTAGGAAATGTACTAACCAACTGTGGGACCTCCCAGAGACAGGTGTATTTAACCTGAAATCATGTGAAACACCTTAATTGCACACAGGTGGACTCCATTCAACTACTACTTATTATTATTATTATTATTAGTTTATTTAGCAGACGCCTTTATCCAAGGCGACTTTCAAAGACTAGGGTGTGTGAACTATGCATCAGCTGCAGAGTCACTTACAACTACGTCTCACCTGAAAGACGGAGCACAAGGAGGTGAAGTGACTTGCTCAGGGTCACACAATGAGTCAGTGGCTGAGGTGGGATTTGAACCGGGGACCTCCTGTTTATAAGCCCTGTTCTTTAACCACTGGACCACACAGCCTCCTTATGTGTCTTCTAAAAGACAATTGGTTGCACCAGAGCTTATTTAGGTGTGTCATAGCAAAGGGGGTGAATACTTATGCAATCAATTATTTTCTGTTTTATATTTGTAATTAATTTGTAGATTTTATTTTTCACTTTGACATTATGGACTTTTTTGTGTTGATCAGTGGCAAAAACTCTTAATTAAATCCATCTTGATTCCATGTTGTAACACAATAAAATGTGGAAAAGTCCAAGGGGGGTGAATACTTTTGAGAGCCCCTGTATCTAGTTACATGGTTGGCCAACAAAACCTGTGAGTTTATGGAATCTTTGTAGACAATCAGTCTGCAAAGACAACTTTTCAGAGTCTGCTTTTGTAAAATGTAAAAATGCCAGAATCCTTTGTTCTGAAAACACTTGAAAGAGTTCCCACTTGATCACTATCTCTGTGTGACCTCAAATAAACAAACTGCAAATTCAAGAACTTTCCCGTCACTTCTGTAGAATCTCCATTTGTACTTTTTTTGTAAATCTGTGAGTCAGTGAGCACATGCTTTTACTTTTAAATAAATAAATTATAATGGAACAACCAAGCTGGTTAAACTATAATGCTTATTATTAAAAGTTAAAGAATAAACCATGTGTAACATTAAGAGATTTAAATGTAAACTGAATATATATTTACAATACAGTATTTTGCTATAAGACTCCCATTGTATAGCAGTAGGAGCCATTTCGGGTTTTGTGACCTGCAGACTTTTATTTTCCAGCTTCTTCAGTACAGTTTCTACGAGGGCCTGCTGTTAGTAAAACCTGAAATGGACCAAACTGCTATCCATTATGAGTCTTACTTCCATCCCTGCATATGCAATTAACAATAAAAGTAATAGCTAATTCAATAGCAGTAAAGGTAACAGTCACTATAGCAATAGTATTCAAAATGATAGATGTATCAACAGCAGCAATGTTAGCAATGGTTATAGCAATAGAAGTAATACAGCTATATCAACAGCAGCAAGAATGAACAGAATAATAAGAGTTTAAAACAATACAAATATCCAGGATCCCGATTCTCAGTGTCCTGAAGCAGTGTGGACTCAAGCAGGCTGTAACAGCTCTAGAGGGAGGGGTGTCAGCTGGACACAGCAGTGCTATAAATAACAGTGCAGAGTGAATATACAAAATCATACCGTGATTAAAGCAAAATAAGCAATAATACACGTGAACAAAAATAATACAAATAAATCAATAATAAGGTGCTAAAGCACACCTGCAACACTTGCAGTACTATTTTTGATATGTTGTCCAAACAACAACTAGATTTACAGTAGTGTTTTTATGTTGTCCAAAAAACAGCCTACAGTAGTGTTTTGATATTTCCAAGCAACAATTACATCACAGTACAATTTTTATGTTGTCCAAGCAACAACTATATTTACAGTCCTATTTTGCATATGCTGTCCAAACAACAACTATATTTACAGAACTATTTTGTATATGTTGTCCAAACAATAACTATATTTACAGAACTATTTTGTATATGTTGTCTAAACAACTGTATTTACAGAACTATTTTGTATATGTTGTCCAAACAATTTTATTTTCCCTTTTCTCTTTGCCATCTCTGCTTTTCGATGCCTGGAGTTCAAACCAGGTCATTTCCTGTGTCATCCCCTGATCTTTGTAAAGGTTAAACACCCAGGCAGGACAATAGATGTATTTTTCTGTTTGGTCCCTGTTTTAATGCCAATCTGCAGAACCTACGCAGTTGGCCAGACGGCTGAGGTTCTGTCTGCTTCCTCTTTTTCTGCTCTAATCTTTGCTTTGTGGCATCTCAACACTTTGGTAGAGCAGTAAAAGCACCTGATGGTCCTTTCTTTGGTTTTCTTGAACTGCTGTTGCTTCTGATGTCATCTGTTCATAATTTCTTGCATGGTTTTTTCAATTGACTCTGGTGTTAAGGCAGTGGATGGAGCAGTAGGTGTTAACAGCAGTGCAGGTGGGTTGACAGCTGCAGGTGACACGGTTACCACTGGGACCTGTACAGTGGCACTGCCTTCAGTTAAATGATGCCACAGCAGTGGAGTCTCCTGGAGCTTTTCAGGACTGGTGTTGTAGCGATGAGCTGGTGTTGTTCATCTTTGTCAGGTGTTTCACATACCTAGATATGTGCTGCTTGGTTGTTGGATGAAGCACACTGTGTGGATCTATGCAGGATCTGTTCACCATGGCGGAATAATCATGGTCAACCAGTCTTAATGGTGTTGTGTGGATTTTCTTTCCAGTAGACACCTGGGGAAGGGGTGGTGGAGATGGACTTGCTGGTAGAGGAAAAAACAGAAAAGTGTAAGTTAATCTGTTAATCTGTCTCTTGTATAAATAAGATATCATTGTGCTGTTTGCTTAGCCTGAACTGTTGAGTTTTGCTTTGTGGTCCTTGTGTGAGATGACATGTCTTGTACATTAAGAAACTCTCTTCACTCTGGTTATTAACTGATTATAAATCAAACAAATACAAAAGCAAGCCATCATATATTTGTTTTGTTCTTGCGCTTGCCTGTTAGGCACTCCTTTGTATCTGCACAGGTTGCATTTGCTTTAATTGTAACTATATTGTATTTGCTCTTACTTGTAACTATATTTACATTTTGAACTTGCACTTAACTACACTATCTGTAATGCTTAACGATATGGTTAACTTGCACATAACTCATTGTAATACTTTGCAACGGTAAGTCAACCTGGATAAGGCATTTGCTAAGCAAATAAATAATAATATCAAATCAGTTATAACCGCATTCAATCCACATTAATGGTATTTAGAAAGTATATTAGTTTTATATAATATACAGTTAGAATAGCTCCTTTTTGACATTTACTCACTCTTATAATAAACAATAACAACAACAACCGCATTCTTACCTGTCACTCCGAGCTACGTGAGAAAGTTGTGATGTTTATAGCAGAATGATGTTTAATAATATAAAATCAATTAGCAATACATATTAACTGTATATAGAATCTATAACAAAAACATTGTCAATGTCAAAAAACCAGTTAGAAAAATGCAACAGCCGTTTAAAGGGGTGATATCAAACACAAAAGAACAAGTTAGGAGAAGCAATTAGGCCAAACTTGTCAAGCATCAAGGAAATAGGCACGATTGGAAAGGTTGAAATGCTCTTTGTATGACTTGAAGTGACTGAGACACACACACTGAGACACACTCAGACTGTGTGTGTTGTAGTGTGTCTGTGTGTCTCAGTGTGTGTGTGTGTGTGTATGTCTCAGTGTGTGTGTGTGTGTGTGTGTGTATGTCTCAGTGTGAGTGTGTGTGTGTGTGTGTATGTGTGTGTGTGTGTGTGTGTGTGTGTGTGTGTGTGTTGGCCCTGCACATGAAAAGGGGGCAGGGCAAAACCCTGCTATTTAAATATGTTGCCTTTTATTGTTTCATTTAAAATGTATTGTTTATTATTTTAAGAAAATGTGTGTTTATCTTAGCACGGGGTACCCCTGGCCCTGTGTATTTTGTATGTATATTTATAGGATGGCAAAGCTGTATGTTTGTTATTGTTTAGCAGTGTGGATAGGGATGCCCCATCCACACAAAAACCTCGTGCAGAAGGTGACCATCTCCTGAGTTAATTAATTGATTGTTTCTAATAGGGAGATGGTCATCTGTATAAAAGCCTGCAGCTTTCAGAGTGAGTGAGAGAGTGAGAGAGTGGCAAAGCAAAACGAAAGTAAAAATACTGTTACGAGTGCTGGAAGCTCCAGCACCATATTTGTTTAGTTAAGATTTCTTTGTGTTGGTGACTTGTTTTTGTTTATTATTTATACTCTGTGATCACTGTTTTTGTTACAACCTTTTTTTGTTTTTGTGTTTAAATAAACATTAAAAAGCCATACATCTTAATAATAATAATAATAATAATAATAATAATAATAATAATAATAATAATAATACAGCTCTCCAGCTTCATATTGATTCTTTGTTGCTCAGGATTTGGTGTATAAGAAGTTATGGATGTATTAATATGGAAGTATGTTAACAGATAATGCTTCTGTCCCTGTACTTGTTAGAGGAGTAGTTTAGTCCCTGAGGGACGCATTTTGATTCTGGCAGCACTGTCCTTAATTACCATTAAATTGTTGTTTTGTGCTTTTTAAAAGTCTAAAAGGATGATTACAATAAGAAAGAAAGAAAGAAAGAAAGAAAGAAAGAAAAAAGAAAGAAAGAATGAACACTGTTGTCCAGCACAGAGAGCCCCGAGTGACTCTCACACCTGAAAGAACACTGTGTCCAGCACAGAGAGCCCCGAGTGACTCTCAGACCTGAAAGAACACTGTGTCCAGCACAGAGAGCCCCGAGTGACTCTCACACCTGAAAGAACACTGTGTCCAGCACAGAGAGCCCAGAGTGACTCTCACACCTGAAAGAACACTGTGTCCAGCACAGAGAGGCCTGAGTGACTCTCACACCTGAAAGAACACTGTCCAGCACAGAGAGCTCTGAGTGACTCTCACACCTGAAAGAACACTGTGTCCAGCACAGAGAGCCCCGAGTGACTCTCACACCTGAAAGAACACTGTGTCCACCACAGAGAGCCCCGAGTGACTCTCACACCTGAAAGAACACTGTGTCCAGCACAGAGAGCCCCGAGTGACTCTCACACCTGAAAGAACACTGTGTCCAGCACAGAGAGCCCCGAGTGACTCTCACACCTGAAAGAACACTGTGTCCAGCACAGAGAGCCCCGAGTGACTCTCACACCTGAAAGAACACTGTGTCCACCACAGAGAGCCCCGAGTGACTCTCACACCTGAAAGAACGCTGTGTCCAGCACAGAGAGCCCCGAGTGACTCTCACACCTGAAAGAACGCTGTGTCCAGCACAGAGAGCCCCGAGTGACTCTCACACCTGAAAGAACACTGTGTCCAGCACAGAGAGCCCCGAGTGACTCTCACACCTGAAAGAACGCTGTGTCCAGCACAGAGAGCCCCGAGTGACTCTCACACCTGAAAGAACGCTGTGTCCAGCACAGAGAGCCCCGAGTGACTCTCACACCTGAAAGAACGCTGTGTCCAGCACAGAGAGCCCTGAGTGACTCTCACACCTGAAAGAACGCTGTGTCCAGCACAGAGAGCCCCGAGTGACTCTCACACCTGAAAGAACGCTGTGTCCACCACAGAGAGCCCCGAGTGACTCTCACACCTGAAAGAACGCTGTGTCCACCACAGAGAGCCCCGAGTGACTCTCACACCTGAACGAACACTGTGTCCACCACAGAGAGGCCTGAGTGACTCTCACACCTGAAAGAACAGTGTGTCCAGCACAGAGAGCCCCGAGTGACTCTCACACCTGAAAGAACAGTGTGTCCAGCACAGAGAGCCCTGAGTGACTCTCACACCTGAAAGAACACTGTGTCCAGCACAGAGAGCCCCGAGTGACTCTCACACCTGAAAGAACACTGTGTCCAGCACAGAGAGCCCTGAGTGACTCTCACACCTGAAAGAACACTGTGTCCAGCACAGAGAGCCCCGAGTGACTCTCACACCTGAAAGAACAGTGTGTCCAGCACAGAGAGCCCCGAGTAACTCTCACACCTGAAAGAACAGTGTGTCCAGCACAGAGAGCCCCGAGTGACTCTCACACCTGAAAGAACACTGTGTCCAGCACAGAGAGCCCTGAGTGACTCTCACACCTGAAAGAACACTGTGTCCAGCACAGAGAGCCCCGAGTAACTCTCACACCTGAAAGAACACTGTGTCCAGCACAGAGAGCCCCGAGTAACTCTCACACCTGAAAGAACACTGTGTCCAGCACAGAGAGCCCCGAGTAACTCTCACACCTGAAAGAACACTGTGTCCAGCACAGAGAGCCCCGAGTGACTCTCACACCAGAAAGAACACTGTGTCCAGCACAGAGAGCCCCGAGTGACTCTCACACCTGAAAGAACACTGTGTCCAGCACAGAGAGCCCCGAGTGACTCTCAAACCTGAAAGAACAGTGTGTCCAGCACAGAGAGCCCCGAGTAACTCTCACACCTGAAAGAACAGTGTGTCCAGCACAGAGAGCCCCGAGTGACTCTCACACCTGAAAGAACACTGTGTCCAGCACAGAGAGCCCTGAGTGACTCTCACACCTGAAAGAACACTGTGTCCAGCACAGAGAGCCCCGAGTAACTCTCACACCTGAAAGAACACTGTGTCCAGCACAGAGAGCCCCGAGTAACTCTCACACCTGAAAGAACACTGTGTCCAGCACAGAGAGCCCCGAGTAACTCTCACACCTGAAAGAACACTGTGTCCAGCACAGAGAGCCCCGAGTGACTCTCACACCAGAAAGAACACTGTGTCCAGCACAGAGAGCCCCGAGTGACTCTCACACCTGAAAGAACACTGTGTCCAGCACAGAGAGCCCCGAGTGACTCTCACACCTGAAAGAACAGTGTGTCCAGCACAGAGAGCCCCGAGTAACTCTCACACCTGAAAGAACAGTGTGTCCAGCACAGAGAGCCCCGAGTGACTCTCACACCTGAAAGAACACTGTGTCCAGCACAGAGAGCCCTGAGTGACTCTCACACCTGAAAGAACACTGTGTCCAGCACAGAGAGCCCCGAGTAACTCTCACACCTGAAAGAACACCGTGTCCAGCACAGAGAGCCCCGAGTAACTCTCACACCTGAAAGAACACTGTGTCCAGCACAGAGAGCCCCGAGTAACTCTCACACCTGAAAGAACACTGTGTCCAGCACAGAGAGCCCAGAGTAACTCTCACACCTGAAAGAACACTGTGTCCAGCACAGAGAGCCCCGAGTAACTCTCACACCTGAAAGAACACTGTGTCCAGCACAGAGAGCCCCGAGTAACTCTCACACCTGCAGATCAGCATGGGGGAGCGTGGTGGTGGATGGAGTTGCAAAGTTTCAAAGTAAAGAAAATATATGAAGTGCAGCGATCATGCTGTGTTTGTATAAATATATGAAGTGCAGCAATCATGCTGTGTTTGTATAACCAAGCCAGAAATATACTTTGCTCTGGTTTTGTTTTTTCATTTCTTTAACTGAGCTGCTCATATTGCAGTATTTAAAACATCTGATTTGATTAGCAGGGCTGCAGCACACCTGTTGTTACTGCAGATACAAATCAGAGAGATTTGAATGTCTCCATGACAACAGGGTTCCAGTACAGGTCATGTGTTGAGCAAGTTGGTTTCTACAGAATTAACAATACTGATACAGGGTGCAAATAGATCAAAATAGATCCCCAGGGTTGAACTCCACTGGCTCTACAATGGGGGCAGGGGGATTTTAAACCATGTTCTTAACCTGAATAGATCATCAGGAGTGCCAAGACTGGTACAGCATTCAGTGTGATCCATGTCTGGACAGTCACCATTGCAGAAACCCACTGAAGGGGTGCAATGAAGAGCAGATATCCCACCCAGTCAGTGTGCATTATACATGGATAAGGACTGGAGAGCCATTGCACTTGAGGGGCGGCTTCCTTATTAAAATCTATTGACTGTTTTGGAAGTATCATTTCATTTTTGCTGTCAATTATTTCAAATTAAGAAGAGAAAGTTTACAAAATGAGAGGAGGCCATTCAGCCCATCTTGCTCGTTTGGTTGTTAGTAGCTTATTGATCCCAGAATCTCATCAAGCAGCTTTTTGAAGGATCCCAGGGTTTTCAGCTTCAACAACATTACTGGGGAGTTGGTTCCAGACCCTCACAATTCTCTGTGTAAAAAAGTGCCTCCTATTTTCTGTTCTGAATGCCCCTTTATCTAATCTCCATTTGTGACCCCTGGTCCTTGTTTCTTTTTTCAGGTCAAAAAAGTCCCCTGGGTCGACATTATCTATACCTTTTAGGATTTTGAATGCTTGAATCAGATCATCGCGTAATCTTCTTTGTTCAAGACTGAATAGATTAAATTATTTTAGCCTGTCTGCATACAACATGCCTTTTAAACCCGGGATAATTCTGGTTGCTCTTCTTTGCATTCTTTCTAGAGCAGCAATATCCTTTTTGTAACGAGGTGACCAGAACTGAACACAATATTCTAGGTGAGGTCTTACTAATGCATTGTAAAGTTTTAACATTACTTCCCTTGATTTAAATTCAATTCATGTTTTAATATATGTATTGAAGCACATATATTAAAACGTGGGGTAATTGTCTTAATCATGCTTGGTGCTGCTGTATATTTTAATATATATAAAACGTGTACCTTTTTTAAATTGGGCGTGACTATCACTGCTTACTGAATGACGTCACTGGCTGTGCTGGTTGTCTCCACCCATCATGCTCAGTATATCACAGCATGTCTAAGCTGAGCGTCACAGTGTCAGCACGTTTCAGACCAGGGAGAACACTTTGGCACTGCTTTGTGTCTAAGGTAAGACTTTCAAAAAACATGATCTAGATGTGTTTGTCTGTATGTAGATTAGTAAATATCCATTAAAAACAGCAGCATGTGTATTTGTGAAAGTCCAGTGTCCCAATAGGTTTTAAATATAGATTTTAAGGAGGCAGTTTAGCTTTATAGCTATAGGAAATAAACTAAAAAAAAAATATTATTATTATTATTATTATTATTATATTGAGATGTATTTCTTTTTAATATTTTTATTCTGTATTGTTTTACTGCAGATGCTTATGTGTTTCTTATACAGCCCTATTCTGTTTAAGTCTGTTTTGATGGGTTAAATGCGGGAGTCATTTGAGCAGGAATTCTTCTAAAAATATATAAACTGTTGAAATATATTCAATTCAATCTGTAGCAGCATAAAAAGTCATTTGGTCGATGGGATGTGCTGTACTTTGCATAGCCTTGCTTACCCGACTCAAACCTGCCAAGAAAACATTCAAATCAGATGTTTTCAATGCTTCAAAGTGCAATATTGGGTCTTTATGCAAACATAGTGAAACGAAATCATTATAATTGATGTGTATTCCATGATAGCAGCTTAGCAGCGGTGTTCTGGAGCTGCATACTCTTTAAAATCATATTTGCCATTTGAAATACTAAAGCATTGTAAAGTATTGACATGTCCTAATAAATGTGCAATTCAAACAATTCATACGAGACAGTCCGCTAAACGTTTGGAGAAACAAAACAAGGAAAATCATGAGTAAAAACACTTACAATTATTACCACAGTAATGATCTGACTGGATCTTTACAAAGCTTGATCCCGTGTCTCAAACAGCTTGGCTTAGAGTGGAATGCAGATAACAGAGCGAATAGTATTTTATTTAGTTAGGTCATTTAATCTTATCTTTTATTTTTTTTATTTGAGCAATTATTCAGTATTTTTGAAACACGCAACCGGGTGAAACATGTACCCTATTCTGTAGTGATGGAATGACAATCACAATTCTACGCTTCTGAAGATGATTATATTGTTAGTACAGTGAGACTTTGAAAGTGTTTCCACAGTTCATTTAAAGTATTTTAAATAGAAAACTGAATAATTCTTCCATTCGCTGCAAGCTGCTTGTCTCAACTCTCGCTTTCTCTCGCTCACTCGAGGAAAGATTTGATTTCTGGCAGGAACACGCGCAGTCTGTAGCTGTGCAAGGATAGAACGGTGATGAAAGCTTCATTAAAGCCGCAGTTCACAAACAGCGTCCTCAGTACTACTGAACTATACACACAAATCATAGCACATTATTTAAGAAATGCAAGGCTATATTTGCATCCTGAACCATTTGAAAATAAAAGGCATAATAGCACAGTAGTGACATCAATAAGTGATAATTCATCTAGAGCAGTGGTTCCGGTCCTCAGGTACCCCTGTGTCTGCTGGGGTTTGTCCCAACCGAGCTCTGTTACTTAATTGAACCCTTAATTGAACTAACAATTAGCCTAATCAGAGCTTTTTAATTATTTTAGACAGTTGGAGATTTCAAGTTACATATAAAATTGTATAAGGAACTTGAATTCTCCAGCCATTTATAAACTAAACAATTAAAAAATGTAATTTAAGCAAATTCTTAGTTCAACTCTCACCCAACCTCTCTGTGTCATTGCCATGATTGACAGGCAGATCCTACGGGGCTCTCAACCTCCCCCTGCAGGATCATGCATGCATCAGATAGCAGGACAGACCTCCCCCTGCAGGATCATGTATGTGTCAGATAGCAGCACAGACCCTGCCCTGTTACACAGTTATTTAAACTTTTTTTTATTTTCAAATTCTTTTTACTTTTTATTTTTTCTAGTAGTAGGGCATCTTTCTGTTAAAAAAATATTTGTGTTTCTTTTTTCTTTTGTTCTGCCTGCACATGCACTGTTTCCAAGTGCAGGAGAGCAGCCATTTTCCTTTGTGTTCCTGTTTTTTTCTATTTTTTCATTGAAGCACTATTATTTTTTTTTAATTTAATTATGAAGACTTGTTTGTTTCTTTTAATTTTATTTGTAGTTTTAATAACAACTTTTTTCATTTTTATATATTTTAGTTTCAATCCCCTGCTTCTGCCTTGTGCAGAGTGGGGGAAGGGCAGGCACATTGCTCTGCTCTGTTTTCTTATTTTTAATTCATTTTAATTACCTTAAACTTTGTATGGTTTGTTTTTGTTTTTTGTAATATTTTTTTCCTTTAAGAAATAAACTGTTTGTTTTGTGCTGTGTTTTTGTGTGCCCCTGTGCTGGTGTTTTTTTGCAGGGCAGGGGTGTGTCTGTGTGTCTGTATCGGTGTCTGTGTGTTATTTGTTTAATTAAAAGTGAATAAATACATAAATAAATAAATAACTAAATAAAAATGAGCGGACAGGCTCCATAGCCCCTGAAACAGTGGGCACAAGTGGCTGCAGGGGAAGCTGCACCCCCCTTTAAAATATTACAAGGAGGCACGGGGTGCCGTGCCGCCTGAGAGACACCCTCTCAATTGAGGCCATAGCGAAAGCCATGGCCAAGGTGGTCGGACCGTCGATCTTTGCGGCTGCCTCACACACTGTGAGTGAGAGGGGTCTTGCAGTTGGGGGGTGTACATCCTCATAGATCCCATGGAGGGGTTGGGGAAGCAGAGGGTGATAAAGCCCACCACACACCATTGGGTGGTGGGTCAGAGGGAGCCCCTGAAAAGGAGACTCCCAAGCCAGAACCCCCTGTGTGGCAGGGCAGCAAATCCGCCTGCAAGACCAAACACCTCACCCCTCAAGGGACAGGCACAATGTGCCCCCGGAGGCAAAATCCCTCCCATCATGATACGGGGGGAAACCGTCTCTGGTGGCATAAGGGGGAAGAGGAAGGTGCAGGCTAACCTGCCCACAATTGCACGCAAGTGCAGCAAAACCAGCCCCGATTCCACCTTTTAAGGGGCCAGCTGCAGGGGGTGTTTCTGAGGGGGCAAAGAAAGGCCCCTGTAAACAAAAGACCCCAAAGCCTTGGCTTCCCCCCTCTACTGGCGACAAAGGCCCTGGCCCTTGTGCTGCCGGGGAAGACCCTGGGAGGCAGCCCTTCAGGTGTATCCCCTCCCCGATTCACAATAGGTCCCAGAAACCGGCCCTGAACCTACCACCGAGGGGCTGGCCGCAGTGGAGGGGGAACAGGAGGGGCCCCCAAAAGAACAACTGCCTCAGGCTCCACCCCCATCCAGCGGCAACGTGGGTCCTGAACACTGTGTTGCCAAGGAGGAGGTGAAAGACACACGTCCTGAGGCAGGTGCGGGCTCAGCTGACAATGTGGAGCCCATGCAAGCGACCCCTACTTAGGGGACAGAGGGAGGGGAAGAACAGGAGAGTGCACAAGAAGATAATGACCTCGAGTTAAAGCCCCTCCCTGTAGAACAAATGGACCAGGGAACCGGTCCTCAGCCCACCACTGAGGGACTGGAAGGAGGGGAAAAACCAGAGAGCACATAAGGTAGGGCCATCCCCACTCCCTGGAACAAAAGGACTAGGAAACCTGGAGGTGGGGCGCAGGGAGGACCGGTGAGGCTCAAAATAAGGTGCAAAGTGCTCACACAATAACATGAGTGTGTTGTGCTTTACCATCGTGAGGTGGTGATGGAGAGCAGGGGGAGAGGGAGTTGGACGCTGGGTCTACATGCAGTGTGGACTTGGAGAGTCTGTCCGCCCCTTCTCCAGCCATCCCTGCGGTGGAGCTTGTTGAGTTCCTGGAGGCCACTATCTACCGCAGGGACAAGGTACAGCTGACCCTGGACAAATGGGGGGATTTTCAGAGGGTTTTTAACTCGGTGAGATCCTTCCTCAGGGCTGGCCACGCCAACAAAACTTCGAGCTCAGCCGTACACATTCGGGCCCAAAAATTACACAACCAGTTGGTGAACTTCGGGAAAACTCAGGATCTCCCGTGAGTTTCACCAACAAATCCTGACAGAAGATCATGTATTGCATCGGTACTGTGAACGTCAATGGGTACAAGGACCATTTCCACAGGGCCCATGTAATCTACCTGAAAAAAGGAGGTTACTCTGTGTGCTTCCGGCAGCAAACCCACACGACTCCAGAGGCTGAAGCCAACTGGCTTCTGGAGTCAGGGGAGAATGTCTTTCAGCCACCTCACTGAATCATATTGTGGGGTGGCGACACTCTTCTCCGTGACCTTCATTCCCACGGTACTCAATGTGGTTGACGTTGTGCCAGGCCATTTGTTACACCACCAGATCCAGGACGGAGACAGTATCATTCACCTCTTGAACGTGTACGCTCCGTCCTCGGGTCTGGCGAGAGTCCAATTCTTTCACCAGATGTTGACCTACATGAGAAACATCAGCGCAGACGAGTGTGTGGTCCTCGGGGGTGACTTCAACTGCACCCTCAAGGCTGCGGGCAGGGTGAGGCAAGAACCCTACCCTCTCTCTTTCTCTCTAAATTGGTCCCTGACTGCACCCCTCGCTTTCAGGAGAGGAGAACATCAAGGATGCCCTCTGTCCGGTCAACTGTATGCGCTGTGCATCGAGCTCTTCCTCTGCCTCCTTCACAGGAGGCTCACGCGGATGGTGCTTGGCAAACCAGACACAAGGGTAGTCTTGACGGCTTATGCCGACGACATGCTCCTAGTGGCCTTCAATCCAGTTGATCTGGAGAGGATGCGGAGCTGCCAGAGCATTTACTCTGCTGCGTCCTCTGCCAGGATCAACTGAAACAAATGCTCCGGGCAATTAGTAGGTCCCTGGCAGATGGACTCTCTTCCTATCACGCTCCAGCACTTCCAGTGGAGCGCGGACAGCTTCAAGTCCCTGGGAGTCCAGGTGAGCCCAGCGACCTCGATCGCTGCCAACTGGGTGAAGTTGGAGGACAAGGTTGCTGTAAGACTGAGGTTGTGGTCGGGTGTTCTAAAATTGCCTTCCTTGGTGATCAAGCAGCTGGTGGCATCGATGCTGTGGCATTGACTCACCACCCTGAGCCCGCCCCCTGAGTTTGTTGCCAGGGTCCAGAGGAAGCTGACAAACTTCTTCTGGGCCAGAAATCATTGGGTCCCTGTCGGGGTTCTTTGTCTCCCTCTGGACGAGGTAAGGCAAAGGTTGGTGTGCATCAAGAGCCAGGTGCACACCTTTTGACTACAGACCCTGCAGAGATACTTGTATGCAGACCCAGCCCAGCAGTGGTGTGCACTGGCCTCCCTCCTCATACGCCATTTGCATGACCTGGGCTATGACCGGCTCCATCTCCCTGAGCTGCCGGTCTTTTACCAGGACCTGCTCAAGACCCGGCGCATGTTCACCGTTGGCTGACACACCGTTCCAACCAAGGGGGAGTCCCCTTCGGTGCTGAGGCTCTTGATCCCCTGGATCGCCAATGCTTGGAGTGGCTGACTCCTGACTCACTGGTTGTCAGGGCGGCTCGGGCGACCAGCAGAACGGCCCGCCAAGCGATCCAGGAGTGCAACGCAGCATTGCACACAGGCTCTGTTAGGTATCTCGAGGGGGTCTTTAGGACCGGAGAGCCAGTCCTGCTGATCCAACTAAAGGTGCTGGACCCTCCTCAGCCTCCCCTCGAGAACAACCTGAGCAGGATCTCTGATTTCTCCTCAACCGCCCCTCCGCTTCGTGTCGAGGAGGCCCCTGTAAGTGACGGTGCTCCACACTCTCCACTTCCTCCCCCTTGTCTCCCGCCAAAAGACCTCTTGGCAGGAGCCCCTCCAACCCCCAGAGGGCGAGTTCCCAGTGGGAGGCCTTGTACTCCCCAGTGGTCCCTAGAGGAGCCGGGGAGCTAGGATTGAGGGTGCTACACGGAGCACTCACGTCAGGAGAGATCCTGCGTCACTTCACCGACTCAGACGCTTCATGCTCTTTCTGCGGTCAATCTCAGTCTGTGTTCCATATTTATTTTTTGTGCACCAGGCTGCAGCCGTTCTTTCTCTTTCTGAAGAACCTCCTGCTGCAGTTCTGGCTGCACTTCTCCCCCACCTTTTTATTTTCAGGAACCCTATTGGTGGCAATTTACAAGACCAGGAAGTGCAAGACCATCGGGGAGGGTCTATTTGACTGTGGAGACATGTTCAGGGCCCTTGTCCAATCAAGGCTTACTTTAGAGTACACCAACGCGGAGTCCGCTGGCGACATGACAGCTTTTGTTGACCAGTGGGCTCTAAGTGGTGTGCTCTGTTTCATTTATTTTGGTTCATTATTACAGTTTAACATTTAATTTACAGTTTGAAAAACGTTTATTTGTTACAATTAGTTAATGACGTGTTTCTGTTAGCACCTCCCTTTTGTTTAGGGGATGTTAATTAGTATTTTTTTATCAGCAGTTACATCAGCCATATCATCTTGAGTAAGCCTCATCTTGTCTGAGCTCAGACGCTAAGCAAGGTTGGGCTTGGTTAGTACTTGGATGGGAGACCACCTGGAGCACCATGTGCTGAGTGAAAGCTGATATAGTCCTCCTATTGGTCATCAAATAGAACTACTACTAATAATAATACCAGCATTTCTATTGAGGTTCCAATGTGATTGAGTGTTCTGTTTTTATTGTTTTGCTGTTTTTTTTTTATTTGAAGCTTTCCCTCTATGAAGGTGATTAATGGAAAGTCTTCTGTTTCTAATGCAGAGTCTGCTGTGATGGAGAAGAGGGGGTTCCTCATCCTTCTGCTTGCAGGTGGGTTTCCTTTATTTCTGTTTTTCTCACTATTTGCTTTGATATTTTCCACATTTCCTCTCAGAAAAGTTAATGTGGTTCTTAAAGCTGCAGTGTCCCTCAATCACGTTCAATGTGAAACTAACATGTGATTCCTGGGTGTCTGTGTGTTTACTGCACTGCTCCACTTCTACAGAGCAGACCTGGCTGCTGTTATATCTGCTCAGCTCAGCACAAGCCATTGATCGGTACTGTGGGAGGTATATGGAGGCTGTCTGTCTGTCTGTCACACCTACATTGTTACAAATGTGTAGAGAACCGCGTGTCCACTTGAGAAGAAAGGGACTTTTTAAAGTAAAAATAAAATCTGGTTTTATTCCCTAAAGGTGTTTTTATTTATTTATTCTATAGCTTTTAAACAGATCTTAATCTGGGATGTACAGGATATGGAGGCTGTCTGTCTGTCCAAAGTTACTCTCAGAATCCTGGGGTATACTGGGGCAGTCTCACTGGGCTCTATGTATCATTCATTTTTCTTTTGTATCTTGACTTCTTGTAGGTTTTTGTGGATTTGTAGATTTACCCGCGTTGTATTAAAGTCATTTTCATTCCCGTAACTCAGTTTCATGGCTGCAAACTACTTTCATATGTAAATGTGTGAATCTCATGACAGTATCGAAGTTTTGTGCTTATCCTTGATGTAGTATTATTTTTTTCCTGTTTTTTTCCTGACTTTGGTTTGTTATTTTATGCATGCCTCTCACTGGCATAGATTCAACTAGCTGTTTGTATCTGAAACTTCCTGTTTAAACGTTTCCGGGCTTTTAGTTACTTTAAAATAAAGCACCTTCAAATATAAAAGAAACCAAATAAATACATGTTGTTTTTGTTTCTTTTATATTTGAAAGTGCTTTATTTTAAGGTTTACATTAATAACGGAAGGGAAGCACGGAAACAAATCATTGCAGAGTTCTTTAAACACACACTGAAATCTTTTCTTTTCATTAATTATGTAGTGTATAGAAAACTGAATTACAATGAAAAGTATTTACTTGCGAAGCCTGCATTCTGTACTTTATTCCTTTACACAACTAAAATATACATAGACTCAAACAATAGAGTCTGCGATATTGTTAAATAAAGCACTGAAAGCATAGGGAAGCATGGTCAGGGTACAGAGGAGTACAAACATGGTAAACTGCAGAATTACCGTGCAGATTTCCCATGGTAAACTTCCATATATAGAAACAAGCTTAGTTTTATTCATGCTTTCTGTTTTTGGGACCCTTTCTTTTCGATCTTCGTGTTTTTTTTGTTTCCGCTGTGCTCAGGCTCTGCGTGTGTTTAACGCATCACATTCAGTTTGTCCTGTTTGTTTTCGCTGTGCTCAGGGTCTGCGCTGTGTTTAACTCATCACATTCAGTTTGTCCTGTTTGTTTTCGCTGTGCTCAGGGTCTGCGCTGTGTTTAACGCATCACATTCAGTTTGTCCTGTTTGTTTTCTCTGTGCTCAGGGTCTGCGTGTGTTTAACGCATCACATTCAGTTTGTCCTGTTTGTTTTCTCTGTGCTCAGGGTCTGCGTGTGTTTAACGCATCACATTCAGTTTGTCCTGTTTGTTTTCGCTGTGCTCGGGGTCTGCGCTGTGTTTAACGCATCACATTCAGTTTGTCCTGTTTGTTTACGCTGTGCTCAGGCTCTGCGTGTGTTTAGCGCATCACATTCAGTTTGTCCTGTTTGTTTCCGCTGTGCTCAGGCTCTGCGTGTGTTTAACGCATCACATTCAGTTTGTCCTGTTTGTTTTCTCTGTGCTCAGGCTCTGCGCTGTGTTTAACGCATCACATTCAGTTTGTCCTGTTTCTTTTCGCTGTGCTCAGGGTCTGCGTGTGTTTAACGCATCACATTCAGTTTGTCCTGTTTGTTTTCGCTGTGCTCAGGCTCTGCGTGTGTTTAACGCATCACATTCAGTTTGTCCTGTTTGTTTTCGCTGTGCTCAGGGTCTGCGATGCGTTTAACGCATCACATTCAGTTTGTCCTGTTTGTTTTCGCTGTGCTCAGGCTCTGCGTGTGTTTAACGCATCACATTCAGTTTGTCCTGTTTGTTTTCGCTGTGCTCGGGGTCTGCGCTGTGTTTAACGCATCACATTCAGTTTGTCCTGTTTGTTTTCGCTGTGCTCAGGCTCTGTGTGTGTTTAACGCATCACATTCAGTTTGTCCTGTTTGTTTTCGCTGTGCTCGGGGTCTGCGCTGTGTTTAACGCATCACATTCAGTTTGTCCTGTTTGTTTTCGTTGTGCTCAGGCTCTGCGTGTGTTTAACGCATCACATTCAGTTTGTCCTGTTTCTTTTCGCTGTGCTCAGGCTCTGCGTGTGTTTAACGCATCACATTCAGTTTGTCCTGTTTGTTTTCTCTGTGCTCAGGCTCTGCGTGTGTTTAACGCATCACATTCAGTTTGTCCTGTTTGTTTTCGCTGTGCTCAGGGTCTGCGATGCGTTTAACTCATCACATTCAGTTTGTCCTGTTTGTTTTCGCTGTGCTCAGGCTCTGCGTGTGTTTAACGCATCACATTCAGTTTGTCCTGTTTGTTTTCTCTGTGCTCAGGCTCTGCGTGTGTTTAACGCATCACATTCAGTTTGTCCTGTTTGTTTTCGCTGTGCTCAGGGTCTGCGATGCGTTTAACTCATCACATTCAGTTTGTCCTGTTTGTTTTCGCTGTGCTCAGGCTCTGCGTGTGTTTAACTCATCACATTCAGTTTGTCCTGTTTGTTTTCGCTGTGCTCAGGCTCTGCGTGTGTTTAACTCATCACATTCAGTTTGTCCTGTTTGTTTTCGCTGTGCTCGGGGTCTGCGCTGTGTTTAACGCATCACATTCAGTTTGTCCTGTTTGTTTTCACTGTGCTCAGGCTCTGCACTGTGTTTAACGCATCACATTCAGTTTGTCCTGTTTGTTTCCGCTGTGCTCAGGCTCTGCGTGTGTTTAACGCATCACATTCAGTTTGTCCTGTTTGTTTTCGCTGTGCTCAGGCTCTGTGTGTGTTTAACGCATCACATTCAGTTTGTCCTGTTTGTTTTCGCTGTGCTCGGGGTCTGCGCTGTGTTTAACGCATCACATTCAGTTTGTCCTGTTTGTTTTCGTTGTGCTCAGGCTCTGCGTGTGTTTAACGCATCACATTCAGTTTGTCCTGTTTCTTTTCGCTGTGCTCAGGCTCTGCGTGTGTTTAACGCATCACATGGGCAGCAGTGTGGAGTAGTATGGGCAGCAGTGTGGAGTAGTGGTTAGGGCTCTGGACTCTTGACCGGAGGGTCGTGGGTTCAATCCCCAGTGGGGGACACTGCTGTTGTACCCTTGAGCAAGGTACTTTACCTAGATTGCTCCAGTAAAAACCCAACTGTATAAAAGGGTAATTGTATGTAAAAATAATGTGATATCTGTATAATGTAAAATAATGTATAATGTGATACCTTGAACCAATTGTAAGTCGCCCTGGATAAGGGCGTCTGCTAAGAAATAAATAATAATAATAATAACATTCAGTTTGTCCTGTTTGTTTTCTCTGTGCTCAGGCTCTGCGTGTGTTTAACGCATCACATTCAGTTTGTCCTGTTTGTTTTCGCTGTGCTCAGGGTCTGCGATGCGTTTAACTCATCACATTCAGTTTGTCCTGTTTGTTTTCGCTGTGCTCAGGCTCTGCGTGTGTTTAACGCATCACATTCAGTTTGTCCTGTTTGTTTTCTCTGTGCTCAGGCTCTGCGTGTGTTTAACGCATCACATTCAGTTTGTCCTGTTTGTTTTCGCTGTGCTCAGGGTCTGCGTGCGTTTAACGCATCACATTCAGTTTGTCCTGTTTGTTTTCGCTGTGCTCAGGGTCTGCGCTGTGTTTAACGCATCACATTCAGTTTGTCCTGTTTGTTTTCGCTGTGCTCAGGGTCTGCGCTGTGTTTAACGCATCACATTCAGTTTGTCCTGTTTGTTTTCGCTGTGCTCAGGGTCTGCGCTGCGTTTAACGCATCACATTCAGTTTGTTCTGTTTGTTTTCGCTGTGCTCAGGGTCTGCGCTGTGTTTAACGCATCACATTCAGTTTGTCCTGTTTGTTTTCGCTGTGCTCAGGGTCTGCGCTGTGTTTAACGCATCACATTCAGTTTGTCCTGTTTGTTTTCGCTGTGCTCAGGGTCTGCGTGTGTTTAACGCATCACATTCAGTTTGTCCTGTTTGTTTTCGCTGTGCTCAGGGTCTGTGCTGTGTTTAACGCATCACATTCAGTTTGTCCTGTTTGTTTTCGCTGTGCTCAGGGTCTGCGTGTGTTTAACGCATCACATTCAGTTTGTCCTGTTTGTTTTCGCTGTGCTCAGGGTCTGCGCTGTGTTTAACGCATCACATTCAGTTTGTCCTGTTTCTTTTCGCTGTGCTCAGGGTCTGCGCTGTGTTTAACGCATCACATTCAGTTTGTCCTGTTTGTTTTCGCTGTGCTCAGGGTCTGCGCTGTGTTTAACGCATCACATTCAGTTTGTCCTGTTTGTTTCGCTGTGCTCAGGGTCCGCGCTATGTTTAACGCATCACATTCAGTTTGTCCTGTTTGTTTTCGCTGTGCTCAGGGTCTGCGCTACGTTTAACGCATCACATTCAGTTTGTCCTGTTTCTTTTCGCTGTGCTCAGGGTCTGCGCTGTGTTTAACGCATCACATTCAGTTTGTCCTGTTTGTTTTCGCTGTGCTCAGGGTCTGCGCTGTGTTTAACGCATCACATTCAGTTTGTCCTGTTTGTTTTCGCTGTGCTCAGGGTCTGCGCTGCGTTTAACGCATCACATTCAGTTTGTCCTGTTTGTTTTCGCTGTGCTCAGGGTCTGCGCTGCGTTTAAAGCATCACATTCAGTTTGTCCTGTTTGTTTTCGCTGTGCTCAGGGTCTGCGCTGTGTTTAACGCATCACATTCAGTTTGTCCTGTTTGTTTTCGCTGTGCTCAGGGTCTGCGCTGCGTTTAAAGCATCACATTCAGTTTGTCCTGTTTGTTTCCGCTGTGCTCAGGGTCTGCGTGTGTTTAACGCATCACATTCAGTTTGTCCTGTTTGTTTTCGCTGTGCTCAGGGTCTGCGCTGTGTTTAACGCATCACATTCAGTTTGTCCTGTTTGTTTTCGCTGTGCTCAGGGTCTGCGCTGTGTTTAACGCATCACATTCAGTTTGTCCTGTTTGTTTTCGCTGTGCTCAGGGTCTGCGTGTGTTTAACGCATCACATTCAGTTTGTCCTGTTTGTTTTCGCTGTGCTCAGGCTCTGCGTGTGTTTAACGCATCACATTCAGTTTGTCCTGTTTGTTTTTTATTTTCTGCTGCTTTCTGTTTTGTAATCCTCATGCCATTTTATAATATCAAGTGTCTGTCGTTTAGTGTCCAAGTGAATTTGTTTTGTTAGTTATTTCTGTTTGATTTCTTTAATGTTTTTGGCCCTGTGAAGTGTAAATACTATTTTTTGATATTTTTTTTTTCCATTTCACTGAATAACAGGTCAGTTTTGTCTTTGTGGAAATGTGAACATACTAAACTATATTATTATTATTATTATTATTATTATTATTATTATTATTATTATTATTATTATTATTATTATTATTAATTTCTTGGCAGACGCCCTTATCCAGGGCGACTTACAATTGTTACAAGATATCACATTACTTTTACATACAATTACATTATTTTTACATACAATTACATTATTTTTACATACAATTACATTATTTTTTACACATTATTTTTACATACAATTACCCATTTATACAGTTGGGTTTTTACTGGAGCAATCTAGGTAAAGTACCTTGCTCAAGGGCACAGCAGCAGTGTCCCCCACCTGGGATTGAACCCACGACCCTCCGGTCCAGAGTCCAGAGCCCTGACCACTACTCCACACTGCTGACTATACAACTGAAGGTGGTCTTCCGGTGACGCTCATGCGAGATGACTGCACTTCATTAACCCTCCCGCTAATACCCTGCTATTCTGTTATCATTAACCCTCCTGCTAATACCCCGCTATTCTGTTATCATTAACCCTCCTGCTAATACCCCGCTATTCTGTTATCATTAACCCTCCCGCTAATACCCCACTATTCTGTTTAAATCATTAACCCTCCTGCTAATACCCCGCTATTCTGTTATCATTAACCTCCTTCTAATACCCCGCTATTCTGTTTATATCATTAACCCTCCTGCTAATACCCCGCTATTCTGTTATCATTAACCCTCCTGCTAATACTCTGCTATTCTATTATCATTAACTCTCATGCTAATACCCCACTATTCTGTTATCATTAACCCTCCTGCTAATACCCTACTATTCTGTTATCATTAACCCCCCTGCTAATACCCTGCAATTCTGTTTATATCATTATCCCTCCTGCTAATACCCCACTATTCTGTTATCTTTAACCCTCCTGCCAATACCCCGCTATTCTGTTATCATTAACCCCCCTGCTAATACCCACTATTCTGTTTATATCATTAACCCCCCTGCTAATACCCCACTAGTCTGTTATCATTAACCCTCCTGCTAATACCCCGCTATTCTGTTATCATTAACCTCCTTCTAATACCCCGCTATTCTGTTATCATTAACCCTCCTGCTAATACCCCACTATTCTGTTATCATTAACCCTCCTTCTAATACCCCGCTATTCTGTTATCATTAACCCTCCTGCTAATACCCCACTATTCTGTTATCATTAACCCTCCTGCTAATACCCCACTATTCTGTTATCATTAACCCCCCTGCTAATACCCACTATTCTGTTTATATCATTAACCCTCCTTCTAATACCCCACTAGTCTGTTATCATTAACCCTCCTGCTAATACCCCGCTATTCTGTTATCATTAACCCCCCTGCTAATACCCACTATTCTGTTTATATCATTAACCCTCCTGCTAATACCCTGCTATTCTGTTATCATTAACCCACCTGCTAATACCCCACTATTCTGTTATCATTAACCCCCCTGCTAATACCCTGCTATTCTGTTATCATTAACCCTCCTTCTAATACCCCACTATTCTGTTTATATCATTAACCCTCCTGCTAATACCCCACTAGTCTGTTATCATTAACCCTCCTGCTAATACCCCGCTATTCTGTTATCATTAACCCCCCTGCTAATACCCTGCTATTCTGTTATCATTAACCCTCCTGCTAATACCCCACTAGTCTGTTATCATTAACCCTCCTGCTAATACCCTGCTATTCTGTTATCATTAACCCTCCTGCTAATACCCCACTACTCTGTTATCATTATGCTTTCTGCGAATACCCCACTATTCTGTTTATATCATTAACCCTCCTGTTAATACCCCACTATTCTGTTATCATTAACCCTCCTGCTAATACCCCACTATTCTGTGTATATCACTAACCCTCCTGCTAATACCCCGTGTAACAGGGCAAGGAGCTCTGTAAAATGTATTATTTATTGATTTTTAGAACGGGGTCTCCCCCTCCACCCCTGTGCAATTTATTGTTTTTACTTAAAAAAATCCTCACCTCCAGACGATATTACAGCGAGCCGTGGCGGCGCAGACTGACACTTTCCTTGACATGGTGAAGGACATGCTAGCCAAGGCTTTGAGGCCTGTAAGGGAGGCAATGCATGATAATGGTGTGCTCCTTCATTCCATGAGAGCAGACCTCGATGCACACAGACAGGGTGCGATTTGTCAGATTTCCAGTGGGGGGGGCGGGGGTGTAACAGGGCGAGGAGCCCTGTAGAGTGTTTTGTTAGGCGGGGGTGTAACAGGGCGAGGAGCCCTGTACAGTGTTTTGTTAGGCGGGGGTGTAACAGGGCGAGGAGCCCTGTACAGTGTTTTGTTGGGCGGGGGTGTAACAGGGCGAGGAGCCCTGTACAGTGTTTTGTTAGGCGGGGGTGTAACAGGGCAAGGAGCCCTGTACAGTGTTTTGTTTATTTATTTTTAGAACGGGGTTTCCCGCTCCACCCCTGTGCAGTTTATTATTTTGTATTTGTGGTTTATTATTATTATGTTTCTTGTTCTGATTTATTATTGTATTTATATGACAGTGAAAGCCGTGTTTATTGTTTATTTGTATTTATTTAAAAATGTATTTATATCTGACAGTGAACCGCCGTGTTATGTTATTTATAAATGTGACGGAGTAGCCGAATATTTTGTAATGTTTAATAGTGTGGATGGGAAACCCCATCCACAGTGATTTAAAAACCTTGTGCAGAAGGTGGCCATCTCCCGAATTAATTAAGTGATTCATTTGTTGCTAATCGTGAGATGGTCACCTGCATAAAAGCCTGCAGCTCTCTGCACTCAAGGTGGGTTGTTAGGAGCAATAGAGTGAGACGAGCGAGAGTAGCGAGAGAGACACCAAAGAGAAACGAAACATGTCTTGTGTAAAATGCTTTTCTGAGTTTCCATTCGCTCCGTTTATTTTACTCGAGTAAACTGAGCTTTTCACTCGACGTCATGCAAATGAACGGGAAAGGTGGAGGTTGATATGTAAATTATCTATGCCTAAAGTACTCATGCTGTTTTTGAAGATTACTAATGAAATTTTGTGAAAATGTGGTTCCCATGTGCAGAGACCTGCTACACGAGTGAATCTAAGCTGCTGTAATAAAGCAAAATACCTCGTGCCTGGCTGGTTAATAATGTGTTTTACTTCTCTTGCCCAAATTGTTTTTCAAATGTCATTAGTAGTGAATACTGTTTCAACTAATGTATCTTACGACTCATTAATTAAAAATAAACTCAGAGGTATAAAATGAAACTGACCAGCAGGTATTGGAGATTGCCATGGCTGAAAAAAAGGACGGGAATTAATTCAGTTAGACATTTAAGCAGCAAGGGTATTCTCAAACAGCTGCATTAATAACAAGGGCATAACGCAGTTCTTGGTAAGTGGTTTTATACAGAACTGTAAACCCACAAGAGATATACAACATGACAGAGCAGACACAGCAAAAAACAATAATTAAAAAAAAAAAGCCGCCCGCATTATCATTAAGGTGAACTACTCCACTGCTAACCATAAAATCACCCATCAGCCATTACTTACTACCGTCTTGGAATCCACGGTAACAACTGACCTGATCCCTTGCAATATTTATAGTTAAGAATAAACACTCTCATTAACATTTACACGTGAAATGCGGGTGTTCATGCCAAACTGGGCGTGGTTTTCCCATGTGTTTCATCATTTACACGAGTAAATAAGATTTACCCTATCTTTCTCTTTGGTCGTTTTTTCCGGCCACAAACCTGACTTACCCAAGTAATTCTCCCTAATGTGCACGCGCCTCGCCATTTCACGTGTAAACTGACCCGCATGGAAACCCCATGATTGATAACTGCACAGAGTGTAACAGCAATAAAGGGAACATAATACAACATCCGTATTTTAACAGCTTAATCTGCAGGAGTTCATTGTTAATCTTGGCCTTTTTTCCACTCTGCTCAGCGAGTCACTCGACGGGTAAAAGTTCCAGTCTTTGGCTCTGGGGCTGTTTAAAAATAGCTACTATGGATTTTTAGTGTCCTGTCTTCATTTCTTTTTTTCTTTAGTATAGTATGCACTTCCGATAATAATAAAAAAATAATATTTTTGAAATGCAGCAACTGAATGGCGTTGACACAGTTGATTTTCATTGGTTAATTTCCCTTGCTCCGGTGCACACACCACTACTGTTGGATGACAATGACGGGTGAGTGGAATCCGAGCCTGATCCACTTTATACAGCCAAACTGCATGATCCGGATCCAGTGAAACTAAACTCCATTCCTTTTCTTTTTTTAAATCATGTTAATACAATTTGCTACTGATCTTATGGTCTGAAGTGCTAAGACCGAGATTTTTTTGAAGTCAATTTGCGTAAAAATGATGCAGCATACATTTATTATTTTAAATATGTTTAAAATTTCTTGAAGAAATCATTGTTAATACAAAATCTTTTATCGGGGGTGATAAATTTATCCCCCCCCGGGATGACAACTGAAAGTGCAGAGCCAGGGAAAAAAAAAAGCAGAGCCAGGAAAATCACCTCCAACCCCCGTCAAATCTCACCCTGCACACAGAAAAGCAGAAAAGAAAGTTATTGCAATGATGGACACCCTTAAAGGCGACATAAGCAAGGTGAAAAAGAATACAAACCATTGTCTTGACTGTGTGGAGGCGTTTCAAGACAAACTTAATGATTTGGAAGACCGATCAAGGCGCTGCAATGTGCATGTTGTTAATCTACCAGAGGGGCAAGAGGGGAGCAATCCCATCCAGTACCTGTGTGGATCCCCAGCCTTGCTCTCCCCTCATCTTCTTCAGCGATCCCGATCGAGACAGACAGAGCACACTGCGTGTTTAATAGCTCAACACATGGCTCTAACAAACCACGTACACTAGTATTTAAGTTACTTCGCTATTTGGATCACCAAGCTATTCTGCAGGGATCTCGGGAATCGCAACCTATACATGTGGAGGGTCATCGCATCAGCTTCTTTGTGGATTATTACCCGACTACAGCTAACAAGAGGAAGGCCTTCACACAGGTCAGAGCTAAGCTTCACCAGAGAGGAGTGGATGCTTTCCAAATCTACCCGGCAATATTGAAGGTTTCTTATGAGCTGTCATTTGGGTCTCCTGTTGAAGTAGAGAAATTCCTAACACATTTGACCAGCCCAGGGCCACTACCTCGCAGGAGAGCTCTCATCTTTGATCTTGCCCCCTTCAAGAGGACTCAGTCGCAGATGAGTAACTGTTGCGCTTGATCTCTGCACCGCTCTACAGCCTGCAGATCTGTGTATTTCAATGGGGACTATTTGTTGATTCTTATTATTAGGGGGATAAGGGATGTTTAATGTTTGAGATCGCTGTGTGCATGTCACAGGTATTAACAGCAGGGAGGGGTGGGAGGAGGAGGAGGGGATCCTCAATGTTCTTCTCTTTACTACTTTAAAGCCGGTTCTGTTGTTGCTATTTTTATCACTCCTTTGCTAAACCTTGTATTAACTAAGGGAGGGGGGATCCCTTGGGCTCTGGGCGTGGGGGGTTGGTGGGAGGGACATATTGTGGGTTATTTTCTCTGTACTTGTTCTTTTGGGAGTTCTAAGTACCTTCTGTGTTTTGTACGGGTTACTGTAATCTTCCCTGCACTTTGTTTTGGTATGGCGCTGTTGGGTGGATTTCTCAATGCTTTCTTATCTATATCATACTGTGTTTTTATGACAATGGCTAAGTTCTCTGTTGTATCTTTTAATGTATGAGGTTTGAATTCGAGATTTAAATGTGCAAAGGTACTCGATTATTTATAAAGGCAAAAGGCTGACATAGCTTTGATTCAAGAAATGCATTTAAAGCCAATACACATTTCGATTTCAAAATGGTCATTCTGAGTTAATTGTAGCTTCCAGCGATGGATCAAAGACAACAGGAGCTTCAATCTTAATGGAACACAACATGGATATATCTATCGATAGGATTAATTCTGATCAAATAGGTAGACTTTTGCTCTGCTATGCTAATGTGAATAGCGAAAAAAAATTGGTTTTGCATCGATCTATGCGCCTACAGTATATGATCCTGCATTTTTTCCTTGGCTCACAAATGAATTGCTATCTTTGGGAGAGTATAAGTTAATAGTGGGTGCAGACATGAATGTGTGTGTTGACAATCAATTGGACAGATCCTCAGCCAGTATTTCTAATACACAGTCAGCAGCTTCTAAAGCTCTGCGTATTTTCATTAAGAATTTTAATTTGACTGACTTATGGTAATTTCAAAATCCATCTGCCAAGGATTTCACATATTTTTCTCCATATCAAAAACCATTCTCTAGGGTTGATTTTATTCTTTCCTTTGTTAATATTTCATGCTGCTCTGGTAACGTGGATATACTGCCTAGAAATATCCCTGACCACTATGCAGTTGTGTCTGTATTTAACCTGGCTCCCAGCCAAGGCAAATTGACCAGGTGGAGATTCAATACTTCACTTCTGCAGAATCAGGATTTTCTGGCTCAGCTTAGATCAAACTTGACAAAATTTATTAATATTAATGTGGGCTCGGTAAACAATCGAGCAATGAGTTGTGCTTCTATCAAGGGTTTTATGTGTTGTAATGCGATTTGCTTTTCATCCCATCTAAAAAAGTCGAAATTGCAATTGATATCTCAGCTGGAGTCTAGCTGTAGCAACTTAGAAAACACTTTAAATTCTCATTACAGTAGTGCTGTTGATTCAAAATTGAGGGCAGAACGGGCTGAATTGAATAATTTGTTTAAACAGAGGGTTGAATTTCGCATGCACTCTACCAAGCACAAATACTATACAGACAGTAGTCGACCATCTCGCCTTCTTGCTTTAAAGTTGAAACGCCAGGAGGGTAGATTTACCATTCTAAAAACCAATTCTCCAACACAGGGGCTGGATTCTGATCCCACAGTAATTAATGAAACCTTTCAATCCTCTTTTGTTAATTTTTACTCCTCTGACTACTCATCCACACCGGAGCGATATCTTGTTTTTTTTACAAAATCTCAACCTTCCCAGTATTTCTTTGGAAGTTGCAATGATGCTGGAAGCTCCAATATTTCTAGATGACTTGTTACAGTCAGTTAAATCTGCTAAAAGGGCTGTTCTCCAGGAATCGATGGACTGCCTGCCAAATTTGCAAGGTCCGATTTGGCTTGATACAATAAATGCTGCAATTACATCTGGCGGTTTTCATTGAGATTGTAACGCTACTTTGTACTGCCCAAATCAGGCAAAGATCTTAGTGAGTGCACCAGCTATCGTATTAATGGCGACATAAAAATGTCCTCCCGGCGCATCCAGTAAAAGCACTAGCGTAGAGTGCAGTATGTGCCCTATAGTCTGGACATCGCCGGTTTGAGTCCAGGCTATTCCTTTGCCGACCGAGGATGGGAGCTCTCAGGGCGGCACACAATTGGCCGAGCGCCGGCCGGGGGAGGGAGGGTTAGGTCAGCCAAGGTGTCCTCAGCTCACCGCGCACCAGCGACCCCTGTAGTCTGGCCGGGCGTCTGCAGTCTTGCCTGTAAGCTGCCCAGGGCTGCGTTGTCCTTTGACGCTGAAGCTCTGGCTGGCTGCATGGTGAGTCTGCAGTGTGTAAAAAAGCGGGCAGCTAACGGCACACGCTTCGGAGGACAGCGTGTGTTCATCTTCACCCCTCCCGAATCAGCATAGGAGTGGTAGTGGTGAGATGAGCTAAACAAAATAATTGAGCACTACTAAATTGGGGAGAAAATAACCAAAAATGAATTGGCGACTACTAAATTGAAAAAAAAATGCCCCACGCACTCATCCCGCCCATAGTCCTACTATGTCAGAGGCTTCAGTCTGCAGGATAAAATGTATGAATCAGGCTCAATTTACGTATTCCTTTATTTCAGTTTTAGGTCCAATTTAAACACACAGGAGGCTCATTGAAACAATAGAAATGTCAACCACACCGCTCACTTGAGGAATGCAGACTGATATAATCAAACTTCAATACATGGCTGCATGTCCCGACTGATGAATACAAATAATACCGCAACACCTCATTGTTATAATAGGTTTTCTATGTATCAGTCAATTTGTCCGATCCTGGTCGGAATAGGTATGACAGTATTTTATCTCGCTAATTTTTGCAGCTACACGATTCTTTCTTTGTCAGGGGAATTAGTACATATATTTAAGAAAAGTCAGGAAAGAACAGCTCCGTATCTTAATTTAAATTTAAATCCAAAAAAACGGTCAAAATGACCGCCTTGCTCATTCTAGTGTTAATCATGTTGTTTTTTCTTCATCAGGGTTGTGTGTGCCTGCGTACAACCAGATCAGAAAATACGTGTTTGTGGAAACTGTGAAGAGCTGGTCTGGAGCTCAGAGCTACTGTAGAGAGAAGCACACAGACCTGGCCACTGTGCGCAGCCAGGAAGAAGCAGAGCAGCTCTTAAATATTACAGGAGCTTCTCTCGGGGATTCCTGGATTGGTCTGTATCGTGATGGCACACAGAACTGGCAGTGGTCTAACAGCGATGATGTCATCTACTCCAACTGGAGGGCAGACTTCTTTTGTGCTTCAGTCAATTCAGATGGAAAGTGGACTGATTTACCCTGCAACCTTCAGAAAGCCTTCATGTGCTACAAAGGTAAAGACATAATTATTGCTATATTGCAATTGATTATTCATTTATTTTAGTTCTTCTAATTATTAAGCATTCCTGTGAGGGGAGCTTGTATGAGTTTGCAAATCCACCCACTCCTACAGCTGCTAATATCTCAAACTATTTCAGCTTGCAAATATTTTCAGTCAAAACCCTGAATCCAAGTTGCCCTTGAAAGGATACAAAAACATACGCTTATTAGATGTGTTTGGTGTATTTCAGAGGCAGTTCAAAAAGATACCTACATTTCATTAGTGATAGATGGATTGATCTATAACACTGTTCCCCCCCTCTGGTGAGGTGTAGGGCGTCAGGTTTACCTTCCCCTCTGGGCTGGGGTTTGCTGTGTGAAGGCTGAAATCTTCTCTGGGAGTTCTGTGGCAGTTCATTTCTTTCAGATCCAGGAAAGTCAGGCTCTGCTTCATCTCCTAGTACCGGAGTGCTGCTGGTATTGGGCCGGGTATCTGTATATTTCACCATACTCTCCGCAGCTTCCAGGATGGTGGGCATTGAGTTGTCTGCATTTCCACTGTGCTCATGGCAACTCTGACCTCTGCAGACATGTTACGTATGAACAGCAGCTTGAAGCTCTTGTCTACGTTGTCCCCTGGATGTGCTTCACCTGCATAGTAAAGGAGTTTCAGTTCCTTGTAGAAGTCTCTCGGGTACTCATCCTTCTCATATTGTCTGAGACAGGCTGTGTGCAGGACTGTGCAGGGATCACTATGTGGCAACCGCCACACAATGTGCTGCAAGAAGCGTAGCACCTGCGCATTCTTAAGTGAATGCCAGTAAGCCTGGCCAGGGAATCTAGTTATTTCATGACAGCATTTTTAATTAGCTCCTTAATATTTCGCCATACATACGTGTATATATAATCTATATCCTTGCCTGGTTTAAAAATATACTCTTGGGGCAATTATTGTTTTAGTTCGTGTGCTGGGTACATTTGTTTATATTTGGATTAAAACGCTATGGTCCTAGACTAATTAGTTTTAGGTATTTTGGCCATTACTGTTTTCCGTAATTGGGGGCAGAGCTTCCTTTGCTTAAAAGCTCTAGACCAATAGGGTATAAAAAAGGGTTTTTTGAAAGTCTGTTTAAAAAAAGAGCGAGAAAAAAATACGGAGTTATTAGAGAGACAGAGAGAGAGAATTTACAGGCAACCTGTTCAAACAACAGAAAAAACGAGTTAGTCTGTGTATAGCATGCTTCTAGTCTGTGTTATGTCAAACAACAGTGTTTTGGTTTTTACCAGTTTCTATAGCGGGTTCGACTAATACTAGTGCAATAGCTATTATCACACGCTGCTCAGTGCTCTTTGGGCAATACTTCCGTGTTGGGTCCTATTTTTCTTCCAGTTGGTTTGATTTATATATTTACTTTGATACTTTACTGCTTTTACGGGACAACGGAACGAGAGAAGATATTCAATCAAATGGCGACTCCCAACATTGTATGAACTGGAGGACTTGCACACGGATTCATCATAACCGGGTGAGATCGATCCTTTTTTATTTTTTGCTGCAGTTTGGATTACAAATATTTTTTGAATGGCCATTCGGGTTTTTGTTTGGAGAGCGTTCTTTTGGGATTGCTGGATCGTTGTGTTATTTTTCTAGAACTTTATTGGTTTGTTTTTGTTTGTTTTGTTACTTTCTGGGTGCGTTTTAATATCAAGCCCGGGACTGAAACTTTTAAGTACTCATACACTTGGATATAATTATTGCAACTGTGTGGGCCATAGAATGAACATCCTTATTATTGGGTGGCCTGCCTGTATTTTTTTGTTGTCTCCTTCCGTCTCTTTTTCTTTTTTGTTTACTCAAGTTCCCACAGCGAGGCAGATTATTAATGGTTTTGCTATACATTGGTATTGTGATTATCGGTACAAAGGCCTGCTCATATAATAAATTTAATATATATATATATATATATATATATATATATATATATATATATATATATATATATATATATATATATATATATATATATATATATATATATATATAAAATGTATGTGTGTATATATATATATATATATATATATATATATATATATATATATATATATATATATATATATATAAAATGTGTATATATATATATATATATATATATATATATATATATTTTGTAGCGATCCGTGTATTGTGTTTGTGTACTGTATTCCCCCTTGTTTCTACTGTCTGTTAATGCCGCTGTATTGTGTTCCTCTCCCCCCGTCTGTATTACCTGTAGCTGCGGGTTCGCTCTGTCTCTGGCTGTGCGAGCTGTCCCTGTCATAGGCTGTTTGTTGTGTGTGCCCATTGGTCCTGGTGTGCGGCTGGGGACCAATGGGATAGCTGTTCGCTCTGGCACCCGATTAACATAAAGGGGCGGGGCTTAGCTATAAAACGGGGCGTTACACGCTCATTGGTCGGTGCAGAGCAAGTGGCTAGAGCAGTGGGCTCTGAAAGAGGTTCATAAATAAAGCGTTGAACTTGGAAACGGCGTGTTGTGTTTTTCTATCCTGCGCACCGCGTGGAAACGCTACTATATATATATATATATATAATATATATATATATATATTAATGTTTGTCTTTTCCAATTGCATTTTTATGTGATTAGTATTGCAGTGTTGGTGTGCTCCTTGAAGGATTATCTAGAGATATACTGGGTAGTTTCTTCTACTAATAGTTCTACTGGATATTGTTTGTTCTACCAACCTGGATGTTTGGTTTGCTTACCATTGAGTCAGGGTTGATATTTGCCAGTAAGATTTTCTGATCTTACTTAAGACTTACTGTTCTGATTACTCCAGGGTACACCTGTGCTTAGTACTATATACAAATAGACATAATAAACCTATCCTGTTTAAAATTTACTCCCTTGGTTCTCGTGAAATCCTTGTTTTTTGCTGTACTGATTTACCTGCTGGGACTGTAGTATTGAATGTTTTATGCTCGGTGCTAGTATACACTTATGGCCTAGGTGTTTGGTTATTGTACACTAGGTAAGTTTGTTACAACCGTACTTGGAGCATTTCCCTGTTAAGGCAGCGCACAGTTTCTCCCCAATTGTCGATAATATCCTGGATATGACTGATGTGTCCCTCAATGGTGATGTTCAAACTTGCTGATAGTTGATGCTAACTTGTGGACTTGGTGTAAACCATTAGTTCGCAGTTCAGGTTGAAAAATCAATCATACATAAAGTCCTTAGGGTTTTTCTTCTGGACCGTGTCCTTTTGGATTTCAGCATCTTTGAGGGCCTGTCGCCCCCAACAGCAGCATAGTGGCAAATCTGGATGCAATCTCATCTTTGGATTCTTCTCACATTGTCAGCAGTAGATTGACTTTGCCTTTCGATCGTGTCTGTGTCCTGTGTGTCTGTGTCCTGTGTGTCTGTGTCCTGTGTGTGTCTGTCTGTCTGTGTCCTGTCTGTGTGTCTGTCTCTGTGTCCTGTCTGTAATCTGTCTCTGTCTGTCTGTGTATCTGTCCTGTCTGTGTGTCTGTGCATGTATGTGTCTGTTTGTGTGATTTTATTTTTGATAGTAATTTTACTACATATCTCATACCCTGATAAGTATTAGCTTGATGCTTGCGTGTACTTCCCGTTGGTATAGTTCAGTTTCAGGTAAAGCAGGATGTCTTGAGGGAACCAGAGACGTGGTACACCAACTCCACAGCTTTGCAGCCATTCTGAAGGGACAACTTTGACTTGGATCTTCAGAACAAAGGGAGGCCAGAGAGCGTTTCCGATTGGCTAGTCATACCAGAGCTGAGACACTGTGGAGGTGCCAATCACTGTCTCCTGTGTCGGGCACACTTTGAGTAGATTACACACGGTGATAACCCGTGTCTCTGCGTTTGCATACTGAGTAAATTACATTGATTTAATTAGTGAAAGCCAGTGTCTACACATTCGCAGACTTCAACTTATTACTGAGAATACCAATTGGTCTGCAATGCGATCTACAATACCAAACTGAGAACACCGAAACAGGAGTAAATTAGAGAATGCTGCCCCTTATTTTTAAATAACACACAGATGTACCTGACTGTAGACAGGATGCAGTTTGTGATAAATTGTAGGATTGATGAAAACAGTTTGTTTTGGGTTCAGAGCCAGCTCCCCTCCCAGCCTCTCAGCTGCTGTTTGTTTGTGTTTACAGAGACCAGCAACATCACTGAGAGATACACCCTGATTGAAGAACTGAAAACCTGGACTGAAGCTCAGCAGTACTGTAGAGAACACCACACCGACCTCGTCAGTATAAAGAACGCCAGTGAAAATGAAGAAATAGTAAAGAAAGCGCAGGGCAAGCCCTTCTGGATAGGCCTGTTCAATGAGCCCTGGAAGTGGTCACACCAGGGGGATAGCTACACATTTCACAGCTGGAACTATTGGGAACCAGACAATAGGGGAGGCGATCAGAACTGTGTGACGATCAGCAAGAAGGGTGGATGGATTGACTATGACTGTAACACTCAGTTGCCCTCCTTCTGCTGTGAGGGTGAGGACCCTGTTCAGACTGTGTTCTCATTTAATTCAGTGTAAACCTTCAGGTTGAAAGAGGGAAGCATAATTAGATCTCTTCAATAGGTCCTGGTGGTGACAAATCTAGCAGTTTCCACTTTGAGAATCAATCACAGAGGGTCTAAATGGGGTTAAAAGGGTAAAAAAAAAGTTATATTTCCTTAGGCTTTAAGGTATTTTGCTGTGCAATATCCTATAATAACAAGACATGTACCTTTACACATTCTAAAATAACATTAACATTGATTGACTGTGAACTGAGTTTTTCTCACAATGATTTCTTTGGCTACCTGGTGTTTCCATGACCTTCGTCACTCATGCCAGAATGATACTCGTGTTACAGTACAGACCACAAGCATGTTGTTAGTATATTTATTATCACCATACAGTTCTACTAGTGTCCTACATTCTTACAAGACCAGTAATCTGTGACTGTTGGTTCCATTTCCAGTGGAAATCTTTTCTGTGAAGAACACGTTTTCACTCATCTTTATTGTGCTGTCCCCTCTCCCCAGGCGGCTCCTCTGGTCAGTGTTTCTATGAAGTAACTGAGAAGACATGGCAGGAAGCTCAGAGCTACTGCAGAAACCAAGGCAGAGACCTGCCCACCATTCAAGACCAGGCCAGGGTTAATAAGCTTATAGGTCTTATACCTTCATTTACTGTATATAACTGGTATTGGATCGGGCTGTATCATGACAAAGAGAACTGGCAGTGGTCCAGTGGAGGTGATGTCATCTACACTAACTGGGAACCATACCTCTTCTGTGCTTCAGTCAATGCGGAGGGAGAGTGGGAGGATTCACTCTGCAGTCAGGGAAACTATTTCATGTGCTACAGCGGTGAGTTGAGATTCAATTCCTTTGTTAATGAAACAGCTGACTGGACTGGGGGTTGAAGCCAGGTCCCCTGGATACTGCACAGGGGCCATAATCTTGAAACGTTCAAAAGAAGAAACATCTTTTTGTTAAGAAATGTTAAGAAGGTGTGTTATTCATAACACAGTTTCTTAGATTGTTTGTTTTTCCTTCATAAGAAACTTAAGAAAACGTGTATTATTCAAAGAAATGTTCTTATTGTTTTGTTTAAATTGTTTATATTCCAGACAGCAAAATCCTCGTCTTAAATATGTGGCCCTTATTAGACATGTAGAAGAAATATGTTTAGCAGTTAAATAACTATTTGTATTAGAATAAAAGGTGATAAAGAGGGTTGTAGTTTTGCTCTATTGTGTGTAGTGGGCTGAACCTCACATGACTGATTCATTTGTTATGCAAATGAGGTCTGACAGGTATTCTGCAATATATAAAAGCTGCATCTCCCTGTTACAAGTTATTTTCAGTCACCATGAGCAAAGGATCTGACAGACTGATAGCACAACATGTGCTCGATTGGCAGGTGCTTCTCTAACCAACACTAGGCTACATAAATGCCATGTTTCATGAGGTACAGCCTCCACAGTGATGAGCCAGTCTTGTTGCTCGTGACAAATGTAACTTGTATTTCTCTTTAAACAGTGTTGTTGTGATCATGCACTGGTGGTAGAGTTTGTTTTTAGAGATTGAGGTTAGCAGTTTTATCATCCCGCTTATCATACACGGGCAATCTTATGACACACTGATCTCACACCACCACCGTGTACAATAAGACTGTATAATAATGACGATTATAGGAAATTATTATTCACCATGAATAATAATAATAAATACCACAGCCACCTGAACTAAACAGTTATTGCACTGCCTCAGCCAATCAGGTTCCTAGTAGAGTGCTCATTATCATGCAGTCGACGCCCTCAGAGCTTTAGAATGTTGAAACTGTCATTGGAACAGGCTGACTTCAAAATAGAAAAATACCAGCCAGTACAGGAAAGACATGAAAGCACATGGGGGGGGGGGGGGGGGGGGGGTGTTTATAATGATACTGTTTGCTTCATATTGATTGTGCACAGACTGTGAGGAAAATGAATGATCAATTTGAAAAAGAACAATGATTATTCCTAAATCATTAAATAGACTCCCCCATCCCCCACTTTGCTATTATATACTTTTCAGACATAAACTAAAGAGACTCCCATGCACTGCTATAGATGCTGCTTTTCATGACTTTGATAGCTGAGCCGGATGTGACTTGGGTTCAATCACTATACAACATGAGAGCCAGCGCACCTCCACAGATCACATTGATTTTGATCTGTTTGTGTTCACAGAGACCAGCAACATCACTGACAGATACACCCTGATTAAAGAACTGAAAACCTGGACTGAAGCTCAGCAGTACTGTAGAGAACACCACACCGACCTCGTCAGTATAAAGAACGCCAGTGAAAATGAAGAAATAGTGAAGAAAGCGCAGGGCAAGACCTTCTGGATAGGCCTGTTCAATGAGCCCTGGAAGTGGTCACACCAGGGGGATAACTACACATTTCACAACTGGAACTATGGGCAACCAAAAAATGGGGGAGGGGATGAGAACTGTGTGATGATGAGTAAGACTGGTGAATGGACTGACACCGGCTGCAACTCTCAGAAGTCCTTTTTCTGCTGTGAGGGTGAGGACCCTGTTCAGACTGTGTTCTCATTTAGTTCAGTGTAAACCTTCAGGTTCAAAGAGGGAAGCATGATTAGATCTCTTCATTAGGTCCTGCTGGTGACAAATCTAGCAGTTTCCACTTTGAGAATCAATCACAGGCTCCCTGCTCAGGCTGATGGGATGGTCAATATCCTTCCAGAGGTAACGGGGTGATGTGGATTGCAGCTATCAGTACCCCTTGTTCTGCTGTGATTGAAGGCTCCCTGTTCAGTCTGTGCTCTTGTTCAGCTCAGTGTTTGTACCCCAGTCTGTGAGCAGGGACTCAGAGGCTCAGTCCATCTGATCCTACAGTAGCTGTCTGACCTCCAGAGCAGGGCAGGGTGTAGCCTAGAGATCTGAAGAACCAGAATCCAGCCCGGTCATTAAGAGTGTGGAGTGTCAGGAGAGACGTGTGCTGTGATATACATTCTTACTGTCTATTTATTATATTTATTTGAAAACAATAAACCATGTCATTGTCAGCATTGCCATGGTGGAGACAGCAGCATAGACACAGTTTCATTGAAATGCATTTGAACAATACACTTGAAACAGGAAACACTAAATCTTGTTGTTGTGTGTTTTCTTTACAGATTCAGACCCCACAAGCCCCCCTTCCACTCTAGTCTCTCAAGGTATGCAGTGTAATCACTTCATTGGATTCAGAACCACTGCAGCAATATGGCTTTGTTATAAACTTCCTTATTTTCTCTTTTTCTTGTTACAGAAGCAGAATCCTCGAGCCCCTCTTCCACTCCGGTCTCTCAAGGTAAGTGCAGTTTGAAGATGGCAGTCTGTTCAGTGTGATTGACAGCCCACACCATGAGTTATAAATGAATCTCAGTGCTCTTATCAACCTCACTAATTTAACAATGAGTTCACCATTGCCCTGGTGATGACAGCACCACACATACACACACACTCACACACTGACTGATACACACTCACACACACACACTCACACACATACACACACAATTTCACTCAAATATATTTCTACAATAATGTAGAAAGGCAAATGATGTATTTTTACTCCTGTAAATCCAAACCTCTCAAGCCTTCTCTCAACACCAGCCTCTAAAGGTATGGAGTGCATTAGTTCAGTTTGAATGTGGCTTTGTAATAAATGACTTATTGTTTGATTGTATTAGTATTTATTTATTGTCCTGGTGGAGACGGCAGCATAGACACAGTTTCATTGAAATGCATTTGAACAATACACTGGAAACAGGAAACACTAAATCTTGTTGTGTGTTTTCTTTACAGATTCAAACCCCACAAGCCCCCCTTCCACTCCGGTCTCTCAAGGTATGCAGTGTAATCACTTCAGTGTGATTCAGAACCACAGCAGGAATCTGGCTTTGCTATCAACTTTCTTTTTTCTAATTACAGAAGCAGAATCCTCGAGGACCCCTTCCACTCCGCTCTCTCAAGGTAAATGCAGTTTTGTTTTATTTCCCTTTTAAAAGACGACCATTTCAGAAATACCATCATATCAAGTGTTTAGAAATTGGTAAAAATGTAATCACAATATTAGAGTTGAAAATACACATGGAAGTGTACAGTGTAGTGATTGAAGACGACATACCATGTGCATTTGTTTGCAAGTTGAGTTTAGGTGACTTCACTCACGTGTCTCTGCTGCTGAAACTCAATATGACAGCTGCACCAACGAAGAAGAAAAAGCAATGTTTCAGTAAAAGACAGAGCTAAAACAAAATCTGATTATCTCTATGAGGATGGTGGGACACTATTGTTCAAGTTTTGCTACCATTGATCATGTATGAGTCAATACCATTAAAAGATCATATTGCCAGTCATAAACATGTAGAGGAAACTAGAAAGCAAATAAGACGGCAACAATGGCAAAGCATGCATTCACTATACTGAAAACTGAGGTCTAAGACACTGTGTTCACTATACTGAAAACTGAGATCTAAGACACTGCATTCACTATGCTGAAAACTGAGGTCTAAGACACTGCGTTCTCTATACTGAAAACTGAGGTCTAAGACACTGCGTTCACTATACTGAAAACTGAGATCTAAGACACTGCGTTCTCTATACTGAAAACTGAGATCTAAGACACTGCGTTCACTATGCTGAAAACTGAGGTCTAAGACACTGTGTTCAAGGCGGCTCTTTCCTGAAGTATTGAAGGAAAATGAATTGCGTGTTTAATGATTGTTTACTTTATTTCTTTCTATGCTACCTGTGTTTTAATAAAGCTGTAATTAGCAATATTAAACCAAGGCAGTATTTTTAAATTAAATTATATTTCAAAATTGTATAATGAAACAAAATGAATACTTTCAAAGGGTTAGTGCGTCGTCGAAGGTTCCTCACTGATAACACTGTGTAACAATTTTTTTTTTTTTTTTTGGTTCCTGGGTAGTAAGTGTTATTTCCTAATTGCTTATGCCTCAAAAGTATAGAAAATGGCTATTATTCCCCACAAACTTTGCTTTTGTGACCAGGACAGTGATATTTTGAAACTTACCTATTTTCCAGAACATTCCAGATAGATTCAGTGCTGAGTAAACTTGGAGTAACATCTAGAACTTTCCAGTAATATAAATAGTAGTATAAATACAGGGGCCTCAAGCCCACCAGTTCAGTTTAGTTCCAGCTGCCTAAGTGGATACATATCTGCATTTTTGTGAGATGGCATCAAGAGGCTGCAAGCATCCAGCAGACGCATTTTGCTATGTCTGCGGCCAATTTATCAAGACAAGAGCGAAAAAGTACTCCGTGGAAGCATCTGCTAAGATGTGTGAGGCGGGACTGGCCACAGCGGACCAAGTTCTCTGTGGGGAGGAACAACGTCAAATGGGAGCCACTGGTGGACCCCCGGAAGGTGCTGATGCCACCACTGCACATCAAATTGGTCCTTATGAAACAATTTGTCAGAGCTCTAGATAAGGAGTCGGCAGCCTTCAAGTACCTTCAAGACTTCTTCCCTAAGCTGTCTGAGGCAAAGGTCAAAGCCGGTGTCTTCGTCGGACCACAGATAAAGAAGATCCTGGAGTGCAATGAATTCCCCAAGAAGCTCACTAGTAAGGAGAAAGCGGCTTGGAACAGCTTTGTCGCAGTGGTTCGAGGCTTCCTGGGCAATCACAAGGCCGAAAACTATGTGGAGCTGGTTGAGACTCTGTTGAAGAACTACGGCACAATGGGCTGTAGGATGTCCCTCAAAGTCCATATCCTTGATGCTCATCTTGATAAATTCAAGGAGAACATGGGAGCGTACTCGGAGGAGCAAGTCGAGCGCTTCCACCAGGATATACTGGACTTTGAACGCCGCTACCAAGGACAGTATAACGAGAACATGATGGGAGACTACACATGGGGGCTGATTCGTGAAAGTGATTTACAGTATAATCGTAAATCTCGAAAAACTACTCCCTTCTAAATCTTTTGTAGTCATTTTTGTATTACTTTAGTATAAATACATGTTAATTTGGATTCATATGTTGTTTTTTTCTGACTTTATGTGAACGAAAAGACACATTCGCCGTTTTCTCATTGGAAATAGGTAAATTTTCAAATATCACTGTCCTGGTCACAAAAGCAAAGTTTGTGGGGAATAATAGCCATTTTCTATACTTTTGAGGCATAAGCAATTAGGAAATAACACTTACTACCCAGGAACAAAAATTGTGTTACATAGTGTAATTGATCCTTTCTCAGTTATAACGGCACATTTCTCAGAATCTAAAAAGGGAACGCTGCTCCCGTTCTGTGCTGCACATTACAGACTACGTGGGGTCTTATTTTTTGACATGGGGTTTATTTAATGGCTGTGTGAACTCTTCTGTTTGTCTGCACAGATAAGATGGCAATAGCAAGGGTCAAACTAAACGTACCCAAAGGAATGAATCTTGAGGACCCCAAAGTGAGTGAAGCCATTTTAGAGCAGGTAGGTGACATTCCCTTTCAGAAATCCAAACTGACACTGCTTCCTGTGTACTGGACTTTGTGTGACACTAATGAGCTAATCTCACGTTTGACTTTGCTTCCCTTTACTTCTCTAGTTTCGTCTCGTTTTCCTGATAGATTCACAGAGAGATGTGGTGCTCCTTGATAACACTGTGTTTCTTGTGTTGCTGTTTCAGATTCGGGAGCACCTCTCAAAGAACTTTCCAATGGACGGTGTTAATCTGCGCTGGAGAAAACAAGACGGGAAGATATTCCACAAGGAGGAAGAGGAGGAGGAGGAGGAGGAGAAGTACTTCATGCCGTGAGATAACAGCGCCCACAATGACAAGCGTGGGCTTTCAGAGCAGCACTGGTTTATATTAATCTTACATTGTCTACTGGTTTATATTAAGTTGATGGGGGTGTTTTTTTAATTTTAATGTTAATTTAAATATATATTTAATTATTTACTGGTGCAGCACATATTTATATTAAGGTGATGATGTGTGTTTTAATGTAGTAAATGATTCTAATAGAGGTTACATTAGTTGCTGGTGCAAGTTTCTTTCACCTTGTAAAGAATATATTCAGAGTGGTAACAGAGTAACAGGCCTCTTCCCCATGGCATGGCAGAGCATGGATTTACAGAATGAATGTACAACTTGCAGTGTACTATTAAATCCCATAGAGGGCACCACAAACACATTTACTGAGGGAGGAAGGGAGCAAGCTCCTGTATAATTATACAATCACCTGGAAGGTCTACATTACAAACAGCCAGGATACAGGTGTTGAATTGCTTATCAGGAGGACAGGGCTAAGGTAGATGGCAGGTGAAGGACAGTTCTCTTTTTCACATGATCCTCCAGTGCAATGATATGGGCAGCTCTAGCCTGGGTCACTCTGAGCCTCTGTCTGGTAAGTGAGACGAGTTGTCCTAGTGCAGCTCAGTAAGCTGGTCTCTTCCAGTCCAGGTCTGCGTTCCAACCATGGCTGCGTTTCTACCTGGAGGAAAAGCCCTCCAGGACTGGAGCCTGTCGCAATGCAAGTGAAGCTACAGCATATACTAGCACTGTGGCACCCCCTATGGTCTTTAAATAGGTCTGCATTATCACACAGAAATATATGTGCAGTCTGCAGGGTGCAATGCAACATGGGGTGAAGTCATTAAGGCTATGAGTAGGGTGGTTTGCTACAGTTTATGATTTAAATGGAAATGTCATTTTTTCTGATATTTAATTTACATTACTGTTAAAAACATAAAAATAACAGGGTCACTGAAAGTTTTATTTCGCATTATAGTGTGTGGGGAGCAGAGGGGAGGGGGGCAAATCCATGCATTCATGAAACATGTTCATCTCATGCAAACACATAGAAATCACACGAGCTGTACCAAAGAAAATATGTGATTCATGTCATTGGATTGTATGAAGGGTTGTGCATGATAATGATACTCTACTACTCTGTATTTCTGAATGTATTTTTGCTGATTTATTTCAATAAAGTTTCAATCTCAATCTATGGCATCTTTTTTATTATTATTACTATTTTCACAGAGACTGCAGTCCCCTGACAAGGCTGCTCTTTAGCGATGGATCCCTTTCTATACAGTGTGGTTCAGGAGACTGGGTGATGGGCAGCACAGGGGCTGAACAGAGACTGCTCTATAGAGATGGATCCCTTTCTATACAGTGTGGTTCAGGAGACTGGGTGATGGGCAGCACAGGGGCTGAACAGAGACTGCTCTATAGCGATGGATCCCTTTCTATACAGTGTGTTTCTGGAGACTGGGTTCTGGTTGAATGGATCTATATCAGCTGTTTGTTGTCTACACTCCTAAATGAATCTATTTGCTGTTCACTTTGTAACAGTTCCCAAGTCGTAGCTGATCACCAGTTCACCAGTTCACCAGCAGTTGCTGACATTGTCTGCAGGTTTAAATAAATAATCTGGTCTTGAAAGGGTTACAGCATGACCTTTATTCAAAGCACCTCCTGTCATGAACCAGACTATGCCACTTTAAGGTCACATATCTGGTACTATTAGTCATTTTTGCGTTCATTTTGAGTTTTTCTCTACTCTGTAGATATGACAATGCTTAGCCTAGTGGGACACCCAGGGTCTAACAATGGGTCACCATTCCCATCATGACCACTAGGGAGCACTAGGGTGCAATGTCGACCCAGGGGACTTTTTTGACCTGAAAAAAGAAACAAGGACCAGAGGTCACAAATGGAGATAAGGCTTTGAACAATAAATTGCAGGTACAACAATAGGCACATTGGAACTGCAGTTTAATATTACATTTAATAGAATCACTTTTAAGTTCTAACTTTAGGGAATAATGAGCAATATGTTAAATTCTTGCTCTCAATTGTAATAACAATTATATACATTTATGTTTCATGGTAATGATTATTATTATTTAACTGTTAATGAAGATTGCATTATAAATAGGGCTTCTGATTTTCGTTTTAATTAATAAAAACCGATAAAACACCTCCATCCAAATTATATATATATATATATATATATATATATATATAGTGAGCGTGTGGGTGCACAGACGACGCAGACAGTTGTTTCCAATATAATCCAAGTTTGTTTATTAAACTTCACAAAGGGAAAAAAATAAACTTGCTCGCTTACTTGACAAAAGAAAATACAATCCTGGTTGCGAGATGAGATATAAAGAAAATAAACAGTTCAAACAGGATTTGTAGAACCAAAAAAACAACAACAATGTAAACTAACTGGACAGTTAACCGCGTCCAGTTGAAGTAATTGGTTCCTGGGTTTTACCAGGTCATGTGCTGGCTTCAGCTTGTCTCCAGCATGTGAAAACCAGCAGCGTCTCTTTCCACTTTGCTGTATTTCCCTTCCAACAGCGTCGGCCCAGGAAAGAAGATTTCAGTCGCAAAGGCAGTTTTAGCTTCTCTTTTGTATTCCCGTTCAGTCCTGGTTGTAGATAAGCTCACACTGCCCACTGGTTGGAAACCACCCTTGACTGGCTGTGAAGGCTTTCTTTTAAAGGTGCTGGATCATCTTGGAATTGGACAGTTACAGGCTACAGGTGCGGGCCAATTAAGGCTAATGAGAATTAATCATGGTCCAACCTTGATCCCCTACCTAACCACACCGGCAGCCTGTTTACACGTTAACTCCTTGACGTTATGGCAGGCAAGTACGCTGACCACAGGTCTACCATTGTGTTATCTTCAACACCTGTGGGCTCATTCCTAACTCGCAATGATCGTTGTGTACACAGTTCCTCCATGTGGCTAGGCCTTGCCTTATCCCCGCTGTTGAGTAACTCTTCCAGCCACACTTTCCTCCACAGGGCTAGGCCTTGCCACATCCCCACTTTCGGGTAGACCCTGCCGGCTGTGTAAGCCTGCCACTTCGGTGAATCGGGCCTTATAAACAAATAGTGTTTTGCTGTCTGCTTCAGCACGCCCAGCGGGGGCTTCGGCCTTGTGTCCCCCTGGTACAAGTTACATTCTGACCAGTGTGTTGACCATGCGTTTAGGGTAGGCACATTGTGTAGCGGCCTCCCCGGTGTTTCGGTACCGTGGCGCACGCATAGCCCTTGATACTCAGGTATCTCGGAGCACAACTGCTCAGTGCATACGGCACACAGTACCCAGTGCGTCAGCGTCAGTGCAGAGTCACAGCGCTGCACGGTCCTCTGTGCGTGCGGTGCTTGGTGCACACGGTGCTTGGTACCCACTGCCACAACGCTAGTGCGAGAACGCATGGTGCTGCACGGTACTCAGTGGGCACAGGCTCTGCACACAGTGCATGGTGCACACGGTGCTTGGTACTACACTACTGCATGGACATATGGTGTGGCACGGTACGTGGTGCACAAGGTGGCCATGGTACTCAGTGCGCAGTGCTAGGTGTTAGGTGAGCGCACGGCATTCACACTTATCAGTGCTCGAGTGCAGTGCAAGTGGTGTTTTCTGCACTGCCCATTCAAAACACCAGGCCCATGTCAGGCAAGTCGCGGTTCCACCCTTGCACGGCCTGCAACGCCAATATCCCGCAAGAGGACAAGCATACCCTCTGCGTGCGATGCTTGGGCATTCAACATGCCACCTTGGCCTTCGAGAGGGACATGGCCTGTAGCATCTGTGAGGCTTTCCAGCCCCGGGTGAAAGAAGCTCGTTTGGGGAGGGCCATGAGGATGAGCTCCATGTCCTCTATGGCTGGAACGTCGGCAGCTCTTGGAGCCCCAGAGCTCCTCCTCCATGACCTGTCCCAGGACCCCCTGCTAGACATCCCCGATGCGCAGGCTGCCCGCAGTCGATCCCCATCGCCACGAGCGAGAAGGGTGAAGCGTTCCAAGCAGGCAAGGGACATTATGGATTTCAAGGCCCAGATGGTCCATGTCTTAGAGCTCTTGGCTAAACAGGCGCCAGCCGCCCAGGCCCCATTGCTTCGAGGTGGCCTTGGAAGCCAGTGCACCCCCATTGTCCAGCTCAGTTTCAGCTCTTATGGGGTGCGCTGCAGCTTTCTTGCAGGTCCCCTGGACGCCACCAGCGAAACCACGCCGGTCCGTGTTCTGGACGCAGGCGATGGCTCCTCGCCCTCAGCAGTTCCCAGCCTTCCCAGACTTCATGGAGGAGGTACACTTCTCCTGGGATCATCCAGCCTCAAGTCCTAGTGTGCTGAAACATGCCGCACCACTTGCCTCCTTGGAGGGTGCGGATAAGCTTGGCCTGGCAGGGTTCCCCCCGGTAGACTCCACCATCTTGGCCGTGGTTAAGGCCCCGTCGGTAGGTGGATTGGCAAGGGACTCGATGTGCCCAAACACTCAGTGTAGGGTGACGAACCCCCATATACAGCAGGGGCACAGGCAACTCAGCTGTCTAACACAGTGAGTGTGCTTACTGCTTACTTGGACGGTGTACTGCGCGAGGCCCCGCTCCCCGAGCTGGTGGCCATGGAGTTGCATCTCCTGTCCAGCACACTGCTGCAGATCTCCGGTCTCCAAGGGCAAGCTCTTGGCCGGAGCCTGGCTAGCTTGATCTTGGCTCGTAGACAGCTGTGGCTGTCACAAGCCAGAGTTCCTGATGTGGATAAGACCGCGCTGCTTGATGCACCTATATCCACAGGACATATATTTGTGCCAGCCGTGGAGGAGATCCTACAGAAATCCCACCGGGTACAGGAGGTGTCCCAGCAGATGGCTGCGTTGCTCCCTCCCCGCGCCTCTGCCTGGGGCAGGTGGAGCCGCTGGCTAGCTTCTCAGACGCGGACTGTCACCAGAACAGTTTCAGTCCCCATGGCTCTGCTGGGTGAACCAAGGCATCGCCTACAGGCCTGCACATCAGCAGCAAACAACCGGGCCCAACCGGCAGGCAGAGGGAACGCAGGATGTGGCCAGCCCACACACCAGCATCACAGGAGGCGTTTTCAGAGCCAGCGCTCTGAACAGCCACCCCAAACTGCCCCGCCTCAGCCTAAAAAAAATAATAATAATAGCCTAACATACTGAAATTCAGCTGGCTGCATAAAATATGCACTCAAACCCTATTAAAAAAAATAAAGAAAAAAAAGTTACTGATAACAAACCCTTCACAAAACAGAGTATGAACAGCTGCATGTCAGTAGAATATTTAAATTAAATACAGTGCTGTATGAAGTTGCTATTTACGTCACAACTGGAAGTAGACCACAGGGTCCACTTGGATTAAACTGAAAGAACCTGAATCAGGATAAAAACTATTTATTTTTCATTTTTTAACAGATCCATATTCTAATAGCGCTCCTTCAGGTTCAAATGCTTAAATAAGTTTAACATTTGCACTCGATTGTAATATTTATACTATAGGCTGCATTTATGTCTCATGTTCATCACACTGTATATGCGGTATGCTGTATGGAGTATTATATAAGTTTCACTAATAGATGATAACTAGCATGTTTTTGCAGTAGAACATTTTGCACACAAAAACAAAGCTGGTCTCATTACTGGATTGCTGTAGTGTATAATAAAGTCATGTGCATAATGACAGATGTTTTCATAAATAAGCCAGTTGACACATTTCAGTAGCTGATCTCACATTCTTATGCCCCTGACCCTGGGTGAAAAACAAAAAAAAATGTGTTGATATGCGGTGTGTTACTCGGATCTCTTAGAACAGTCCTGTTTCACCTGCGTTATACCAGGCTGGCTGCCTTTTTCTGTGTGGTCTCCACTTCATGGGTTGCTGTACTACATATTTCCTTCGATGTGTGTAGGACTTTAGAAATTTATACTGTAGTAGATTCAAGTAAAACAAACAAAGAAACTATGGAAATTCATTAACAAAAACTTTGTTAAAATAACGTTAAGGTTGCAGTTCAAAGTGTCAGGAAATGGGATGTTAAGGCACGGAACCTTAACTCACCCCTATTATGCCGATGCATCGCATCAGATATGAGGTCATACATGACATCAGTAATGACATCAGCAATGACTAATCAAATGACAAATGCTCCACCAAGACTGTCCAGAAGGACATTACCAAAATAATAAACCTTTGGAGAGTTTCTGTGATGTCATCATACACTAGGAGACCTTTAGTTTACAGTCACAGAACCTGTAAATCACTGAAGTACATCTTTTATTTTTTATAATACCTGGATATTAGTATATGTTAAAAAAGACAATATAAAGGTGTCTTTGCTTAGGTCAGAGGTCAAATCTAATCGTCTAGAGGAATACGTCTTTTTTTGTAATTAAATTTAACATGAATGTCCACATAACTAATCACATAACAAATGCTCCCCCAAGACTGCCCAGATGGACATTACACTAGAAAAAAAATTCTCTGTGCTGGACTGTAGCTATCATGCTTCTTGGCGTACGTGCCAACGTAGACACAATCATAGACAGAACAAGAACACCTTCATTACGCTCACTGTCACTCGGGTCACTCTTTGCACTATTGTCTACAGATGTGATATAGATGTTGTATAATTACTACTGTTACTTCCAATGCAAAACTAGGCACACTTGCCACTATGCAATATGGCAATGCCACATATCTATCCAAGACCATTGGTTTATCAAATGCATTTGAATATGTATCTCACTCAGTAAAAGGATTTTTTTTTTCTGGAACAATGCCATGGAGAATGAGGACCACACTCTGCGTCTTTGTCTTGTTATTGTCATATGAGTTCCTAAGAACAGCTGACGGCACAATATTCTCCATACCAATAAACACACCCAGGTAATGTCCTTCTGGGCAGTCTTGGTGGAGCATTTGTCATGTGATCAGTTATTGCTGATGTCATGTATGCTGTCATATCTGATGCGATGCATCGGCATAATAGGGGTGAGTTAAGGTTCCGTGCCTTAATGTCCCATTTCCTGACACTTGTGATTTTGAACTGCAACCTTAACATTATTTTAACAAAGTTTTTGTTACTGTATATATATATATATATATATATATATATATATATATATATATCATGGATGTAGCTGGACAGAGGGGCCTGCAATATAAAAATGTTTTGTTTTATGCCAAGGTAATTGCTTTTGTTTAATTTAATTGTTTGATTGTTTTGTTTAATTATTAATTATCACCTGCACCTGGTAGTTATTGAAGAGCTCGAGGCTGCTGCTGTTGAGTGAAGAGCCTGATGGAAAGTCGTAAAGGTCTGTTTAAAACCTATGTTTGGTTTTATAAAAAATTGTATTAAAGTGTTTTGTTTTGGTGTTATATGTCAGGAACACAGCTTAGCTGTCCTGCATGTTAGACAGGGACCTGCATGTGTGTAGTGAGAGCTCAATGAGAGCAGGGGTTTGTTTGTTTGTTTTGTGTTTTGAATAAATGTTTTTATCTCTGGGTCACGAACCCAAAGGTACGGCCAGCTTGGTCAATCAAGGTGTAGATGGAGGACCACCAGATCAACACTCTGTCATGGCCAGCCCAATCTCCAGACCTGAACCCCATTGAAAACCTCTGGAATGTGATCAAGAGGAAGATGGATGGTTACAAGCCATCAAACAAGGCTGAGCTGCTTGAATTTTTGCGCCAGGAGTGGCATAAAGTCACCCAAAATCAATGTGAAAGACTGGTGGAGAGCATGCCAAGACACATGAAAGCTGTGATTGAAAATCAGAGTTATTCCACCAAATATTGATTTCTGAACTCTTCCTAAGTTAAAACATTAGTATTGTGTTGTTTAAAAATGAATATAAACTTATTTTCTTTGCATTATTCGAGGTCTGACAACACTACATCTTTTTTGTTATTTTGACCAGTTGTCATTTTCTGCAAATAAATGCTCTAAATGACAATATTTTTATTTGGAATTTGGGAGAAATGTTGTCAGTAGTTTATAGAATAAAACAAAAATGTCCATTTTACCCAAACACATACCTATAAATAGTAAAACCAGAGAAACTGATAATTTTGCAGTGGTCTCTTAATTTTTTCCAGAGCTGTATATATATATATATATATATATATATATATAAATTTAATATAGTGGTACAGAAAGTCCTCTCACAGTGATGTATGCTGATGCTGCTGAGGCCCTTTGAACTGGTCTGAACTGTAGCTACAGCAGCTCACTGACACTTCCTGTTGAAAAAAAAGTGTTAAACTGAGCACAGGAAGAGAGCACACGAGCGCTTGATTTATTTATCAGCTTTAGCAACATGTGTCACATTCTATTTAAGAAATATACACTGAATTTGATATTTGCTTCACAGGCCACACACACAATGTGGGGAGGGGGTGTTAAACAAACATTCAGCACTGCTAGGAGGTGAAATACAAACTTTACATTAGTAATGGCTCGTTCACATTTAGCTCTGCTAGGAGGTGAAATACAAACTTTACATTAGTAATGATTCGTTCCCACAAGAGGAAAGCACCGTTTTCTATGATTAAAGTATTTATTTCATTACCCAGTGATTGTGGGTCTCCTGTGTTATTATTATTTATTTCTTAGCAGACGCCCTTATCCAGGGCGACTTACAATTGTTACAAGATATCACATTATTTTTTTACACATTATTTTTTACATACAATTACCCATTTATACAGTTGGGTTTTTACTGGAGCAATTTTAGGTAAAGTACCTTGCTCAAGGGTACAACAGCAGTGTCCCCCACTGGGGATTGAACCCATGACCCTCCGGTCTGGAGTCCAGAGCCCTAACCACTACTCCACACTGCTGTCTATGGATTTCTGAGAGCTGAATGTAAAATCCTACTAATATACTTTGTATTGCTAGTTAATAATGTTGATTGCAACATCTGCCCTCCATGAACGTTTTTATGGAGTAAAAGATTGTTCTGACCCTTTTCAGTCTGTTTGATATTCATGAAACTGCTCTGTGTATCTTTATTTTATTTTACAAGTAGACTTTTTTATTATTAGCAACAGGATCAATGGGTGATCCTGCAGACTCCTCAATCCTGACCCGTCTCTCAGCCCTGCTGATCTGAACTCTTTCTGTCTTTTCAGATCAATGGGTGATCCTGCAGACTCCTCAATCCTGACCTGTCTCTCAGCCCTGCTGATCTGAACTCTTTCTGTCTTTTCAGATCAATGGGTGATCCTGCAGACTCCTCAATCCTAACCCATCTCTCAGCCCTGCTGATCTGAACACTTTCTGTCTTTTCAGATGGACTGGTGATTCTGTCTTTTTGTGTGCTGTGCTTTTGTGCCCTGTTGTCGTTGAAAATGCACTATTCAGTCCTCAACCTCAGGGTTTTAAAATATAGTTCAGTACTGTACATATGTTGTTAAAGATAAAGGGGTATCATAGATTTTATTGGGACTCATATAAACAATTTTACAGTTTTAAAGCAATTATCTGAACAATTAATGAATAATCCCTGGTCCCTATTAGTTCAGTTAATAGAGATTTTACCTGGTTCATATTCACATTTCTATCTTGAAGTGCAGTTGTGGTGACACTTGGTGAGGGTGTTCTTTAGTGTATTGAGAGAACCAGAATCTGGGAATATGAAGAGATGTCTGTCTGTCACATTCACATTGTGCACATTCATAAGAACTTAAGAACATAAGAAATTTTACAAACGAGAGGAGGCCATTCAGCCCATCTAGCCCGTTTTGGTTGTTAGTAGCTTATTGATCCCAGAATCTCATCAAGCAGCTCCTTGAAGGATGCCAGGGTGTCAGCTTCAACAACGTTACTGGGGTGTTGCTTCCAGACTCAGTGGATGTAGGTCCTCATGGGGCTTTCTCATGACATTGATAAGACTTGTCTTGATTTTACATCCATGGCTGGGGAGGTATGTTACTAATATTTTATTTAAATGATTTATTTTTTGTGCATCTCCATTTATTCACAGAGCAGGTGCAATCTGAGCATCCTGAAATGAAAAGGTCTGTCTTTGACAGAGTTTTTGTTATAGTGTGTGATGGTGACAGCTTTAGTTGAAATGTTAGTCTAGTTGAAGGGCTCTGTTCACAAAGCTTTAACTTGATCTTGTAACTCATGAGATGAAGTTGTGCATGTGAGACACTTTTCTGCAGTGCTGTTAAAGAACCCCACTGAAGTATTGAATTCATCATCTAAAGCTGTGTGAGTGCAAGCTTTCAGAATCCTCTGAGTTGCAGCATCTCTTGTCCAGGGATGTTCTGCCCCGTTCACGGGGATTGAAGACCTTAACATTAACATCTCCTCTAAATAATAATCTAAAGTGTCAGTTTAATGTGTTGCCATCACTTCCTGTGCACCCTGCTATGTGCTCATCCTCCAGCACTTCCTCTCACTCAACCGCAGCCCCTGAAGCCCTTCACTGCACTGAATTAAATAAAATAAGAGACAGATTTATACTGACTTTTTAGAAATCCATAAGAATATGTTGACTGTAGAATTCTAGTCTTTTACACTAGAAATGTGTAAAGAATATATTGCCTATATATTTATTTATTGCATTTATTACATTTCTGTAGAGCTTTTCATACAAAAGCATCACAAAGCACTGTACAGTACATAGCAGGAAAAAACAAACAAACCACAATACATGTGTATAGCATGTCACACACACAACTGCCACAATCAGACCATTTAAATAACAGTATACTGGTACACATAATAATAATACAAAAACAGCCATTTTAAAGTTACATTAAAACCCACTAAGATAAGAAAGCCATAAAAGTGTGTTTTTAGTCTTGACTTGAATATATGTTTCATATTGCAACTAAATCATTCAACTGATAATTATATGCTGATATACTTAGATCTCTGGATATGAGTAGCCTACAGTACATAAGACAGCTTTACATACACAAAGCTCACAAGCTAGTGCCACTATTGACAAGATGAGTCAATATAAGTATCAGTGGAGGCTCCTCCCTCCTCAATTTCATATGATTAAAAGTGTGTATATATATATATATAATAATGTTCAATAAAACAAAAACAAAAATACTGTCTAAAATGCAAGAAAAAATGACACTTTAACCAAAACCCTGGATTCAACATTCCTATATTACCAGCAGCACTGGGTCCTCACAGCAGGCAAGACTCTGTTATAAACTCCGATCTCCTGTAACCACCACACAGTACAGTACTAGCAATGGCAGATCCCTGGTTTTAATTGGAGGATCATCTCAAGCCCTCCTGCCCCCTGCTGAAGCACTGCTGTCAGCCTACTATGAGTGAGATTTTAAAAAGTGATCAGAAAAAAAGAAATCCATGATACGTGTAGGAACATTTTAAAAACACTGTATATTTAAACACAGCTGTTTTATCATCTTTAGCCATTGGTGCTTGTTGTGTGCAGACATTTTTAAAGGTAGAGCACAGTGTTCAAGAAATTGGGCTTAAAAAAATAAATACAGTATGTAAGTTTCACTTGATCTGTTTTGTGTTTTGGTGTTTATGTTTTGATGTCTAAAAAGTGCATTTCATTATAATGGCAAAAGTTTACCTTGAAACCATGGCGATGAAAACATTACTATGAAACACTGACACATGCGCATATCTTAAGTAATGCAAAATTCAGCATTATAATTGCTCCATATGACAAGTTACTTGCTGCTCACATGGAAATAAGGATCCATATTTACTAAGATGACAGAATGACCTGATTTCATGCATTTTCTTTACTGTGCTAGAAGAAATTGGTAGATTGATGAACAACAGGCTTGTAGTCGTGTCTCTTCTGACTTAGAAATCACCACTGGTACAGAACTGTATATAATTATTTTGATGGTCATTTATTTACGTTTAGTAAATTAAGTCGAGAGGATGTGCTTGATTTTTGTCTGCCTTTCTCCTGCCTTAACAACTTTATTTAGAAAATATATTTTGCAAAGTATGTTAGCAGGGTGCAATTTGATGGACGGACGGATGGACGTTGGCTCTGATCTTTCAATTTTTATCCCCGGCAGAGAAATTAGATTTTGTACTGACAATGTCTTTCTGCTGGAAAATGTCATTTATACAGATCATTTTCAAACATTTTGCATATATTATGGAAATTCTGTGTAGGTACATACAGTACACCATCACTGTGGTGAATGTTGTTTGTAGCATTATAAGTGCACGTTGTTATTGCCTTTGTGACAGGGTAGCATCACTTCCCAAGCTGTTACCGGCAGGAAGAGACCCAGAGACAGAAAGCTGCAGTTTAAGTGCTGGTGCGCACGCTTATTAACAAACACAGGAACAAAGAAAAAGGCACAAGGGCCAAAACAAAAGATTAAACAAAACAATCAGATGTAGTCTGGGCATTCGCCTTCACTACCATTTTGACCAACAATACAAAAAATTACTCACCCCAAAGCAAGGATTTCTAAATGCTTTTATATATGTGGCCACTCCCCAATTAGCATCAATTACCTAATTGGGGAATGACCACACCTGTGATTGCTGGAGGGACAGATTTAACCCCATCCCTGTCAACCTTCCATTCCCACACACAGAGCACAGTGAAGTGTGTGTACAGAAGTGTTTCAATCCCCTCATTTGAACAGTGGTTTCATCAGACCAGTTCTTGAGTAAAGTGTTTTTGTTTTCCAGCAGCCAGTTGCTTAATAGAAGTTTTAGCTTCTTGCATGTAAATGAAGTTGTTTGATGCTCAGTGTAAAAATAAATACTCCCCGAAATGAGATCACGTGACTATGTTTTGTCAGACAACAGAATCAGACATATTAGAAATACGTTTGTGGTCATTTAATAAATAGGCGTAGTGGGAGGAACCTGTATGTTTACAACTTCAAAACTGTGAAGTGCCTACATTGAGCTCATCTTTGAAAACATCTCGAGACAGAATGCAGGCTTGTGAAGTCGCTGCACTGATATGTAAGTATTATTGCTGGTGCTTTATTAAACATTCTGCTGATTATCCATCTGGTTTGGGGACAGGTTTGTAAGACTTGATCGTAATTCAAAATATATATTTTGAGCTGCTGTCTTGTGTTAATGTCATGGTAAAAGCAGAGTGTGCAAGCCAGGTAAACAAATAGAGTATTGTAAAACATGCTGTATGCATGGTAAAACAGGGAAGCACATGGTAAAGGACAGGGGAGCGAGGAACCTTTTCTCATGGTAGTTTCATGGTAAAAGTGTAGTTAAGTGTAGAAAAAGCTAGTCAATGTATGATAAATCAAATGAAAGCAGGGGGGGAAGTTGTGTCAACATTAAAAGTGTGTAAAGGCTTTAACACTAACCAAATTACTGTACTGCCAGCTTCCAATATAGTTAACTAAACATTTCAGTTGCAAACCGTCACTACTGCTACATTAAACAAATAGTGGTACAACATCATCTCTTTAAAATCGTTTTAGAGAAGCAGCTCGGGACATTAGACTACTCTTATTTCAGATCATTGAAAAAAAAGAAAAGAAAGTCCTGTATTGCATGGGCTTTACAAAAAGAGCCAGGGGTAAGAACACAGTTTAACTCTTTAATTTAGAGCATCCATCCGAATACATCTCACCAGATTAGTTATATACTTACAACCTCGAGTTAAGTTTGATACATTTCACCTGCTTTCCACAAAGAATGACACTTTCAGCATGATTTTCAAAAGGGGCAAAACAAGAATGAGGTTGCAAAATGATTTTCAAAGCCTGATGGAACCACATCACTTGATTTGTATTTTTAAAGCATCAACAAGTGAATTCACGACTCGTTTCATCTAAACCCTTTGAAAGCCAGATACTTAGTGACCCAAATCATTTTTAGAAATCACTTTCTAACCTAGTTCTTATTTTTCCCCTTTTGAAAATCATGCTGTTTGTATCAAATATAAACCAATGAATATGAACTGCTAAAAAAGCACCACAATTCTGTGAATGTCGAAAGTATAAATCTGTAGCAAAGTTTTAAATAACATGTTTACCTGATAATCATGAATAAAATAAAATAAAAGGGGGTGGCGTCTCGCTTTCATCAAGGCAAATGTGTGTCAACACCAGCCTGTAAGTCTAATGTTTTTGCCGAATACCAACATTTGCATATATACGAAAATACGTTAGAAAAATAAATTCATAGATTTTCATTTATAGCATTGCCTAATAATTTTTTCCCATATAAATGCATATTTAAACATTGTAACATTTTAAAACAGTAATTAGCATCATGAATGAATATAAACAGGCAGTAATTGGTCCAGTTTACAATGAGATAACGTGCGTTTTGTCAGCGTTGTTCTTATTCTTAAAATAAATTATAAAAAATTTGCAATGCAAGTATTTGTGAAGCACGGCACTAATTTATAACAAGTGTGCCACCTTAAATATTATTTTCAGCCAATCCAAACCGAAAACGCACAGCACAGCTCTACACATGAGCCTAAATCTAGTTTCAAATCTATGGTACTTTTTCTTTAGAGCAGGTATAAATAATTGTACCTGGGCATCAGCAATATTAATAGTTTCTTAAGTGAATCCCTCCTTGTTGTCTCGCTGTGTTTAATTCTTCTGTTTTCCTCCTGCTGTGACAAACATATCCGACATTTCCCTTTGACTCATGATATCAATAATATTATATTCTTATAGACTTAATAGACTGCAGTGTAATTCTGTGTTGTCGATATAATCACTGGACAATGATGAACTATCAATAGAAAATGAATGAATGTCGCCTTGCAGCCGTGGCTGGCTTCATTCTGGATCCAGGTTCGATTAGAAAATAACGATGTTTGAAAAATGCATTTTATTCATTTGTGAAGAAAACTTCGACCATCTTAATAGTTATTATATTGTGTGTCTGGGGGAGGGGGGCAGCTGCCCACCCTGCCCTATAGCAAATGACGCCCCTGAATGAAAGTATTGCACATGCATGATACAATATGGTAGAAGTATGGCCAAACATGGAAGCATGCTTAAAGATTAATACAAAAATGTGTGCAGAAGGATTGTAAGATAACTAAATTGATTTCCACCTATAATCAAATATAGGAACCTGGAAACTTGTAAATAGTGGTACAGAAAGTCCTCTCACAGTAATGTATGCTGATGCTGCTGAGGCCCTTTGAACTGGTCTGAACTGTAGCTACAGCAGCTCACTGACACTTCCTGTGAAAGTGTTAAAGCAAACTAATGCTTCACTTATTCAGGGTGTGCATTTCTTTCTTTTGTTCTTTCTTTAACATGTTTTTGGGAATGGGATGTTAAAAGAACATTAGCAGTTCTAAAGCTCTGGACAAAAGTTTTGCATCACCCAGAATTTTAGAATTGAGACATAATACAAAATTTTAAAAAAACCTGTATGAACATAATTTAGATATTTTATTTAACATCATGTAATAAAAGAAGCTACAAAATTAAATTGCAAAAGTTAACTGGAGACAGGTAGAGTAGTATTTCATGTTAAATTTCCAAATGTCACATTTTTCAATTTGTGTCAGTTTTTGGTTAAGAATATGTAATAATACAAAGTGGTGTGTAATTTAATATGCTAAGTTAACATTATTCAGCAGGTTTCGTGTGACTTTATGAAGCAGAATCAGTTCATTCTATAGGGGGATGCAGAACTTTTGGCCAGAGCTGTAGGTGGTAAAATAAAAACTTTAAAGTTGCAATGGCTAGATCCCAGAAGGGAAAGGACCGTTTTCTACAATCAAAGTATTTTTTAAATGTCATTACCAAGTGATTGCAGGTCCCCTGTGTTATAGCTTTCTGAAAGCTGAATGTAAAATCTGACTAAATTAGTTTTATAATATTGATTGCAAACATTTACCCTCCATGAACATTTATACAGAGTAAAAGATTTTGCTTGTTTGATATTCATGGAACTGTTCTAGACTGCTGTGTATATTTTTATTTCATTTTACAAGTACACAGCAGTTTGTTTTTTTAAATATATTATGGTTTTAGGTTAAACCGGGGTTATATTTTAAGTGACTCTGCAGCAGCAGCAGCAGTTGTTGATGCAGAGTTCACCCCCTAGTCTCTGTAACTCGCTTTGGACATCTGCTAAATGACTAATTAATATTAATAATAATAATAATAATAATAATAATAATAATAATAATAATAATAATAGTAATAATAATAATAATAATAATAATAATAATAGCAGCTGTTTTTTATGCAATAAGAAATCAGTTAGAATTATATTGTTAAAATCATTCTGAGGTTTATAGAAGGGGGATTATAGCAGGATCATTGTGATCCTGCTATAATATACTAACTATTCCTGTACTGTATCAGTGAATCACCCACACACCCTACCACACTACTGTAGCATTCAGGACTGAGAGGATAAAGGGGACTGCTGATTCATTGTGATCATGCTATAATATACTAACCATTCCTGTAGTGTATCAGTGAATCGCCCACACACCCTACCACACTACTGTAGCATTCAGGACTGAGAGGATAAGGGGGAGTGGTGATTCATTGTGATCATGCTATAATATACTAAGCCATTACCTTTTATAAAAACCCGTGCAGGCATATAGAGAGGGTCCTCATAATCACACAGTAAGACTAAAGTGAAATGCAATCCAAAGCATACAAAGGAAGCTAGGATTGAATAATAAAATAAAAGCTTGTTGAAGATTGATACAACATCAAGGCAGTTATCCTGTTCACAATGTCGAGTGTGACAGAAACACTGTGAAATGAAATGTGCTGTTTTTCTTGCTAATTTATAAACTGTTGCAGCTTCTGGCAAGGTGGTAAATCGGTGCAAGGCACAGCAGCTTGTGATGCGTATTTCTCATTTCTGACTGACAGACATTTTTTTCCCCTTCAATTTTTTTTATTTTGGGTATTATTATACATATTTTTTCCTCATTGAAATGTATTTTACTGTACAGTTAATTGCATTGCATAATATTATTACACCAAGACTGAGAAAATGTACCATAAAAAAAGGAGTGTCAGCTACTTTATGAATTAATTACAATAAATGTACATTTTACACAGTATTATTTACAATATATACACACAAAACCCACTCTTCATGTGCAGGGCAGGAGGGGTTAAACGGTTTCAAATACCATGGGGTTAGAGCGTGCTGTAGGATGTAGCAACTGAGGATGTGGTCAGTGGTTGGAAAAACATGCTCAGCGTGGGAGGGAGGAAGCTCTGCAGTGTGGGTCCAGTCCTGTGGTCTGCTATCTTTTAATCTGTTGTTTTTCACAGGTCTGTGTAAATGCTTGTAAATTAAATGGACATGTTACAATTTCTGATACTGCTAGAAAATGTTCTACTGTATTTATTCATCTATAACAAAAACATTGTCAATGTAAAAAAAACAAACAAGTTAGAAAAACACAACAGCCGTTTAAAGGGGTGATATCAAACACAAAAGCCCAAGTTAGGAGAAGCAATTAGGCCAATCTTGTCAAGCATCAAGCAAATAGGCACACTTGGAAAGGTGCTGGGGCCCAAGATTCACACAATTCTTGCTTCTAACTTGGCGCCTTTTTTTGATCGCTTCGCTCCACTTTATCGCTCCACTTGAAATGCTCTTTGTATGACTTGAAGTGACTGAGACACACACACACTGAGACACTCACACACACTGACACACACACACACACACACACACTGAGACACACACATAGACTGAGACACACACACACACTGAGGCACACACAACAAACTGACACACACATACACTCAGAAACACACACACTACAACACACACAGTCTCAGTGTGTGTGAGTGTGTGTCTCAGTCACTTCAAGTCATACAAAGAGCATTTCAGGTGGTTTGAACTTGCAACATGATGTTCTTGAAGAGCACACGACCTTATCCCGCTGCGCCACTGTGCATTTCAAGTGGAGCGATAAAGTGGAGCGAAGCGACCAAAAAAAGGCGCCAAGTTAGAAGCAAGAATTGTGTGAATCTTGGGCCCCAGCACCTTTCCAATTGTGCCTATTTGCTTGATGCTTGACAAGATTGGCCTAATTGCTTCTCCTAACTTGGGCTTTTGTGTTTGATATCACCCCTTTAAACGACTGTTGCGTTTTTCTAGTTTATTTTTTTACACTGACAATGTTTTTGTTATAAATTATTTTTATACAGCAAAGACAAACCACAAGTGTTGAAACTGCAACAAGCTAAACAATTATTATTATTATTATTATTATTATTATTATTATTATTATTATTATTATTATTATTATTATTATTTATTTTAGTACAACAGCAGTGTCCCCCACTTGGGATTAAACCCACAACCCTCAGGTCAAGAGTCCAGAGCCCTAACCACTTCTCCATACTGCTGCCCATGCTGGGCTTCAACAAATAACTAGTTTTCTGCTCAAGGGCCAGATCATTTGTGTGTGTGTGAGAGTGTGTGTGCGCGTGTGTGTCTGTCTGCGTGTGTGTGTGAGTGTGAGTGTGTGTGTGTCTGTGTGTGTGAGTGTGCGCGCGTGTGTGTGTGTGATTGTGTGCGTGTGTGTGTCTGTCTGCGTGTGTGTGTGAGTGTGAGTGTGTGAGTGTGCGTGTGTCTGTGTGTGTGAGTGTGTGTGTGTGTGAATTTGTGCATGTGTGTTTGTGTGCTCGCATGTGCGTGTGTGCTCGCATGCTTGCGAGCGCGTCCTATATAATTTAGAGTGTGACAATGTTGCCGAATTTGTCATTCAAACTTGTTTTGTTTTAATCACTTTTGTCTGCTTGTTACTTTTTTAAGCCAACACATTTAAATGACCCTTGTCTGTCTCCAGACCTGCCCCCCCTTCTTCATGGCCGGCAGCTCCCCTCCGTGGGGCTCCGGCCACCATTTCTCCTGCAGCGAAATTGCTGCGGGGGAAGCTGGTCTCCTGACCTCCCCCACCTTCTTCATGGCTGGCAGCTGCCCTTCACGGGGCTCCAGCCACAGTATTTCCTGCCGCAAAAGTGCGGCTGGGGAAGCTGGTCTCCTGACCCCCCCCCCCTTTTCCATGGCCGGCAGCTCCCCTTCATGGGGTTCCAGCCATAGTATTTCCTGCCGCGAAAGTGCGGCTGGGGGAGCTGGTCTTGTGACCTCCCCCCCCTTTTCCATGGCCGGCAGCTCCCCTTCATGGGGCTCCAGCCACAGTATTTCCTGCTGCATGGCAGGACTGGTAGTGACCCCAGGCAAAACAGGACCCTCGGGAGGCGAAGGTAGCAGCTGCAGACCGTTGGCAGGCAATGGCAGCAGCAGCGGACCCTCGGGGGGCGACGGCAGCTGCAGTGGACCCTCGGGGGGCGACGGCAGCAGCAGCGGACCCTCGGGGGGCGACGGCAGCAGCAGCGGACCCTCGGGAGGCAATGGCAGCCGCAGCGGACCCTCGGGGGGCGACGGCAACTGCAGCGGACCCTCGGGAAGTGACGGCAGCAGCAGCGGACCCTCGGGAGGCGACGGCAGCAGCAGCGGACCCTCGGGGGGCGATGGCAGCAGCAGCGGACCCTCGGGAGGCAATGGCAGCCGCAGCGGACCCTCGGGGGGCGACGGCAACTGCAGCGGACCCTCGGGAGGCGATGGCAGCAGCAGCGGACCCTCGGGAGGCGACGGCAGCAGCAGCGGACCCTCGGGGGGCGATGGCAGCAGCAGCGGACCCTCGGGAGGCGATGGCAGCAGCAGCGGACCCTCGGGAGGCGATGGCAGCAGCAGCAGCGGACCCTCGGGAGGTGAACTCGGGAGGGGAGCCCCTGGCCATGGAGGCGGCAGCGGGAGCTCCACTTCTCCCTTGTTCCCTGTAGCTGGTGGCTCTCCAGGCGATGCAGAGCAACAGGCAGCCCCAGGCGATGCGGAGCAACAGGCAGCCCCAGGCGATGCGGAGCAACAGACAACCCCAGGCGATGCGAGGCAGGGCAGGAGCAGTCCTTCCCATGACGGTAGATGTGGAACCAGCAGGTATTCACCCTCTGCTGGTGGAGGTGGGAGCGGAAAGCAGTCCTCCCACGGCGGCTGAGGTGGAACCAGCAGGCATTCACCCTCTGCTGGTGGAGCTGGGAGCGGCAAGCAGTCCTCCCACGGCGGTTGAGGCGGAACCAGCAGGCATTCACCCTCTGCTGGTGGAGGTGGGAGGGGCAAGCAGTCCTCCCACGGCGGTTGAGGCAGAACCAGCAGGCATTCACCCTCTGCTGGTGGAGGTGGCGGAGGCAGAGGCAGCTCCCGGTACTCTGCTCCTGGCGGTGGTGGAGACAGAGGCAGCTCCCGGTGCTCTGCTCCTGGCGGTGGTGGAGACAGAGGCAGCTCCCGCTGCTCTGCTCCTGGCGGTGGTGGAGACGGAGGCAGCTCCTGCTGCTCTGCTCCTGGCAGTGGAGGTGGCGGAGGCAGAGGCAGCTCCTGGTGCTGGAGACAGCGGCGAGGTCTCCTCACCCTCTGGCATTGGAGACGGCAGCAATGGCTCCTCTCCTCTGGGCGCTGGATGCACGGGCTCCCCCCCTCTGGGCGATGGATGCACGGGCTCCCCCCCCTCTGGGCGATGGATGCACGGGCTCCCCCCCTCTGGGCGATGGATGCACGGGTTCCCCCCCTCTGGGCGATGGATGCACGGGATCCCCCCCTCTGGGCGATGGATGCACGGGCTCCCCCCCTCTGGGCGATGGATGCACAGGCTCCCCCCCTCTGAGCGCTGGGTGTTCGGGCTCCCCCCCTCTGGGCGCTGGGTGCTCGGGCTCCCCCCCTCTGGGCGCTGGGCGCTGGGTGCTCGGACTCCCCCCTTCCGGGCGCTGTAGCCCGTTTCTTCGCCTTCTTGGCACCGCCCCTCCTTCCCTTCTTCGGGACCAGCAGTTCCACCTCCTGCCATGGAGGGGGTTGGTCGGGTGGTTTGTGCCTGACCTTGCCGATGGCAAAGCACCACTCCTCTCCTTTGGAGGCAGGTGAGGCAGGTTTCCTGATCCACCTGCGGCGATGGTATGGCCTTCAGGTGGATCCACTCCTCCGCAGTCTCCACTCACCTCGATCAAAGGCCTGCACAAAGAGGGGGTCTTCATATGGGCACACCTCAGGGAGGTGCCCATACTCCAGGCAGGCGAGGCACCATGTAGCCCCTCCTTCCTTTAACTCCCTCTGATGCGCATGCCACCTCTCCATGTAGGCGTCCACTTTATCCATTTTTTTTTTCTTTTTTCCAAACACAAAAAAACACTATTTGAAAAAGAACAAAAAAAATGTCCTTTCCTACCCTGGTCCGGCTGTTGGAGGCGTTGTTTGTCCCACGCAGGACACCATATGTGACAGTCTGGCTCGCAGTGGTGACGTCATGGACCAGGAAGTAGAAACCAAAACAATGGATGGGCGGTTGAAGCTGAGTGCAACGGCACTCAGCGTATTTATTAATAAACAAAACAAAAACAAAAGATTTAACAAAACACCAAACAAAAGGGCACGAGGGCCAAACGAATAAACAAACAAACAAACAAGTAAGTGTCGTGCTGGCTAATCCAGCACGTTTTAGCAATTGTTAATTGTCTTATTCTCCTCGCGCTCTTTCTCTCTCCGCTCTCCCGTACTCTCCTCTGTACACTCAACCTCGAGTGCAGAGCGCTGCAGGTTCATATACTCTGGCCGAGGGATTAACTAGTTGTTAATTATCTTATTACCCCAGAGTCTGCACGCGTTTGGTAAGGATGCGTGACTGTCAGCTAGTTAAATAATCAGTAGCTGATCAGCCATGCATCCTCACGGGGTTTTTAAATATAATAAAAGACGCGGTGCTTTTATCCACGCCGCAAACAAAAATACAAATAATAATACATAGGGGCGGGACACTCCGCCACACCCAGTCAAAGTCCTGATCTCAATCCCATTGAGAATCTGTGGCACTATTTGAAAATTGCGGTCCACAAGCGTCGTCCAACCAACCTGAACAACCTGGAGCAAATCTGCCAAGGAGAATGGGACAAAATCACTCCGACACTGTGTGCAAAGCTGGAACATACTTACCCCAAAAGACTTAAAGCTGATATTGCAGCAAAAGGTGGCTCTACGAAATATTAATGTGTGGGGGGTTGAATACTTATGCAAGCAAGATATTTCAGTTTTTTATTTTTCTGAAAAAATATTTCCCAACATAAAACCAATGTCATCTTACAATAACTGATTTTGAGTTTCAGTGTTTTAAAATAAAATATTAAACAGAACGAAATTTCAATGTACCATTTGTAATTCAGTAATATGAGAGAATTGGTCAGGGGTCTGAATACTAGAAATTTTCAAACAGGAAATCGAAGCTGGTCAGGCTTGGATGTAAGCTTAAAAAAAGAATGCATTTCAACAACTGTGTAGTGGTGCAGCGGGCTAAGGTCGTGTGCTCTTCAAGAACATCATATTGCGAGTTTAAACCACGGTATTCCCCCCCCCTCTTTTTTCATCCTGCGAAATGTGCTGTTTTAAAATATAAATAATTTGTTTAATATAAATGGTGTGGATAACAAACTGCTTGCACACCCTGGTATGTTCTGACGTTGACCAACATGTGGAATCACAGGATTGGTAGATGTCCAGTTATTTAGCTTTTCTGTTTGAATAGTCGCTACACACCCTTAAAAAGTAGACGGAAGAGGAGGAAGAAGGAGAATAACAATTTTGCTTTAGTTTGACCACTTATATCTCATTGTGTATAAGAGGTATGTACGTTTTTTTCACATTTGAGGTAAGAAAGTTTCAGACTTTTGATACTGGTACAGATGGTAATTCTAAGTGATTTAGTTTTGCCGCTGCAACATGGTGAAAACAGCTAAACTCTTTGAGCTGTACAGAGACTCTCGTTAGTTTCAAACAAGTTTTTCTAACTTGTACGAGGAATTACCATTCCTCTCAATATAATTTGGTTACAGTTGTTTTTATGAAAATAGAGCTCATGTTTTGCTTTTAGTCATGTACCACTCGACACACACCTCTATTGCAAAATAACAGAATTATTTTTCCCTTATGGATCACAATTAATAGACTAATAGATAATCGTGCTGCCAGTGTAACAGGCAGTGTTGTGTGATGCACTGCCATTATGGATTCTGCCCCCTGCTGGTGAGATGAGGTTAAAAGCTCTATAAGCACACATGCAGAGGAGCCTGGATCTTTTGCACAGGGGTTAAGATGCTCACCTGCGCTGTGTGTGGTCGACAGTGTGTGTCCAGCCTTCTCCCTGTTACACGTATCACACCCATTATTGAATTGAATTCACAACTCAAGTCTGCTTTCTTCTCTTCATATGAACACTGAAATCAGTATGAATATTGAATGTATCAAAAAAGCTCTGACTGGTTTTGAACACGATTTAATATCACCACCAGTTGCTACTCAAGAATACTTTAAATGCAGCTACAGATCTGTCAGTTTCCTAAACCCCATGCGTGTGTCCAAGTTAATAAAGGATTATTATCATGTGACATTGTCTTGCTTTGTTTTTACTCTTCCCTCACCTTTACAATCATTCACAGGGTTCTTATTGAAATGACTCAAATCTTGTGTTTGTATTATTTGGTAAGTCTGTGTTAAGGTGCTTTGACTATGAGTTCAGGAGCTGCCTGTCATATACATATTTAATATAGGCTAGATTAGAGTCTCTTTATATTATTATATACACCAGCACCAAGTAGTGCACAGCAGTGTGTTACTAACAAAACAAGATCAGGAAACCTGATCAAAAGTGTCAGATCACTAGATGGCGCTGGCTCTTACTTCTCCCTATGTTAGCCCATGTTACATGTATGTATGGCAGGCACCTATAACTGATGAGCATGGTATAACAATGGTAAAAGCATTGGAAACAGCAACATGACTGTGGTGCTTTTATAAGGGTCTAGTCCCTGACTGTCTCTGTTGTGTTTTTCAGTGCTGACTGTAGTGAGCTGCTCCAGACAGTATGAAGGTAAGAGAACAGTTTACAATGTGAACACATTTTAAAAACAGGATTTACAATTCATGGTTGAAAAGCATGAAGCTAGTTTGAGAAATGACACTTTTCATGTTAGGTGTGTGTGTTGAAAATAGACTGTGGCAATGCAGTCACAAAGTGAAGAGACTGGTAAAGATTCTCATCCTGCTTCCTGATCATCTATAAAAAACACACTTTTTAAATAAGCTTTCCCTTTCTTCTGTCCAATATAACAATTTAATAAAACAAAGAATAACTCGAGCAAACACTAGCCATTACAGTGCCATACTGTCCTCCACCTAGAGGCTATGTGTGGTATTGCTGGAAAGCTTTTCAATAAGAATATTACATTGGCTGACTGCTAATCAAGGTTTTAAAATCCAGATTCTTACATTATTATAGCATGATTATCAGTGGTTCCCCTTTTCTTCTTGTGTTCTTCTTAGTACTGAACCCAGGACCAGAGGACACAGTTCTTTACAGTGGTGAGGGTATGGAATGGGTTACCGAGTCTTGTTGGTGATGCTGAATCTTTGGGATCCTTTAAGACCTGACTTTATAAAAGCTACTACACTGTAAAAACAAGTTGAGTTTACTGAACAAAATTGAGGAAAGCCAGTGAATAATGTTGTGAACTCAATAACACTAAGTTAGTACATCTTAACCAAAGCAATGTAATTCAATTTCTGCAACTTGAATAATGTGAGCTTCGGTAAATTCTTACGTGAATACATTAACTTTAATCACATTTTATTAGAAAAAAATGACTCCAAGGTGCCTGCTATGTTAATAAGAAAGTGGATTTTATAGTAGTTCAAACAGGGAATCACTATGAGCTTGGATTGATCATTGTGAGCATGCAGACCTCATTAAATATCACTGTGAGCTTGGATTGATCATTGTGTGTGAGCATGCTGACCTCATTAAATATCACTGTGAGCTTGGATTGATCATTGTGTGTGAGCATGCAGACCTCATTAAATATCACTGTGAGCTTGGATTGATCATTGTGTGTGAGCATGCTGACCTCATTAAATATCACTGTGAGCTTGGATTGATCATTGTGTGTGAGCATGCAGACCTCATTAAATATCACTGTGAGCTTGGATTGATCATTGTGTGTGAGCATGCAGACCTCATTAAATATCACTGTGAGCTTGGATTGATCATTGTGTGTGCTCAGCATGCAGACCTCATTAAATATCACTGTGAGCTTGGATTGATCATTGTGTGTGTGAGCATGCAGACCTCATTAAATATCACTGTGAGCTTGGATTGATCATTGTGTGTGAGCATGCTGACCTCATTAAATATCACTGTGAGCTTGGATTGATCATTGTGAGCATGCAGACCTCATTAAATATCACTGTGAGCTTGGATTGATCATTGTGTGTGCTCAGCATGCAGACCTCATTAAATATCACTGTGAGCTTGGATTGATCATTGTGTGTGAGCATGCTGACCTCATTAAATATCACTGTGAGCTTGGATTGATCATTGTGAACATGCAGACCTCATTAAATATCACTGTGAGCTTGGATTGATCATTGTGTGTGAGCATGCTGACCTCATTAAATATCACTGTGAGCTTGGATTGATCATTGTGTGTGAGCATGCAGACCTCATTAAATATCACTGTGAGCTTGGATTGATCATTGTGTGTGAGCATGCTGACCTCATTAAATATCACTGTGAGCTTGGATTGATCATTGTGTGTGAGCATGCTGACCTCATTAAATATCACTGTGAGCTTGGATTGATCATTGTGTGTGAGCATGCTGACCTCATTAAATATCACTGTGAGCTTGGATTGATCATTGTGTGTGAGCATGCAGACCTCATTAAATATCACTGTGAGCTTGGATTGATCATTGTGAGCATGCAGACCTCATTAAATATCACTGTGAGCTTGGATTGATCATTGTGTGTGAGCATGCTGACCTCATTAAATATCACTGTGAGCTTGGATTGATCATTGTGTGTGAGCATGCTGACCTCATTAAATATCACTGTGAGCTTGGATTGATCATTGTGAGCATGCAGACCTCATTAAATATCACTGTGAGCTTGGATTGATCATTGTGTGTGAGCATGCTGACCTCATTAAATATCACTGTGAGCTTGGATTGATCATTGTGAGCATGCAGACCTCATTAAATATCACTGTGAGCTTGGATTGATCATTGTGTGTGAGCATGCAGACCTCATTAAATATCACTGTGAGCTTGGATTGATCATTGTGTGTGTGCGCATGCAGACCTCATTAAATATCACTGTGAGCTTGGATTGATCATTGTGTGTGAGCATGCTGACCTCATTAAATATCACTGTGAGCTTGGATTGATCATTGTGAGCATGCAGACCTCATTAAATATCACTGTGAGCTTGGATTGATCATTGTGTGTGAGCATGCTGACCTCATTAAATATCACTGTGAGCTTGGATTGATCATTGTGAGCATGCAGACCTCATTAAATATCACTGTGAGCTTGGATTGATCATTGTGTGTGAGCATGCTGACCTCATTAAATATCACTGTGAGCTTGGATTGATCATTGTGTGTGTGCGCATGCAGACCTCATTAAATATCACTGTGAGCTTGGATTGATCATTGTGAGCATGCAGACCTCATTAAATATCACTGTGAGCTTGGATTGATCATTGTGTGTGAGCATGCAGACCTCATTAAATATCACTGTGAGCTTGGATTGATCATTGTGAGCATGCAGACCTCATTAAATATCACTGTGAGCTTGGATTGATCATTGTGTGTGAGCATGCTGACCTCATTAAATATCACTGTGAGCTTGGATTGATCATTGTGTGTGAGCATGCTGACCTCATTAAATATCACTGTGAGCTTGGATTGATCATTGTGTGTGAGCATGCTGACCTCATTAAATATCACTGTGAGCTTGGATTGATCATTGTGTGTGTGCGCATGCAGACCTCATTAAATATCACTGTGAGCTTGGATTGATCATTGTGTGTGAGCATGCTGACCTCATTAAATATCACTGTGAGCTTGGATTGATCATTGTGTGTGAGCATGCTGACCTCATTAAATATCACTGTGAGCTTGGATTGATCATTGTGTGTGAGCATGCTGACCTCATTAAATATCACTGTGAGCTTGGATTGATCATTGTGTGTGTGCGCATGCAGACCTCATTAAATATCACTGTGAGCTTGGATTGATCATTGTGTGTGAGCATGCAGACCTCATTAAATATCACTGTGAGCTTGGATTGATCATTGTGTGTGCTCAGCATGCAGACCTCATTAAATATCACTGTGAGCTTGGATTGATCATTGTGTGTGAGCATGCTGACCTCATTAAATATCACTGTGAGCTTGGATTGATCATTGTGAACATGCAGACCTCATTAAATATCACTGTGAGCTTGGATTGATCATTGTGTGTGAGCATGCTGACCTCATTAAATATCACTGTGAGCTTGGATTGATCATTGTGTGTGAGCATGCAGACCTCATTAAATATCACTGTGAGCTTGGATTGATCATTGTGTGTGAGCATGCTGACCTCATTAAATATCACTGTGAGCTTGGATTGATCATTGTGTGTGAGCATGCAGACCTCATTAAATATCACTGTGAGCTTGGATTGATCATTGTGTGTGAGCATGCAGACCTCATTAAATATCACTGTGAGCTTGGATTGATCATTGTGTGTGCTCAGCATGCAGACCTCATTAAATATCACTGTGAGCTTGGATTGATCATTGTGTGTGTGAGCATGCAGACCTCATTAAATATCACTGTGAGCTTGGATTGATCATTGTGTGTGAGCATGCTGACCTCATTAAATATCACTGTGAGCTTGGATTGATCATTGTGAGCATGCAGACCTCATTAAATATCACTGTGAGCTTGGATTGATCATTGTGTGTGCTCAGCATGCAGACCTCATTAAATATCACTGTGAGCTTGGATTGATCATTGTGTGTGAGCATGCTGACCTCATTAAATATCACTGTGAGCTTGGATTGATCATTGTGAACATGCAGACCTCATTAAATATCACTGTGAGCTTGGATTGATCATTGTGTGTGAGCATGCTGACCTCATTAAATATCACTGTGAGCTTGGATTGATCATTGTGTGTGAGCATGCAGACCTCATTAAATATCACTGTGAGCTTGGATTGATCATTGTGTGTGAGCATGCTGACCTCATTAAATATCACTGTGAGCTTGGATTGATCATTGTGTGTGAGCATGCTGACCTCATTAAATATCACTGTGAGCTTGGATTGATCATTGTGTGTGAGCATGCTGACCTCATTAAATATCACTGTGAGCTTGGATTGATCATTGTGAACATGCAGACCTCATTAAATATCACTGTGAGCTTGGATTGATCATTGTGTGTGAGCATGCAGACCTCATTAAATATCACTGTGAGCTTGGATTGATCATTGTGAGCATGCAGACCTCATTAAATATCACTGTGAGCTTGGATTGATCATTGTGTGTGAGCATGCAGACCTCATTAAATATCACTGTGAGCTTGGATTGATCATTGTGAGCATGCAGACCTCATTAAATATCACTGTGAGCTTGGATTGATCATTGTGTGTGAGCATGCTGACCTCATTAAATATCACTGTGAGCTTGGATTGATCATTGTGAGCATGCAGACCTCATTAAATATCACTGTGAGCTTGGATTGATCATTGTGTGTGAGCATGCTGACCTCATTAAATATCACTGTGAGCTTGGATTGATCATTGTGTGTGTGCGCATGCAGACCTCATTAAATATCACTGTGAGCTTGGATTGATCATTGTGTGTGAGCATGCTGACCTCATTAAATATCACTGTGAGCTTGGATTGATCATTGTGAGCATGCAGACCTCATTAAATATCACTGTGAGCTTGGATTGATCATTGTGTGTGAGCATGCTGACCTCATTAAATATCACTGTGAGCTTGGATTGATCATTGTGAGCATGCAGACCTCATTAAATATCACTGTGAGCTTGGATTGATCATTGTGTGTGAGCATGCTGACCTCATTAAATATCACTGTGAGCTTGGATTGATCATTGTGTGTGTGCGCATGCAGACCTCATTAAATATCACTGTGAGCTTGGATTGATCATTGTGAGCATGCAGACCTCATTAAATATCACTGTGAGCTTGGATTGATCATTGTGTGTGAGCATGCAGACCTCATTAAATATCACTGTGAGCTTGGATTGATCATTGTGAGCATGCAGACCTCATTAAATATCACTGTGAGCTTGGATTGATCATTGTGTGTGAGCATGCTGACCTCATTAAATATCACTGTGAGCTTGGATTGATCATTGTGTGTGAGCATGCTGACCTCATTAAATATCACTGTGAGCTTGGATTGATCATTGTGTGTGAGCATGCTGACCTCATTAAATATCACTGTGAGCTTGGATTGATCATTGTGTGTGTGCGCATGCAGACCTCATTAAATATCACTGTGAGCTTGGATTGATCATTGTGTGTGAGCATGCTGACCTCATTAAATATCACTGTGAGCTTGGATTGATCATTGTGTGTGAGCATGCTGACCTCATTAAATATCACTGTGAGCTTGGATTGATCATTGTGTGTGAGCATGCTGACCTCATTAAATATCACTGTGAGCTTGGATTGATCATTGTGTGTGTGCGCATGCAGACCTCATTAAATATCACTGTGAGCTTGGATTGATCATTGTGTGTGAGCATGCAGACCTCATTAAATATCACTGTGAGCTTGGATTGATCATTGTGTGTGCTCAGCATGCAGACCTCATTAAATATCACTGTGAGCTTGGATTGATCATTGTGTGTGAGCATGCTGACCTCATTAAATATCACTGTGAGCTTGGATTGATCATTGTGAACATGCAGACCTCATTAAATATCACTGTGAGCTTGGATTGATCATTGTGTGTGAGCATGCTGACCTCATTAAATATCACTGTGAGCTTGGATTGATCATTGTGAGCATGCAGACCTCATTAAATATCACTGTGAGCTTGGATTGATCATTGTGTGTGAGCATGCAGACCTCATTAAATATCACTGTGAGCTTGGATTGATCATTGTGTGTGAGCATGCTGACCTCATTAAATATCACTGTGAGCTTGGATTGATCATTGTGTGTGCGCATGCAGACCTCATTAAATATCACTGTGAGCTTGGATTGATCATTGTGTGTGAGCATGCAGACCTCATTAAATATCACTGTGAGCTTGGATTGATCATTGTGTGTGTGAGCATGCAGACCTCATTAAATATCACTGTGAGCTTGGATTGATCATTGTGTGTGAGCATGCTGACCTCATTAAATATCACTGTGAGCTTGGATTGATCATTGTGTGTGATCATGCAGACCTCATTAAATATCACTGTGAGCTTGGATTGATCATTGTGTGTGAGCATGCTGACCTCATTAAATATCACTGTGAGCTTGGATTGATCATTGTGTGTGAGCATGCTGACCTCATAAAATGGAGAACTCCTGCAATTATGGTGACAAAAGTACAAATATAAAAACATGCAGTTCATCCCTATTCCGAGTGCAGACCTGCAAAACTCAAAGATCTTGATGGTACAACAACCCTCAAACAACAAATACACAGATTCCCAGGATCCTCAATCTGAACCAGGATTTGCATATCAGGCCTGGTTACCTATTGGTCAGTGTATTACATTAATTTAAGTTTGGTCAACTGAGCTACATTAAGTTTGAGTTCTATTTCACTATTTAACTGCTTCTTGAATAAATATATTTCAAACAACACAGTAATGAACTGAACTCATTTTAAATGAGTAAGAACAATTGTTAGGGTTTCCAGTGACTAGACAGGCAGTGATTTTCTCATGTTCTTTTGTAGAAGAGTGTGGAAGGGTGGTGGGCAATTCACTGACACACACGGGAGACAGAAGGTTTTATTTGAAACACCGCACGGGTGCCCAGTTTTATTTTGGTAACTTTTCTTTATTTTTTATTATTTGTCACCTGATGGCGCTTGTGCTGCAACTCCCCTTACACCACCGATGATAAACAGGGGTTGCACACGTATCCGTCAGCACGCGCAGCTGCTCTGAAGTAATAATGAAAACCAAAAGGCAAAATAAAAATAGAAAATAAAACACAGTAATAAAACTACAAAATAAAGGTGCTGCGTACAAGGTGCCCCCACTGCCGCTAAGCCGGTCAGCTCGGGTCTCTGATCTACGCTCAGCTATTATTTATACACCCTGTATAACTACACACGTCCACTCGGGTATGTCATTTTTTCTTTTAATTCTTGGTTTATTTGTTTAAGGCAGACTGTCTCCCTCAGCCGTGCTTGCCTAGTCTTTGTTTACACTGGCGTCTTCCACCAGCATCACTGGGTATCCTCTCTCCGGCCACCCGAATGCATAACCAAGCAAGCAATCCCCCAAGGCCAACCTCTCAGCCACTCAGAGAGAGGGAAAGCCAACACACCCTCTTCCCCACCTCTCCGTGTCATCACCATGACTGACAGGCGGATCTTACGAGGCTGCTGCCCTCTTCCTGCAGAACCACGCATGCGCCAGACAGTCAGCATAGACCTCCGCGCGTTACAAAGAGCTTGTAGTGTTTCTAGTCTCTTAGACTTCAATTTGGACCATGCAGATATTTCAAAGACATCACTACAGATAATGTTTCTGCTGTTCCTGTACTTCATGTGTTGTAGTCAGAACTCACATTAATGTAAAAAACAGGGGAGGAGCCAAGCATTCCCATCACAATAAAAGAGCTGCCCCAGACTACACTCACCCTGGAGCATCCATTCCCAGAGATATTCACCGGGGAGACAGTCACTCTGAGGTGTGGGGTTGAGGGGGGTTCTGCTGGCTGGAAATATCTCTGGTACAAAGACAGTGAGGACACTCCAGTGCTCCAGACTGCTGGACGCAGTATAACTGGTGACAGCTACACAATCACTGCAGCTGCTGTATCTGACCAGGGCCAGTACTGCTGTCGAGGACAAAGAAAAAATCGACCAAGTTCCTCTCAGCTCAGTAATCCTGTTACACTGACTGTGTCTGGTGAGTTTATCAACACAGCTGCTACTGTAAACTGGACTAATTGCTGCCCGATTGACCACAGACCCCCACTTTACATGTTTTGTGTTCAAGGTCATAATCATATTGAGAGAGATTCCTTGTGAATTCTTTTCAATCAAAACTCACAAGTAGAGCCTGCAATGGGTCACATTGCTGCTATTCCTACTGTATCACAAGTAGAGCCTGCAATGGGTCACCCTGCTGCTATTCCTACTGTATCACAAGTAGAGCCTGCAATGGATCACACTGCTGCTATTCCTACTGTATCACAAGTAGAACCTGCAATGGGTCACACTGCTGCTATTCCTACTGTATCACAAGTAGAGCCTGCAATGGGTCACACTGCTGCTATTCCTCCTGTATCACAAGTAAACCATGCAATGGATCACACTGCTGCTATTCCTACTGTATCACAAGTAGAGCCTGCAATGGATCACACTGCTGCTATTCCTACTGTATCACAAGTAGAGCCTACAATGGGTCACACTGCTGCTATTCCTACTGTATCACAAGTAGAGCCTGCAATGGGTCACACTGCTGCTATTCCTCCTGTATCACAAGTAGAGCCTGCAATGGGTCACACTGCTGCTATTCCTACTGTATCACAAGTAGAGCCTGCAATGGGTCACACTGCTGCTATTCCTCCTGTATCACAAGTAGAGCCTGCAATGGCTCACACTGCTGCTATTCCTACTGTATCACAAGTAGAGCCTGCAATGGCTCACACTGCTGCTATTCCTACTGTATCACAAGTAGAGCCTGCAATGGGTCACACTGCTGCTATTCCTACTGTATCACAAGTAGAGCCTGCAATGGATCACACTGCTGCTATTCCTACTGTATCACAAGTAGAGCCTGCAATGGATCACACTGCTGCTATTCCTACTGTATCACAAGTAGAGCCTGCAATGGATCACACTGCTGCTATTCCTACTGTATCACAAGTAGAGCCTGCAATGGGTCACACTGCTGCTATTCCTCCTGTATCACTGCAGAGATGCTGCTGGGAGGCTGGAATCTCTCTCCTAACTGATTGTAGGGGAATGTGTCCTAATCCTATCCTGTTGTCTGTTTCAGAGGGCTGTCCCAAGGCTGTCCTGACCCTGCAGCCTGCCTGGTCACAGATATTCTCAGGAGAGACAGTCACCCTGAGCTGTGAGGTGGAGGGGGACTCTGCTGGCTGGAGGTTTAAACAGTACAGAGATGGACGTGAAGAGGCAGGGTGCAGTGATCTATACAGGAGAAGAAATGGGGACAGCTGCACAATCAGTAAAGCTCGGCATTCTCACAGTGGAGTGTACTGGTGTGAGTCTGCATCAGGACAGGAGCGCAGTAATGCTGTCAACCTAACTGTGTCATGTAAGTCATTTACATTCTAGATAATATTCAGACACACTGTTGAGTAATCCTGCACTCGGATCAGTATGAATTGTTGCTGTTTTCAAGTAACAGCTGAGCAAATGGTCATTTTGAAATAGGCTTCAAATGACTGTTGCTGGATTGTGTTTTCTCTGCAATTATCCAGATCCCAGGTGTTGGGCATCTAACAGTGTGTCTTACACAAAGAACCGTGTGTTTGAAAGATTCCATATGAGCTCCTACAAAGTGACAGACCCTGTCACAGGATTTCATATTCATGTCTTATGTTCCGTCCTTTGTGGTTCAAAGAGCCTTAAATATAAATCAAGGGGTATCTACACTTGGGGGAAAATAGTTTCCTACAATAGTCTTTCTTAACGTTGTGTCTATATAGCTCATAATAGGGAATAATACATTATAACATTATGAGATAAAAAAGCATTGTAATCATGTTTGTGTGTGTGATGAAGTGCCCGCCCCTGTGTGTATTTTCTGTTATATGTTGCGTGTGGTGTGTTAAATGTTGGTGTATAGTCATTGGTACACGGGATATAAACGGGTCTGTGTAACACGAGTGTTTAAAATGTATATTTGTATTTAGGCACGAGGATGGCACAGCACTTCACGTGCAAGTAAAATGTAATATGTGAGCACGGGGAATTGCACTTTATTGATTCACGTGCAGTTGTACCGCGACTCCAATTGAATGATTGATTAGCAGTCGAGTCTCGGTACAACTGCATAAAAGCAGCATGTTTTCACTCACTCGGGGTTGGGTGTTCGAGAGTGGAGAACGGGAGAGAGAGAGGAGTTAAAATAAGTAATAATAATAGTGTTTTGTACTCACCGTGTTTGTTTGTCTCCGTGCACCGTTTGTGTTAGTTCGTTTTGTTTGTCTGTTTATTTTGGCTACAAGTGCCGTGTCCTGTTTTGTGTTTAAAACCTTTTATTTTCTGTTCTGTTTAATTATTAAATGCTGAGCGCGATCATGCGCTCAGCTTCACCAAAACCCCAAGTCTCTGTTGTTTTATTTCCTGGATCTGGTCTGACGCCACCCACTCCGGCCGTCTTTGTGACAGTGTGTAAAACTGCAGCCTCCTCAATCCTGACCCGTCTCTCAGCCCTGCTGATCTGAACTCTTTCTGTCTTTTCAGATCAATGGGTGATCCTGCAGCCTCCTCAATCCTGACCCGTCTCTCAGCCCTGCTGATCTGAACTCTTTCTGTCTTTTCAGATGGACGAGTGATCCTGCAGACTCCCCCCCAGCCTGTGTTTGAGGGAGACTCTCTGACTCTGAGGTGTCTTATCCGCGATGGTTATAAAGCTGCCAGGGTTATATTTTATAAATATAATAGAGAGTTACAGTCCCGGGCTGACACAGAGCTGAGTGTGGATCGTGTTTCAAAGAGTGACGAGGGGTTCTACAAGTGCAAAGCATGGTGGTGGTGGAACTCCTCCCCTTACTCTAGTGACTCTGCAGAGGTGCGGGTGTCAGTGAGAGGTAGGTTCATTCTAACAGAGAGAGTCCTCACCCCCTTCTCTGTCTGTAATGTCTCACAGATACATTCACACTGGAGTCTATTCCAGCTGTGTTAATGTGACTCTGCAGAGGTGCGGGTGTCAGTGAGAGGTAGGTTCATTCTAACAGAGAGAGTCCTCACCCCCTTCTCTGTCTGTAATGTCTCACAGATACATTCACACTGGAGTCTATTCCAGCTGTGTTAATGTGACTCTGCAGAGGTGCGGGTGTCAGTGAGAGGTAGGTTCATTCTAACAGAGAGAGTCCTCACCCCCTTCTCTGTCTGTAATGTCTCACAGATACATTCACACTGGAGTCTATTCCAGCTGTGTTAATGTGACTCTGCAGAGGTGCGGGTGTCAGTGAGAGGTAGGTTCATTCTAACAGAGAGAGTCCTCACCCCCTTCTCTGTCTGTAATGTCTCACAGATACATTCACACTGGAGTCTATTCCAGCTGTGTTAATGTGACTCTGCAGAGGTGCGGGTGTCAGTGAGAGGTAGGTTCATTCTAACAGAGAGAGTCCTCACCCCCTTCTCTGTCTGTAATGTCTCACAGATACATTCACACTGGAGTCTATTCCAGCTGTGTTAATGTGACTCTGCAGAGGTGCGGGTGTCAGTGAGAGGTAGGTTCATTCTAACAGAGAGAGTCCTCACCCCCTTCTCTGTCTGTAATGTCTCACAGATACATTCACACTGGAGTCTATTCCAGCTGTGTTAATGTTCTCAACACAACTCAGGTGCTGAAGTAACGGGTCCTGGCAGTTTTCTGATATGAAAGCTCTTCCTGGTCTCATACTCTGAGTAGTGTAGAAGCTGTAATAAAGCAGAAAGAGGCCACACCAAAGAGTGCGTATTAAACTTTGCAAGTCCTAACTACTCAACTGGACGGCTAAGCGGTTTACCAGCAGCAAAACACCTGTACTATACAAGTACTAAACACAGTGCCTTCTCTTCAGGTTCCCTAGACAGGGGGGTACAGATTGGATATAAGAAATTGTTCCTATACATTATTACACTGCAGATTATACCACAGAAGAGATTCTGCACAAATGAAATAGTTTTAAATAGAATACATACCTGTTCACTTTACTGTGACACACACACAGTATGAAACAGAATACCCAAGAAAGACACAGATACTAAACATGTAAGTCATGTGAGTTATATTATTATATTAAAAATCAAAGCAGCAGCAAAGTATCATTCAGAGTGATAATGAGTCATAATTACACTATGTAACACAATTTTTGTTCCTGGGTAGTAAGTGTTATTTCCTAATTGCTTATGCCTCAAAAGTATAGAAAATGGCTATTATTCCCCACAAACTTTGCTTTTGTGACCAGGACAGTGATATTTTGAAATTTACCTATTTCCAATGAGAAAACGGGCGAATTTGTGTCTTTTCGTTCACATAAAGTCAGAAAAAAACAACATATGAATCCAAATTAACATGTATTTATACTAAAGTAATACAGAAATGACTACAGAAGATTTAGAAGTGAGTAGTTTTTCGAGATTTACGATTATACTGTAAATCACTTTCACGAATCAGCCCCCAAATGTAGTCTCCCATCATGTTCTCGTTATACTGTCCTTGGTAGCGGCGTTCAAAGTCCAGTATATCCTGGTGGAAGCGCTCGCCTTGCTCCTCTGAGTACGCTCCCATGTTCTCCTTGAATTTATCAAGATGAGCATCAAGGATATGGACTTTGAGGGACATCCTACAGCCCATTGTGCCGTAGTTCTTCACCAGTCCCAACCAGCTCCACATAGTTTTCGGCCTTGTGATTGCCCAGGAAGCCCCGAACCACTGCGACAAAGCTGTTCCAAGCCGCTTTCTCCTTACTAGTGAACTTCTTGGGGAATTCATTGCACTCCAGGATCTTCTTTATCTGTGGTCCGACGAAGACACCGGCTTTGACCTTTGCCTCAGACAGCTTAGGGAAGAAGTCTTGAAGGTACTTGAAGGCTGCCGACTCCTTATCTAGAGCTCTGACAAATTGTTTCATAAGGCCCAATTTGATGTGCAGTGGTGGCATCAGCACCTTCCGGGGGTCCACCAGTGGCTCCCACTTGACGTTGTTCCTCCCCACAGAGAACTCAGTCCACTGTGGCCAGTCCCGCCTGTGGTAGTGCGCCTTGGTGTCCCTGCTGTCCCAAAGGCAAAGATAGCAGGGAAACTTGGTAAAACCGCCATGGAGACCCATCAGGAATGCCACCATTTTGAAGTCTCCTATGACCTTGATGCCATCTCAGAAAAATGCAGATATGTATCCACTTAGGCAGCTGGAACTAAACTGAACTGGTGGGCTTAAGGCCCCTGTATTTATACTACTATTTATATTACTGGAAAGTTCTAGAAAGTTCTAGAAGTTACTCCAAGTTTACTCAGCACTGAATCTATCTGGAATGTTCTGGAAAATAGGTAAATTTCAAAATATCGCTGTCCTGGTCACAAAAGCAAAGTTTGTGGGGAATAATAGCCATTTTCTATACTTTTGAGGCATAAGCAATTAGAAAATAACACTTACTACCCAGGAACAAAAAAAAAAAAAAAAATTGTTACACAGTGTTATAAACACCACACAGGAGCAGCAACAGAGTGAATCAGAACCATTGACATGTCAGTAAAAACACAGTGATATGCTGCTGGAGTGCCTTCAATACAATCACATATTAGATTCACCTGCTTTATTAGGAGGGTTCATGTACTGTAATTGATATGGGACTGTGCTAATAAGTCTGATGTCCCTACTACTAATACTCCTGGTATTAATAGTGAATGTTAACATTGCTGATTTGTATGCCTCCACATTATCTGATTCACATCCCATCTCTCAGGCTCTCTTTATAGTATTATTATTATTATTATTATTATTATTATTATTATTATTATTATTATTATTAAACAATACATTTCAATACAGACAACGTATGCTTTTGAATTACATATTTTCTAATGTGCCCCAACATTTATTTATAAACAAAAACAAATAGAATCCATGCTTTTGTTATCCATGTCAACATTTTTTTTATGAAACACTAAGTTTAATTATGAATCTGTCAGTCCTTTGTTAACGTCTAATGGTAATACATAATTATTTTGAATTATCATGCATGTTTACACATGCTGTGAATAGGTCTGTTGCACTGTGCTGTCCAGCACTGTCTGTCTATGTGTGGAAATAAGGGCTAATCAACCAAGAGAACAAATTCTCAGACAGAGAAAATCTACAAATGTTACAAGAATCCAGAGCTATGACCTCGAAACCCGTGAGAGACAGTAACATCGAGCTGCTTTTATTAGAGACCAACACAGTTAACAAGTCCATGTGAACGGAGCCTGTGGGTGCAGGTCATGCTGAACTGGGTTTTATTTCTGTCCTTGGCAGGCAGGTCTGTGTTCCTAACATGCCTTGTTTCCTTTCTTTACCCAGAGCTGCCGAAGGCTGTGCTGACCAGCAGTCCTCAATGGGGAGAGCTGTACACTGGAGAGACTGTCACCCTGAGCTGTGGGGTTGAGGGGGGTTTCACTGGCTGCCAATATCTCTGGTACAAGAGCAGTCAGGGAGGCACAGTGCAGATCAGAGGCACCACTGGAGCCAGATACACACTCAGCCCTGTCACTCAGTCCCATAGTGGAGAGTACCAGTGTGAGGCACAAAGAGGAGATCCACCACGTTCCTCTCAGCGCAGTGATCCTGTTACACTGACTGTGTCTGGTGAGTTTATTAACACAGTGATCCTGTGACAGTAACTGTGTCTGGTGAGTTTATTAACACAGCGATCCTGTTACACTGACTGTGTCTTGTGAGTTTATTAACACAGCGATCCTGTTACACTGACTGTGTCTGGTGAGTTTATTAACACAGTGATCCTGTGACACTGACTGTGTCTGGTGAGTTTATTAACACAGCGATCCTGTTACACTGACTGTGTCTGGTGAGTTTATTAACACAGCGATCCTGTTACACTGACTGTGTTTGGTGAGTTTATTAACACAGCGATCCTGTTACACTGACTGTGTCTGGTGATTTCATTAACACAGTGATCCTGTTACACTGGCTGTGTCTGGTGAGTTTATTAACACAGTGATCCTGTTACACTGACTGTGTCTGGTGAGTTTATTAACACAGCGATCCTGTTACACTGACTGTGTCTGGTGAGTTTATTAACACAGCGATCCTGTTACACTGGCTGTGTCTGGTGAGTTTATTAACACAGTGATCCTGTTACACTGACTGTGTCTGGTGAGTTTATTAACACAGCGATCCTGTTACACTGACTGTGTCTGGTGAGTTTATTAACACAGTGATCCTGTTACACTGACTGTGTCTGGTGCGTTTATTAACACAGTGATCCTGTTACACTGACTGTGTCTGGTGAGTTTATTAACACAGCGATCCTGTTACACTGACTGTGTCTGGTGAGTTTATTAACACAGCGATCCTGTTACACTGACTGTGTCTGGTGAGTTTATTAACACAGTGATCCTGTTACACTGACTGTGTCTGGTGAGTTTATTAACACAGCGATCCTGTTACACTGACTGTGTCTGGTGAGTTTATTAACACAGTGATCCTGTGACACTGACTGTGTCTGGTGAGTTTATTAACACAGTGATCCTGTTACACTGACTGTGTCTGGTGAGTTTATTATCCCAGCTGAATACAGAGCAGTGCTCTAAATACAGACCCCTCACGGACAGCATGTTGACCACAGTCCTCTCCTCTCAGAGCTGCTGTTACATTAACTGTAATGGAAATTCACTGTAGAGGCCCGAGGGATGGAAGTAGCTTAACTCTAAAATGCTTTTTATTACTAAGATAGGAGTACAGAATTACCCAGGACCGAAGTATAAATATAATAAATCTGTATCGGCTGCTTTAATAGAAAATAATTCTATTCATTCAGTCCTGTGGATTTCTGTCCTCTTATCTTTCACACTATCTTTGTGTCAGAACAGAACAGTTACTGATTGGAGCTGCACTGGAAACAGTAATACTTCAAGCCAGTTAAAGGAAGTGATACAAGGCATTAGTAGAATATCATCTTGAAGAATGGACGACTTTGTAGACTTCCTAGTAATGGCTGTTATAATTACTTTTTATTAATAACAAGTACATTAAAAGTAATTCCAGTAAATTCATGTATTTTTTTAATAATCAAATTTTCTAGTAATTTGTTTTTTTTACTACGAGTTAAAAATATTTACTATGTTATCGTGCTATCCAAAGCCACTCAAATTGAGGGAAACAGGAGTCCTTATTTGTCATCTTCTGTATTTCAGAGGGACGACCAAAGCCTGCACTGACCCGGGAGCCTGCAGGAGAGATATTTGAAGGAGACACGGTCAATCTGAGCTGTGTGGTTGAGGGGAGCTCTGGTGGCTGGAGATATCTCTGGTACAAAGACAGGCAGGGAGCTCCAGTGAACCAGACTGACAGCAGCAGTGGAACTGGAGCCGGATACACAATCAGTGCTGCTGCTCTGTCCCACAGTGGAGAGTACTGGTGTCGAGCTGGACGGGGCAGGAACACGTCTTACTCACAATACAGCGATCCCATCTGGGTAAATGTAACTGGTGAGTAATACAGAATCTCCTTCCTTTTTACTAAAGCTTTGCCCTCAGCAGTAGGGGGTGCTGTTTGGTTCTGCTAGAGGTGATTGGGAGCCTCAATCCTCCAGCATTCCTCTCTATGTCTCTCTGTCTATTAAGGTTGAAGTTTCTCACCTACTCTACCACGCAATAGCTACAATCAAAGCGATATCTGATGTTATGTAGAACACCGTGACAAAGCATATCTATTTACAGTAAATGTCCATTTTAAAAATGATAATCTTATTGCTCAATTTTCAATACCGAGAAAGTATTTAATGATTTCAGAGTGGGACTTAAACTCATGACTAACACTGTTGTAAGTGAGGTTTCAACTCATTATGCTTCATAGCTGTGTTTGAATGACTTGCAGATTATCAATGCAGATATATCTAAGGGTTTAGAACCTAGGGAGGGGAGGGGGCAGGATGCTGTGGGATGTTTCAATGGTGTGTTTATAGCTTGTTCCTGTCTTGACTGAAACATTTGGTGTTACCTTTACAGACAAAATGATATGGAGCCTCTATACTCCAGCACTGCCTCTGTCTCTCCAAGGAGCCTCTATACTCCAGCACTGCCTCTGTCTCTCCAAGGAGCCTCTATACTCCAGCACTGCCTCTGTCTCTCCAAGGAGCCTCTATACTCCAGCACTGCCTCTGTCTCTCCAAAGAGCCTCTATACTCCAGCACTGCCTCTGTCTCTCCAAGGAGCCTCTATACTCCAGCACTGCCTCTGTCTCTCTATTATTATTATTATTATTATTTATTTCTTAGCAGACGCCCTTATCCAGGGCGACTTACAATCGTAAGCAAATACATTTCAAGTGTTACAATACAAGTAATACAATAAGAGCAAGAAATACAATAACTTTTGTTCAGTGTGACAAACCACAATTCAATAATACAGCAGATAATAGTGATAGTTACATCAGGATATGATATAATAGTGATAGTTACATCAGGATGTGATTAAATACAAAGTACTACAGGTTAAACACTTGGCAGATTACAGTATTCTGAAGTACAGGATTAAATGCAGTAAAATAGGGGGCAGATAAGAGCAGAATAAAGCACATTTACATGAAGGGTGATAGTGTCCCAGGATACAAACAGAGGAGTTCTACAGGTGCTGTTTGAAGAGGTGAGTCTTAAGGAGGCGCCGGAATGTGGTCAGGGACTGGGCAGTCCTGACATCTGTAGGAAGGTCATTCCACCACTGCGGAGCAAGGGTGGAGAAGGAGCAGGCTCTGGAGACAGGGGTGCGTAGCGGAGGTAGAGCTAGTCTTCTAGTGCAGGCGGAGCGGAGAGGTCGAGTGGGGGTGTAGGGAGAGATGAGGGTCTGGAGGTAGCTGGGTGCAGTCTGGTCAAGGCATCTGTAGGCTAGTACAAGAGTCTTGAACTGGATGCGAGCGGTGATCGGGAGCCAGTGGAGCGAGCGGAGTAGTGGAGTAGCGTGGGCGAAGCGAGGCAGAGAGAACACCAGGCGGGCAGCAGAGTTCTGGATGAGCTGGAGCGGACGGGTGGCTGACGCAGGGAGGCCAGCCAGGAGGGAGTTGCAGTAGTCTAGGCGGGAGAGTACCAGGGCCTGGACCAGGAGCTGGGTAGCGTAGTTGGTGAGGAAGGGTCGGATTCTTCGGATGTTGCTCAGGAAGAATCGGCAAGTGCGTGCCAGAGTGGAGATGTGCTGGGAATAAGAGAGGCAGGGGTCCAGGGTGACTCCAAGGTTCTTAGCTGAGGAAGAGGGAGAGAGTGTGGTAGATTCCAGAGGAACAGAGATAGAGAGATCAGAGGAGGGGGAGGAGGAGGGAAAGAAAAGGAGGTCAGATTTAGAGAGGTTGAGTTTGAGGTGATGAGAGTGCATCCAGGAGGAAATAGCAGACAGACAGGTAGAGATACGGGAGGAGATGGTGGAGTCAGAGGTGGGGAAGGAGAGGAAAATCTGAGCATCATCAGCATAGAAATGGTATGAGAAACCATAGGATGCGATGAGGGGGCCCAGGGAGCGGGTGTAGAGAGAGAACAGGAGAGGACCCAAGACTGACCCTTGGGGGACTCCAGTTAAGAGTGGGTGAGGTGTGGAGGTTGCTCCACGCCAGGTTACCTGGTAAGTGCGGTTGGAGAGGTAGGAGGAGAACCAGGCCAGAGCAGTGCCAGAGATCCCCAGGTCAGCAAGAGATGATAGTAGAATAGAGTGATCAACAGTGTCAAAGGCAGCAGAGAGGTCGAGAAGAATTAGGACAGAGGAGAGAGAGGCAGCTCGGGCACACTTAAGTGAGTTGGTGACAGACAGGAGGGCGGTTTCAGTGGAGTGAGCAGAGCGGAAGCCAGATTGGAGAGGGTCAAGCAGAGAGTGGTTGGACAGGAAAGCAGAGAGCTGGCGGTGTACAGTCCGCTCGAGGGTTTTGGAGAGGAAGGGTAGGAGGGAGACAGGACGGTAGCTCTGGAGGGAGGTGGGGTCGAGGGTAGGTTTTTTGAGGAGGGGAGTGATAGAGGCTTTTTTGAAGGCAGAGGGAAAGATACCAGAAAGTAGAGAGGTGTTGAGGAGGGAAGAGATGAAGGGGAGTAGAGCAGGAGCAGCAGCTTGAAAGAGGTGAGTGGGGAGGGGGTCCAAGGCACACGTGGTGGGTTTGTGACCCTGGAGCAGGGAGGAGAGGTCAGAGTCTGAGAGGGGCAAGAAGGTGGAGAAGGAGGGCGAGTAAGTAGGGGATGTAGTGGGTGTAGGGGTTGGAGCAGGAGGGGGTGCAGGGGAGGGAGAGGTGTTAAAGAGTTTGCGGATATCTGAGATTTTAGAAGAGAAGAAGGAGGCAAAGTCATCAGGGGAGATAGAGGAGGGAGGAGGAGGGGGGGGTTTAGGAGGGAGGAGAAGGTAGAGAATAGTTTACGTGGGTTGTTAGTGGAGGCTCTCTAAGAAGCCTCTATACTTCAGCACTGCCTCTGTCTCTCTAAGCAGCAGGGGGCTCTGAGGGAATCCTACTCTATGGAAGACGCTGGTTCTGATTGGTTTGAATATCTTGGTCAGACAGCTTCACAATCACTAACCTGTCTTCATGTCATCTTTTCGTAGCTCTGTTCTCCAGGGTGACTCTGACAGCATCTCCAGGAGCCACAGTGAAGGAGGGAGAGGCTCTTAACCTGACCTGTGAGGCAGCAGTGAACAAAACCCCCCGCCCTGAACTCCACTACACCATTGTGAGAGACGGGGAGCCTGTGACTAACAGCACTGACTCTGCACTGTACAGCATAGCCAGCACTGAGAAGAGCCACACTGGGAGCTACACGTGTGCTGTGGAGTCACAGGGAGTGAAGAAGAGCAGCCAGGAGTTACACATTGAAGTGCAAAGTAAGAACAGCCTCTACATATCACCTCTTCACCCGCTGAACAGAGGAACAGTTGATGCCAAGCTCTTGAACCCTCCTGAATATTTATGCTTTAAGAAAATAAGAAAGTTTACAAACGAGAGGAGGCCATTCGGCCCATCTTGCTCGTTTGCTTTTTAGTAGCTTATTGATTCCAGAATCTCATCAAGCAGCTTCTTGAAGGATCCCAGGGTGTCAGCTTCAACAACATTACTGGGGAGTTGGTTCCAGACCCTCACAATTCTCTGTGTAAAAAAGTGCCTCCTATTTTCTGTTCTGAATGCCCCTTTATTCCTCATAATTGTGAACGACACTCACTCACCCCTCCTCTCCTCTCAGAGTCCTGGTCGTGGATCATTGCTGCTCTCAGTGTCTCGCTGGTTTTGATTGTTATTCACTCACCCCTCCTCTCTCCTCAGAGTCCTGGTCGTGGATCATTGCTGCTCTCAGTGTCTCGCTGGTTTTGATTGTTATTCACTCACCTCTCCTCTCTCCTCAGAGTCCTGGTCGTGGATCATTGCTGCTCTCAGCGTCTCTGGTTTTGATTGTTATTCACTCACCCCTCCTCTCTCCTCAGAGTCCTGGTCGTGGATCATTGCTGCTCTCAGTGTCTCGCTGGTTTTGATTGTTATTCACTCACCCCTCCTCTCTCCTCTCAGAGTCCTGGTCGTGGATCATTGCTGCTCTCAGCGTCTCGCTGGTTTTGATTGTTACTCACTCACCCCTCCTCTCCCCTCCTCAGAGTCCTGGTTGTGGATCATTGCTGCTCTCAGTGTCTCGCTGGTTTTGATTGTTATTCACTCACCCCTCATCTCTCCTCAAAGTCCTGGTCGTGGATCATTCCTGCTCTCAGTGTCTTGCTGGTTTTGATTGTTATTCACTCAACCTCCTCTCTCCTCTCAGAGTCCTGGTCGTGGATCATTGCTGCTCTCAGTGTCTCACTGGTTTTGATTGTTATTCACTCACCCCTCCTCTCTCCTCAGAGTCCTGGTCGAGGATCATTGCTGCTCTCAGTGTCTCGCTGGTTTTGATTGTTATTCACTCACCCCTCCTCTCTCCTCAGAGTCCTGGTCGTGGATCATTGCTGCTCTCAGTGTCTCACTGGTTTTGATTGTTATTCACTCAACCCTCCTCTCTCCTCAGAGTCCTGGTCATGGATCATTTCTGCTCTCAGTGTCTCGCTGGTTTTGATTGTTATTCACTCACCCCTCCTCTCCCCTCCTCAGAGTCCTGGTCGTGGTTCATTGCTGCTCTCAGTGTCTCACTGATTTTGATTGTTATTCACTCACCCCTCCTCTCTCCTCTCAGAGTCCTGGTCGTGGATCATTGCTGCTCTCAGTGTCTCGCTGGTTTTGATTGTTATTCACTCACCCCTCCTCTCTCCTCTCAGAGTCCTGGTCGTGGATCATTGCTGCTCTCAGTGTCTCGCTGGTTTTGATTGTTATTCACTCACCCCTCCTCTCTCCTCAGAGTCCTGGTCGTGGATCATTGCTGCTCTCAGTGTCTCGCTGGTTTTGATTGTTATTCACTCACCCCTCCTCTCTCCTCTCAGAGTCCTGGTCGTGGATCATTGCTGCTCTCAGTGTCTCGCTGGTTTTGATTGTTATTCACTCACCCCTCCTCTCTCCTCTCAGAGTCCTGGTCGTGGATCATTGCTGCTCTCAGTGTCGCTGGTTTTGATTGTTATTCACTCACCCCTCCTCTCTCCTCAGAGTCCTGGTCGTGGATCATTGCTGCTCTCAGTGTCTCACTGGTTTTGATTGTTATTCACTCAACCCTCCTCTCTCTCCTCAGAGTCCTGGTCGTGGATCATTGCTGCTCTCAGTGTCTCGCTGGTTTTGATTATTTTTTTTCCTGTCACACTATTGCTGTTCTACCGATACAAGACCAAAGGTGAGACTCACACTCTGAACTTACTAGTTAGAGGCTGATTGAAGACTGCATTTCAGACTTTGAGAAATATGTAATTCAAAACGTTTGTCAAAGACTTAATAGTGATGCGTTTAGAAATACTAAAACAATCTTAATACATTCAAGGACAAACATTGGATCTAGTTCTTTTCATTGAATATCTTTTAGATATTTCATTGACTTCTATTAGAAACCTTTGTCATTTTAAGTTATGCCATTTATGTTAGTATTTCCTTTGTTATAATACTGAATGATACAACACAGACCTCACAGCAGTCATGCAGGATGGGCTGGAATTACTAAGCTTTGGTTCCATTACAGAGCTTTCCAGCATTTTAAAGGCTTAGAGAACTTACTGCAGCCAGAGCGTATTAAATCAAGCCAATTGAATTGTGTCACCTTGTCCGTTTCCTTGTGTATATTAACATATTAACATTTCAACTGTGTTGTGTCATCAATAGATTACATTTCCATGTACAAACACATCAACTATTCTCACATTGTGATTAGAAATATGCACCACCCCCAACTTTTAAATAGAAAAAAACAAACCATGAACATGTGTAAAAAAAAAAAGAATAAAAAAATATCTTTCAGGAATGTGTAGTAATAAGTGTCAATAAAAAATTGCATAATTGCATTTGTAACTTTACTTAAGTTTAATAATTATATATATATATGTGTGCGTGTGTGTGTGTTATGACTTACAGTAGTTTATAGTGCAGCTAGGCTGTAATTGCAGTACAGTCAGACTCAAGCTACTCTAAAAGCTGTACACTCTGTAATACACTCTGCTGAGTCCCAAAGCACTGCTGTATCACAACTGCAGTTCATTTACCATATGGATAGATCGAATTACACAGCCCAAAGCCAACTCCAGTTAAACATACCTTTACAACGTGTTTCCTTTATTTCCAGGTTTTCTTTTCATTGCTGCTATATCAAGGTAAGAATATAGAGCTTAATATCAGTTACAAGTGGCTGCAATGGCTGATAGACTATGTGCTGGCATGACTCTTGTAGCTCTGGGCATGTTGTGACTGCTGTGCTTTGATTTTTAAAGTGTTCTGAAACCAGTTGTAACAGAGGAGGTCTGTGCTGACTGTCTGGCGCATGCATGGTGCTGCAGAAAGAGGGCAGCAGCCTCGTAAGATCCGCCTGTCAGTCATGGAAATGACACATACAGGAGGGACAAGGGTGTGTGGTCTCTCCCTCTCTCTGAATGGTTGGGAGGCGGGCCTTGGGGGATTGCTGGGCCTATAAAATAACGCTCTGTTCCCTCAGCTGCCCCTATAGGACGATAAACGAGCGAGCAAAAGCTCTATTGCTGGACCGAGAACGGCTGGAGAATCAAAACAAAACAAAACAAAATATAGGGGTAGCGGAGAAGCCGTGGGCAGGCCCCAAAAGTATAGACCGTAGTCTGAGGGAACGGTGGAGTGTAGGACGGAGACCCGGACCGTGCGGGTAGCGATGGTCAGGGAAACGCTGCAGAGTGCAGCACCTTTATTTTGTAGTTTTGTTAGTAGTGTTTTGTTTTCAGTTTTTCTTAGTGTCATTTGTTTTCATTATTATTTTGAGCACTTGTATGTGCACTGGACTGTATACCGATATTGGTAACCCAGTGGTCCTGATTACTGTTGTCAGTATTCAGGCCATGGACAACAGAGCCCTCTGTGGGTAAAAATAATTAAGTGCGCCTGAGCGGCGTTACAAATAAAGTTTTGTCTCCTGTGTGTCAGTGAATTGCCCACCACACTTCCACTCCAGTCTTACTGTATTAGTTTACATCAGAAGCAGAATAAACCCATTTGGAATTGGGAATCAGTCAGGCCCAGTTAGGATAACAGGCTGGCAGAAATTGGATTTCTCTGGATCTCAGAGACTGTGCCTATGTGCTCTTAGACTGCAGGTAGAATCAGCTGCAGGCAGCCCCAGTTTGATGTTACAAGATGAGATTGAGTTGTATGGTCTGGTTTCATGGTGCACATAGAAACAAAGCAACAGTAATGAGGCTCCTATCCTCCCTGGTACATTGATCCCCTCTCTCTGTCTCTTACAGGCGCCCTGCAGATCAGGCTCCTGCACAGCCCTCGAGGGGAACGGAGCTCTCCGGACTTGGACAGGAGCCTGGTGAGTTACTGACACTGTTCACAGAGCTTTAACTCACCAAGAATAAAACAGTCTGACAGTTTATGATGAAGCCAATGGCAGTCTACTACAGTATTTTTATGAATAGCAAAATATATTCACTTAATAAACAGACTTGAAAAAACATTATTTAATAGGGATCATAGTTTAAGATGTAAAATAATCTAATTACTGTAGAAATAATCTTGCCTAGAATATAATTTAGTCTCTAGTGTTTTCATTGCTATTGGTGAACAAAAATGGTGAAAGCCTTTTGTACTCTTTCTATTAATAGCTTAAAAAATACTATTACAAATTGTGAGCGAGAGTGCTCTATTTTGTAAGACTCTGACTGAATATGCTATTCTAAAGACTGAGTCAGAAACAGAAATGGCGAACCAATATTTGAGATTTTATTTACAAAGAAAACAAAAGTAGAGACAAAACTAAATATGAGCACCAAAATAAAAACTAACCCAGGTCTGGGCACTAACTCACTTTTTCAAGCCCTGACTATTGATTAGGGAGTGGCTAATCCACACCCTAATAATAAAGAAGAACTGTACACACAAACATAAGGCAATTAAATCCCATAAAGATTTACTTTAAGTCCACTGGTACATGCACCTTTTCTTTTCAGTCTTTTAATTGTCCACACTTGGTGCACTTTAGTCCAGTAAAGAAAAAGAAACACAGCATCTCTTCCTTGTTCCCGGGTAACCACGTTGGCTTGCCAGCCACTCCACCAATTAAGTATAGGAATATGTATTCCGGTTGTAGTGCTTGTACTCACAGATTGTTGTAGCGTTGCAGGTAAGTTTATATCCAGTTTCAGAGCAGTGTCTTCAGTATTACTGTTCTGTCCTTTGCGTTGAATTGCGTACACCAAACGCTTATCTTTAAACAGCGCACCTTGCTGTATTTACGTATTTCACCGTCCTTTGAAGACTGTCCCTTACAGCCTCTGCTCGCTGTATAACCGTGCCACCGTTCAGTTTAGTACTCACAATATTTTCCACTCTTTGGCCTCAACAGGCACGTCCTGCTAGGGTTTTTTTATAACGCTTAAAAAAAAAACCAATCCAACACTCAGGCCTCACTGCCGTACCACCACCTCTTACTACAAAACACTCCCCTTTATATTACTCATAATCCCGCCGTTACAGAGCCCCTGAGTTCCAGGAACTAGGGGAATTGTAGTCTTTTAAGCGGCGGCCATTTTAAAACAAACGAAAAGAAAATCTTGTGACCAACAGTACAGTTATAGCTGTTCTTTAAATAGAAATCCCTACTATTTCTATCGGAACTAACACCCGATAACCATCTATTTATCACAAAATCTGAATTGCAATAAGTATGTGGTAAGATTTACTGGCGTTATTTTGTTATCTAGTTATCTTGTTAACTGTTTCAAACTTTACAATTAGTTACTGTTGAAAAGATGCATTCCTAATGCATGCAGATGCAGACAGTGATGGTGTATATACTGCCCTGGGCAGTGTGCTTGAAGAAAGGACTTGTTCTTGTTCAGATGCAGATGCAGATGCAGACAGTGATGGTGTATATACTGCCCTAGGCAGTGTGCTTGCAGAAAGGACCTGTTCTTGTTCTGATGCAGATGCAGATGCAGACAGTGATGGTGTATATACTGCCCTGGGCAGTGTGCTTGCAGAAAGGACCTGTTCTTGTTCTGATGCAGATGCAGACAGTGATGGTGTATATACTGCCCTAGGCAGTGTGCTTGCAGAAAGGACCTGTTCTTGTTCTGATGTAGATGCAGATGCAGACAGTGATGGTGTATATACTGCCCTGGGCAGTGTGCTTGCAGAAAGGACCTGTTCTTGTTCTGATGCAGATGCAGACAGTGATGGTGTATATGCTGCCCTGGGCAGTGTGCTTGCAGAAAGGACCTGTTCTTGTTCTGATGCAGATGCAGACAGTGATGGTGTATATACTGCCCTGGGCAGTGTGCTTGCAGAAAGGACTTGTTCTTGTTCTGATGCAGATGCAGATGCAGACAGTGATGGTGTATATGCTGCCCTGGGCAGTGTGCTTGCAGAAAGGACTTGTTCTTGTTCTGATGCAGATGCAGATGCAGACAGTGATGGTGTATATACTGCCCTGGGCAGTGTGCTTGCAGAAAGGACCTGTTCTTGTTCTTGTTCAGATGCAGATGCAGACAGTGATGGTGTATATACTGCCCTGGCAGTGTTGCTGCAGAAAGGACCTGTTCTTGTTCTGATGCAGATGCAGACAGTGATGGTGTATATGCTGCCCTGGGCAGTGTGCTTGCAGAAAGGACCTGTTCTTGTTCTGATGCAGATGCAGATGCAGACAGTGATGGTGTATATACTGCCCTGGCAGTGTTGCTGCAGAAAGGACCCGTTCTTGTTCAGATGCAGATGCAGATGCAGACAGTGATGGTGTATATGCTGCCCTGGGCAGTGTGCTCGCAGAAAGGACCTGTTCTTGTTCAGATGCAGATGCAGATGCAGAAGCAGACAGTGATGGTGTATATACGGCCCTGGGCAGTGTGCTTGCAGAAAGGACTTGTTCTTGTTCTGATGCAGATGCAGATGCAGACAGTGATGGTGTATATACTGCCCTGGGCAGTGTGCTTGCAGAAAGGACCTGTTCTTGTTCTGATGCAGATGCAGATGCAGACAGTGATGGTGTATATACTGCCCTGGGCAGTGTGCTTGCAGAAAGGACCTGTTCTTGTTCTGATGCAGATGCAGATGTGGACAGTGATGGTGTATATGCTGCCCTGGGCAGTGTGCTTGCAGAAAGGACCTGTTCTTGTTCTGATGCAGATGCAGATGCAGACAGTGATGGTGTATATGCTGCCCTGGGCAGTGTGCTTGCAGAAAGGACCTGTTCTTGTTCTGATGCTGGTCCTTTCTTTTTTTTCTGTTCTGTATTTCCAGGTAACTCCACAGCATCCAACCTAGAGATTGTATACGCAGAAGTGAAGCCAAACCAACAGAACAAAGGTCAGGGCCTCTGGAACTCCTCTCTCTCCCATCCCACTTGACCCCTTCTCTCCCTGGTGCACCATTGGGATCCTCAATACATCTCTCTGATAGTGAAGCCTTGTATTCAAGTGTAGTCATGAAGATGAACTCTCCAAGGAAGAATTGCTTCAGTTAGTGTATCACACTGCTTTAGGTTATGTGGAGGCTGGCTGTCTCTCTGTCCAACTGTCTGTATGTCCCATGTACATTTTTACATACAGTACATCTAGAGAATTGCATATCCAGATATGGTAAATTTGAAAAGGAAATTCTTCAGCATGTGTTTATTTATGGAGGTGCCATGTCTATCTGTCCGTCACACTTACATTGGTACAGCTATGGCCAAAAGTTTTGTATCATCCTATAGAATTAACTCATTTTGCTTCATAAAGTCGAATGAAATCTGTTGAATAATGTTACTTTATCACATTGAATTTCATATCACTTTGTAGTTTTTCATATACTTAACGAAAAACTGACAAATTGAAAAATGTGACATTTTGAAATCTAAATACTGTACTACTATTATGGCTTCCGGTAGACACTTGCGATATCATTTTGTATTTTCTTTGATTACATGATGTTAAGTAAAAGATCATTTAAGTGATGTTTATATAGTTTTTTTATGTCTTAATCCTAAAATTCTAGGTGATGCAAAATGTTTGGCCATAGCTGTATTTCTATCTAGAGAAATGCATATTTAGTTGTTATGAAATTTGGTCTGGACATGCTTTAGCAAAAGCTACTGAATGTCAGAATCTGTATATGTAGGCATTTCATCTGTCCTTATGTTAAACAGTAGGTTGTTTATCTATGATCTGAAAACTTCCATTTTCCTCTGTGTGATTCATGAGAGATTTGGACATTAGTGGCCTTATGGATACTGCTTTAATTCAATAGTTTGGAGGGGCTTTTGTGTCACAACACTACAATATAAACCTAGGATCTAAAGTGACTGGCATTTTGTTTAATTATTCTATTGATATTTTCAGCTAAACCCCGACCAAAACGTGACTGTGACGTCCTGTACTCTGCTGTCCTTGTCAAGAAACCAGAAGGTAAGAATGACAGAAAATCATCTCTGCGCCACCAGCAAAAACACACCCAGAAACATTTTATTCATGTTTCAATTAGAGGATCTCAAGCCTGTTTGACAGTGGAACCCCATTTCAAAATCTGTTTTAAACTAAAAAGAAAGTATCCATTTTGTATTATACCGTTTTCATTTTTACATTTTCCAAGTTTCTCAGAATCATGAGAATCCGTTGTCTGTGTTATATCTTCAGCTTCAGAAACAGCCATTTTAAATCCTAACTGCTTACAAATAGGTGCGCAGCAAAGGCGTTTTATAGATTCCTAAAGCCAGTGGAACACAAGGCAAGCTTCAGCCAAACATTTCTGGCAGCTTCTGAAGCAGCTAGCTGATACAGTAGCAACATGTTTACCAAACTTAACATCACTTTCATAGTGTTGATTCACCTCTGTTAGTAGTTGATGGAAACTTTGCATGAAAAGGTTGCTGAAAGTTGCCTTGTGTTTCATGGACTTTACACAGCAGCTTGGTATGGGCAGAACTTCCAGAGTTATCTAATTAATGTATTCTTCATGCTTAGGTTAAATGTTCTGTTTCAGTCCCATTATGGCGACTTCTTAAGTGTATGGTCACAGTAGAGCACTCAGAAACATGTCTAATGTCTGGTGCATGTGGTACCCCAGAGTGTAACCATTAACCATCAAAAATAAATATAACACATGTGGTGTTTTTCACAGACACCAGAGGCAGAGTGTTGCATGCTGACAGGTTAGCGATACCAGATGAACTTGGGGATTAGACATGTTTCTGAGAGCTTCACTCTGGCCATCCCGGTGCCTTAAACATGACCAAGATGTAATGACTGAAAAATACAACCATGTGAAGTGAATCTGAAATAATAATGCATCAGTTAAGGGAACTCCAGTATTTCATACTTATACAACACGTTTCTCTTAAGCGTTATGCAATTGTCATCAATGTTTTCGTAAGCACACTACTGAAAAAAGATCTGAACTATTTTAACTTGGAGTACTCAAATCAAGACTGTTAAAAACGATATATCCATGTGCAATATACCAATGGAATGACTGACTACCCTTCTCACACTCAATAATCCACAGTGTGAATCCCTACCTGTATTTATTCCCCCAGATAACCCCAGTGCTGCAGACAACAGTGACGTCCTTTATTCAGAGCTCGACATGAGGAATGTGAATAAGAAGAAGAAGAAGGGTATAAAACCTGTCTCTCCTCCCCTCAACACTCTGTATTGGACAGACTTCCTAATGCCACTCCACACAGTGTTTCTATAAGGAATAATATCAACTGTTAATGTTTCTAATGTAGAATGAACGCTGTACCCTTTACACTCCCCTCCAGCCAGTACTGGAACACATGGGGGGGGAGTGGTGGGGGGGGGGGATTTGTTTTTCCCTTTCACCCCGACCCTGACAACTTGTTCTCTAAAATAAGTATTGAGAAATTGATCTGCTGAGAAGAGTGACAGAATAATGTCCCCTAGCCTTGTACATACTGTATAACTTGTCATCTAGAAGCTGTGTACAACATGTCAATAAAGATACCCTGAATGGGTGTGCTCTCCAGTACATTTCTTTGCTAAACATGTTATTGTTAATTTCTATACTGAATGAACATTAAAAAAGGGCCAGATTTTCAAACGCTGATCATTTTCATGCAGTATCATCTCTTTATTTCTCAGGTAAAACCCTGGCAGATAACAAACCTGAGGTGTTGTACTCTGAGATCAACCAAGCAAAGCCCTCAGGTAAGCACTGCTGGAGAGTATCTAGAACCCCTCCTCTCTGTGTCTCCTCCCTCTATTAATCAGGGTGCATTTCACAGGCAAACCCACAGCAGCTAACAGCCCTGAGGTATTGTAATCTAAACTGTAAGCAGTGCTGGAGAGTATCTAGAACCCCTCCTCTCTGTGTCTCCTCCCTCTATTAATCAGGGTGCATTTCACAGGCAAACCCACAGCAGCTAACAGCCCTGAGGTATTGTAATCTAAACTGTAAGCAGTGCTGGAGAGTATCTAGAACCCCTCCTCTCTGTGTCTCCTCCCTCTATTAATCAGGGTGCATTTCACAGGTAAACCCACAGCAGCTAACAGCCCTGAGGTATTGTAATCTAAACTGTAAGCACTGCTGGAGAGTATCTCGAACCCCTCCTCTCTGTGTCTCCTCCCTCTATTAATCAGGGTGCATTTCACAGGCAAACCCACAGCAGCTAACAGCCCTGAGGTATTGTAATCTAAACTGTAAGCACTGCTGGAGAGTATCTAGAACCCTCCTCTCTGTGTCTCCTCCCTCTATTAATCAGGGTGCATTTCACAGGCAAACCCACAGCAGCTAACAGCCCTGAGGTATTGTAATCTAAACTGTAAGCACTGCTGGAGAGTATCTAGAACCGCTCCTCTCTGTGTCTCCTCCCTCTATTAATCAGGGTGCATTTCACAGGCAAACCCACAGCAGATAATGCAGAGTCCATGTATGCCACAGTCCTCCCAAAGAAGAAATGAAGGCAAGTTTTTCTACAGTAACTTTCTCTTCCCTGTTCCTTAAATCATTTCCCCATCTCCCTTCCAGACCCTCGGGTCCAGCACTAAACACTGTAGCCAAACTCATTCCCTCCCAGTCATTCTCCCCTACCCCCTAGAGCCACAATCCATCCCTCCCAGTCATTCACCCCTACCCCCTAGAGCCACAATCCCTCCCTCCCAGTCATTCACCTCTACCCACTAGAGCCACAATCCCTCCCTCCCAGTCATTCACCTCTACCCACTAGAGCCACAATCCCTCCCTCCCAGTCATTCACCCCCTACCCACTAGAGACACAATCCCTCCCTCCCAGTCATTCACCCCTACCCACTAGAGCCACAATCCCTCCCCCCCAGTCATTCACCCCTACCCACTAGAGCCACAATCCCTCCCTCCCAGTCATTCACCCCTACCCACTAGAGCCACAATCTCTCCCTCCCTCCCATACAGCTCTCTTCTCGGCTTGTTTCAGTGTGTGAAGAACTGACTATTTTCTCGCCTCTCTCTGACCCACATCAGTAAAGGAAGAGGGTCCCCAGGGATGAGAGCCAGCCTGAATCCAGAGACACTGAGAAGGAGAGCATGTCAGAGATCACAGTCCCTCCTGAATTTAGAGAATATCCCTGGGATTCAGGCCTGTTCCTGGCTATTGAATTGGTTTGGCATTTTAGGATAGAGTTACTGGGCCATTCAGAAAAAAAAAAAAAAAACATTGTGCTTTTACTGTACAGACACTGTTTGTTCCAACAAGCTATAAAACAACCTGTGTGACAATTCTGACTTGTTTTCTTCTTTTGTTTTTGTTCATTTCTTTTTTTAATGTTTTTATTTGGGGGGGCAGTGGTGCAGTCTTGAACTGGAGGAAGTGCATCTTGTTTTGTTGTTTTATCGTTGAACTGGAGGAAGTGCATCTTGTTTTGTTGTTTTATCGTTGAACTGGAGGAAGTGCATCTTGTTTTGTTGTTTTATCATTGAACTGGAGGAAGTGCATCTTGTTTTGTTGTTTTATCGTTGAACTGGAGGAAGTGCATCTTGTTTTGTTGTTTTATCGTTGAACTGGAGGAAGTGCATCTTGTTTTGTTGTTGTTTTATTGTTGAACTGGAGGAAGTGCATCTTGTTTTGTTGTTTTATCGTTGAACTGGAGGAAGTGCATCTTGTTTTGTTGTTTTATCGTTGAACTGGAGGAAGTGCATCTTGTTTTGTTGTTGTTTTATCATTGAACTGGAGGAAGTGCATCTTGTTTTGTTGTTTTATCGTTGAACTGGAGGAAGTGCATCTTGTTTTGTTGTTTTATCGTTGAACTGGAGGAAGTGCATCTTGTTTTGTTGTTGTTTTATCATTGAACTGGAGGAAGTGCATCTTGTTTTGTTGTTTTATCGTTGAACTGGAGGAAGTGCATCTTGTTTTGTTGTTGTTTTATCGTTGAACTGGAGGAAGTGCATCTTGTTTTGTTGTTGTTTTATCGTTGAACTGGAGAAAGAGCATCTTGTTTTGTTGTTGTTTTATCGTTGAACTGGAGGAAGTGCATCTTGTTTTGTTGTTTTATCGTTGAACTGGAGGAAGTGCGTCTTGTTTTGTTGTTTTATCGTTGAACTGGAGGAAGTGCATCTTGTTTTGTTGTTTTATCGTTGAACTGGAGGAAGTGCGTCTTGTTTTGTTGTTTTATCGTTGAACTGGAGGAAGTGCATCTTGTTTTGTTGTTGTTTTATCGTTGAACTGGAGGAAGTGCGTCTTGTTTTGTTGTTTTATCGTTGAACTGGAGGAAGTGCATCTTGTTTTGTTGTTGTTTTATTGTTGAACTGGAGGAAGTGTATCTTGTTTTGTTGTGGTTTTGACTCAGAACTGTGTATGTTCCAGTGTATAGACTGCTGCAGGCAATCCGGGTTGCATTAAAAAAAATAACACTGTAACAACGCAAACAAGATATTCTATTTGAGTGGCCGTTTGATTGTAGCCCTTCAAAAGTTACAAGCTGTCAAATTGCAACCAAAAAGTCCAAGTTTAAATGCTCCAATGTATCCAGTAGGTGGCACCAAAACGCTGTTCAACTTTTACATTGTACAGCTTAGACTGCATTCTGTTGGTTTGTATTGGTTGATAATGTACATTCATCCATCTTTAAGAAGTTCAGTAAAAAGGGGGACCTGGATACAGAATCACTGATATTCTTGTGATGCAATGCTGAAATGATATATTTTTACCACAATATAAAGCATGCTTGTATTGCTTCTGTTTAAAAACACATTTTTTAATTCTTAGTTTAAACTGCTGCATAATAAAGTGAATGGACACAAATGTGTGTGTTGAGTTTTTAAGCTACACTAATTTGATCAACGCATTTTGCTTTTTAAATGAACCTTCAATGTAACTTCTAAGTTTTCTTCCTCTTTCTTAACCCTTTGTAAATCACCCAGTTCATTGCTCTGTGTGTCTCCATGCCTAGTATGACGAGTAAGTGACCAGGGTCTATACCAACACTATGTACACAATACCTTCTCAAGTTTTACTCCCAAAGCAGTAAAAACGATTGTTTCAAAATCCAGCAGTTTATATGTAGGCTTGGTGGTCCAGTGGTTTAAGAAAGGGGCTTGATACCAGGAGGTTCCTGGTTCAAATCCCTGCTCAGCCACTAACTCACTGTGTGTGACCCTGAGCAAGCCACTTAATCTCCTTGTGCTCCATCCTTCAGATGAGACATAAAACAGACGAGGTCCTATTGGAAGTGACTGCAGCAGCAGTTGTTGATGCATAGTTCAACCCCTAGTTTTTGTAAGACGCTTTGGATAAAAGTGTCCCACAGTAAAGTGTAATGAAGCATTGTAAATCACAATGCAATCATGGTAAAGCATAGGGAGATATGGTAAAGCACAGTGAAGCATTGTACAGCACAATGAGGTATAGTAAAGCATAGTTAAAAATAGAGTAAACTAGCCCTTATAGTTCCCCATAGTAAAAGCACATCAAAGTGTAATAAAGCACAGGGAAAGCATAGTAAACCGAGGGTGGAAATAGAATGAATTCTAGAATGGTTCTAGTTTCCGAGTTGTTTTTAATCTCACAGGTTCTAGGTTACTGGGATTTTTGTTCTGGGTTCAAGTGGTCCTGTAATATTTTTTAGTGTATTTAAGTTCTAGGGTTTTGTGCTCTATTGTTCTGGACACATGATCATTTTTATATAGAGTGGTTCTATTTTTTTCCATCTGTATTAACATTCTGTGGTTCTAGAGTGGACCTAGGTTCCCTGTTCTAGACTGTTCTGGACACATGCTCATTTTTATATAATGTGGTACTCGTTTATTTTAGTGTAAGAAGCTGGTTCACACTTCGATCATAGCGACTCATTTCAGAGCGCAGATTCGATTCTCTCTCCCTACCAGAGCGTCACACTACAATGGTTGTAGAGACATTCCTCTCTGGTTTTTGTTTTAGTGTCTCTCAGGCGACCCTGTAGGCCTGCATGCGTGAGTACTCCTTGTGGCTGGACCGGGACACACAGACGAGCAGCGCGGCCGTCATGAACTGCACCCCTCCCCGCGACCCCCCGTCCGGCAGCTCCACCCGGCTGTGCAGCAGCTGCACTCCAGCCATGAAGCACCCGACCACCCTGAGCGTGCACAGCCCTGTGGGGAATCACAAAAACAAAAACCCTCTGAGTGACGTACACTGATCTGTCCAAAACTGTGCCAGTCTACATGGAGTCGTATGGGGACCCTCATTATAGCAAATATTTAGTTTTATTTGAATAAATAAAATGGCATCATGCTTTTTTTAAGCTAATTGGAGCTAAACAAAGTAGCAGACAGACAGCAGGTTAAATGACTAGCCTCTCATTCCTGCCTTTCACCTTCCTCTGGAGGCCTGGGTTCCAATCTGGGGGCTGGGTGGCACAGACAATCAAACCGCTGGTGATTGTTAAATATACCTGTTTATGTTTTTATATATATATATATAGTATTTTCTTGGGGACCCCAGTTCTAGGGTTCTTATCTGCCCAGGAGGTGAAGGGCCTTGGTCCCCATCGTGGGGTACATGCTGTGACAGGCACAGGCACACATAGCGATGTGTGCCCTGAAAAACATGACCCCCAGACTGACGATCGGGAGCAGGAACTGACATGGCCACAGATCTGAAACACACAGGACACGTGATCAGGGGACAGCCCCAGGCTCTACACCCTCAGAATCTGATCCTCTCCATATCTTCTGCTCAATAATGTTATACCAAGTTTCATGACAATCGGATAAGCAGTTCTCCAAATATGTGAAGACAAGTGCGACAGACAGACACACCCCCCTGTATCCCCAGAATCTGATATTATCAATATCTTCTGCTCAATAATGTTGATTCCGAGTTTCATGACAGACACCCCCTAATGTCCTCAGAATCTGATATTATCAATATCTTCTGCTCAATAATGTTGATTCCGAGTTTCATGACAGACACCCCCTAATGTCCTCAGAATCTGATATTATCAATATCTTCTGCTCAATAATGTTGATTCCGAGTTTCATGACAGACACCCCCTAATGTCCTCAGAATCTGATATTATCAATATCTTCTGCTCAATAATGTTGATTCCGAGTTCTGTACCAATCAGATAAGCGTTTCTCTAGATATCTGTGAAAGTGTTTCCATGCAGATGGACCAATAGACTCACTTATTCTTCATTCAAGAACCATCTGGTGATCTGCAATGAGCTGTGCTGCTTTCTGGTCTTGTATCATGATACAAACGATACAGACCTATTACAATACGATGACTTGTGTAAAGAAAGCATCGCGATTCATCGACACGTGATGAATTGATACACCCTACCCAGAGCTCCATATACCTCATTCTATCAGCAGCAGACCTCCGGTCAGTTATAATTCTACTTACAACTACAATTACAGCACCATTGTTTGCTCAAATTACAATTACAATTGCAATGCTACTCAATTACAATTACAGTTACAATGATGCTGCAGTAATTGCAGATAGAATTACACTAGAAAGTCACATAAAGAGCTACCCACACACATGAACATGTTCACTGTGTTTACCCAGCAGTGATCACAAATACACAGACATGCTGTATAAACAGTGACCCACACTTTACCATGTTCACTGTGTTTACTCTACCCAGCAGTGATCACAAATACACAGACATGCTGTATAAACAGTGACCCGCACTTTACCATGTTCACTGTGTTTACTCTACCCAGCAGTGATCACAAATACACAGACATGCTGTATAAACAGTGACCCACACTTTACCATGTTCACTGTGTTTACTCTACCCAGCAGTGATCACAAATACACAGACATGCTGTATAAACAGTGACCCACACTTTACCATGTTCACTGTGTTTACTCTACCCAGCAGTGATCACAAATAGACAGACATGCTGTATAAACAGTGACCCACACTTTACCATGTTCACTGTGTTTACTCTACCCAGCAGTGATCACAAATACACAGACATGCTGTATAAACAGTGACCCACACTTTACCATGTTCACTGTGTTTACCCAGCAGTGATCACAAATACACAGACATGCTGTATAAACAGTGACCCACACTTTACCATGTTCACTGTGTTTACTCTACCCAGCAGTGATCACAAATAGACAGACATGCTGTATAAACAGTGACCCGCACTTTACCATGTTCACTGTGTTTACTCTACCCAGCAGTGATCACAAATACACAGACATGCTGTATAAACAGTGACCCACACTTTACCATGTTCACTGTGTTTACCCAGCAGTGATCACAAATACACAGACATGCTGTATAAACAGTGACCCACACTTTACCATGTTCACTGTGTTTACTCTACCCAGCAGTGATCACAAATACACAGACATGCTGTATAAACAGTGACCCACACTTTACCATGTTCACTGTGTTTACTCTACCCAGCAGTGATCACAAATACACAGACATGCTGTAGAATGATTTGTTCAAACGAATAATGGGTGGGAGGGCAACACTAAAATATTATCCCCAAGCAGAAGCGTGTCACACTCGGAGACGCTCGTTTAGCTTCATGCCTCCGACTCTCTGGAACTCTCTCCCAGCTCCTGTGTGTGCAGCTCCCACCGTCGCTCGCTTCAAATCAGCTCTCAAGACCCGCCTGTTCTCTCTTGCTTTCCATGCTCTTTAAACCTGATATCTGTTATTAGCTGTTGTCTAATTGGCTATTTCAGATTTATCACTATCTTATTTTTATGATTCTGTATGACATACTGTGACAGAGATCGAATGATTCTTGGTGTTAGATCTCCCTCTCGACCTGTGAGGGCACGGTGCAAGAGGAACAGAGTACCCTTAATTAAATGGCACGACAATTTATTCCGTAGGGTAGGTGGAAGTCGGTCATTTAGGAAGGGGGCGAAGCTACGGCACCCAAGCTCATTGACCCGGACGGTAAGCGGCGTGGCATCCGAGGACTGGAGGAGCGGATGCGCTCGTTAACCTCGGGGTCATGGGCGAGGGTATAAATAGGGGGCATGGCTTGAGTGATCTGTTCCTTTGTAGATGGTTAAGCAAATAAACCTAGAAGGAGCCCGTGAACTTGAAACTAAGAAACCGTGAGTGTTCGCTGTATTCATCTGTCTTGTAACACTATCTGTTTTGTGTTGTTTGTTGTTTAAAGAGTACTAGCACAATCCGGAGCTGTAGCCGTCGGCCAGCATTAACCCGGACTTCAGCACTCACTTCTTTCACTTCAGGACTGTCTTTTCACCACGAGCACCTAATTCACGCACTGTAGAAACTGTGTCTGTGTTTGTGTTTTGTGTGGGTGAGGAAAAACGGGACTTTGGTTGCGGGTCAAACCCGTAGGATCTGTATAAACAGAGTGATACACGCCGCTGTACCACTTCCAACAGTATTATTATTTACAGGTTGTTGCCATAAGGCTCTGGACATTATAAACAATAATAAACACCCTTGCACCTGTACCATACGTTTCTGTGTGATTATTCCGCTCTGCACTGCACTCACCTGCACGTAGTTACCACTTTGCCACACAAACACATCCACAATATTCAGAATTCACATCCTAGCCTTGTATTTAATGTGCTATGCCTTGTATGTCACTGTATTTAATGTGCTATGCCTTGTATGTCACTGTATTTAATGTGCTATGCCTTGTATGTCACTGTATTTAATGTGCTATGCCTTGTATGTCACTGTATTTAATGTGCTATGCCTTGTATGTCACTGTATTTAATGTGCTATGCCTTGTATGTCACTGTATTTAATGTGCTATGCCTTGTATGTCACTGTATTTAATGTGCTATGCCTTGTATGTCACTGTATTTAATGTGCTATGCCTTGTATGTCACTGTATTTAATGTGCTATGCCTTGTATGTCACTGTATTTAATGTGCTATGCCTTGTATGTCACTGTATTTAATGTGCTATGCCTTGTATGTCACTGTATTTAATGTGCTATGCCTTGTATGTCACTGTATTTAATGTGCTATGCCTTGTATGTCACTGTATTTAATGTGCTATGCCTTGTATGTCACTGTATTTAATGTGCTATGCCTTGTATGTCACTGTATTTAATGTGTTGCATTGTTTATTCTGTTATGTATAGTTTCTCACTATCTTGTAAAGTGTTTTGTGATGGTGATCCACTATGAAAGGTGATATATAAAATTAATATTGATTGATTGATTGAACGTTCGATCAATGTAAAAACACAACATGGAACTGTGATTAGGTTTGGAAAGGTGTGTGATTGAACTGGAATTGATCAATTACCAATTTTTTAACCAACGTTTTCTTGTATAAAATGGCCTGCGTCTTCAATTCGAGTATAGTATAGGATGCGTGTATTAGAATCACCAACAGAAGATGCGACTGCCCAAGTACACAAACAGCCACGTGACTGACTGGCAAATGAAGGGTTCTGTAGTAGCTACAGTGCTGTGAAAAAGTATTTGCCCCCTGTCTGATTTTCTGCATTTTTGCACATTGTTCACATTGTATTTGGTCAGATCTTTTTGTGGGTTGTAGTAGTATATAAAGGGAGTCTGAGAGAAAAAATGACACCAAAGTTTGGTGCTTCTTTCATTTGTTTGGTGTGCAAGGTAATGAAACATGCAATCTTCAGGTGTGAAAAAGATCCTCAAGAGTTCTGGAACAATGTTCTATGGACAGATGAGTCAAAAGTGGAACTTTTTGGCCAACATGGGCCCCGTTATGTCTAGCGAAAACCAAACACTGCATTCCACAGTAAGATCCTCATACCAGTGGTCAAGCATGGTGGTGGTAGTGTCATGGTTTGGGGATGCTTTGCTGCATTAGGACCTGGACGTCTTGCCATCATTGAAGGAACCATGACTTCTGCTCTGTATCAGAGAATTCTACAGGAAAATGTCAGGCCATCCGTCCGTGAGCTGAAGCTGAAGCACAGCTGTGTCATGCAGCAAGACAATGATCCGAAACACACAAGCAAGTCTACATCAGAATGGTGTAGAACAAGAAAGAACAAGAAATTTAAAGTTTTGGAATGGCCTAGTCAAAGTCCAGACCTAAACCCCATTGAGATGTTGTGGCAGGACCAGAAAGGAGCAGTTCATGCTCGAAAACCCACAAATGTCACTGAGTTGAAGCAGTTCTGCAAGGAGGAGTGGGCAAAAATTCCTCCACGGCGCTGTGAGAGAATAATCATTAAATACAGGAAGCGTTTGGTTGCAGTTATTGCTGCTAAAGGTGGCGTAACCAGTTATTGATCTAAGGGGGCGATTACTTTTTCACACGGGGGCACTGGGTGTTGCATAACTTTCTTTAATAAATAAATGAAATATGTATCAATTTTTTGTGTTATTTATTCACTCAGGGTCCCTTTTATCTAATATTAGGTTTTGGTTGAAGATATCTGATTCAGTGTCAAAAATATGTAAAAATGCAGAAAATCACACGGGGCAAATACTTTTTCACAGCGCTGTATCCTGCGTAGCGGACGCTCTCCTCCTCGAGGTAGATAAAGCAAGCTTTCACTCAGCGCCTGTCTGTGTAGCTACAGCCGTGGCGCACTAGCCTCAAACTGGCGCTGCTGTGTTGAGGCTCCCGGGCACGCCCCTCAGCCAATCAGGACCTCCCAACTCCCGGGGCACGCCCCCCAGCCAATCAGGACCTCCCGATCAGCTCAGCTCCGGGCAGCCTTCATGTTTACCACAGCAGCGTTTCATTATGAGGCTCAGTTCTTATCAGAGCCCAGTATTTTTGTACTTGCCAAGCAATACCACAGTTCACAAAAAGGTAGAAAAACATGTGCGAGTAATCACAACTGGAAATGAGAAGCAGCTCATAACTGTAATGCTGTGTGTGACAGAGACGGCAGCAAACTGCCTCCATATGCCGTGTAATTATATGGGTAATGCATCTTTGTAAATGCATCTTTATTTGATTTTTGATTTTTTTCCTCAAGTTGAAATTTAGGCTGCGTGTTAAATTCGAGTGTTAGGAAAATTGTTAGGAATCCGGTCTATGGTAATCCCAATTCCAAATACAATGACTGTTATTTGGCTCTTCATACTCATGCACATACACTAGGTACTGCAGGAGCGCTTGTGTTCAGACTGCACTGCACAGCTCTTGATCCGCCCCTCCTGCTCTGCGCTGGACTTGCCTGACCTGACCACCATGTCACTGGATCCTCAGCTGATGAACACGTTATGACACAGAAACGCGTTGACCTGGGCCGGTCAGGGCCGGCCAGCACCAACCCGGCCCGCAGTGGAAACGAGGTAATAGTGCTGCACATGGAGCAGGTGCACAGCATCAAGGACAGGCATGATAGTGCTGCACATGGAGCAGGTGCACAGCAGCAAGGACAGGCATGATAGTGCTGCACATGGAGCAGGTGCACAACAGCAAGGACAGGCATGATAGTGCTGCACATGGAGCAGGTGCACAGCATCAAGGACAGGCATGATAGTGCTGCACATGGAGCAGGTGCACAGCAGCAAGGACAGGCATGATAGTGCTGCACATGGAGCAGGTGCCACAGCAGCAAGGACAGGCATGATAGTGCTGCACATGGAGCCGGTGCCACAGCAGCAAGAACAGGCATGATAGTGCTGCACATGGAGCCGGTGCCACAGCAGCAAGGACAGGCATGATAGTGCTGCACATGGAGCAGGTGCCACAGCAGCAAAAACAGGCATGATAGTGCTGCACATGGAGCCGGTGCCACAGCAGCAAGGACAGGCATGATAGTGCTGCACATGGAGCAGGTGCCACAGCAGCAAGAACAGGCATGATAGTGCTGCACATGGAGCCGGTGCCACAGCAGCAAGGACAGGCATGATAGTGCTGCACATGGAGCAGGTGCCACAGCAGCAAGAACAGGCATGATAGTGCTGCACATGGAGCAGGTGCACAGCAGCAAGGACAGGCATGATAGTGCTGCACATGGAGCAGGTGCACAGCAGCAAGGACAGGCATGATAGTGCTGCACATGGAGCAGGTGCACAGCAGCAAGGACAGGCATGATAGTGCTGCACATGGAGCAGGTGCACAGCAGCAAGGACAGGCATGATAGTGCTGCACATGGAGCAGGTGCACAGCAGCAAGGACAGACATGATAGTGCTGCACATGGAGCAGGTGCACAGCAGCAAGGACAGGCATGATAGTGCTGCACATGGAGCAGGTGCACAGCAGCAAGGACAGGCATGATAGTGCTGCACATGGAGCAGGTGCACAGCAGCAAGGACAGGCATGATAGTGCTGCACATGGAGCAGGTGCACAGCAGCAAGGACAGGCATGATAGTGCTGCACATGGAGCAGGTGCCACAGCAGCAAGAACAGGCATGATAGTGCTGCACATGGAGCAGGTGCACAGCAGCAAGGACAGGCATGATAGTGCTGCACATGGAGCAGGTGCACAGCAGCAAGAACAGGCATGATAGTGCTGCACATGGAGCAGGTGCCACAGCAGCAAGAACAGGCATGATAGTGCTGCACATGGAGCCGGTGCCACAGCAGCAAGGACAGGCAGGATAGTGCTGCACATGGAGCAGGTGCACAGCAGCAGACAGGCATGATAGTGCTGCACATGGAGCAGGTGCACAGCAGCAAGGACAGGCATGATAGTGCTGCACATGGAGCAGGTGCCACAGCAGCAAGGACAGGCATGATAGTGCTGCACATGGAGCCGGTGCACAGCAGCAAGGACAGGCATGATAGTGCTGCACATGGAGCAGGTGCACAGCAGCAAGGACAGGCATGATAGTGCTGCACATGGAGCAGGTGCACAGCAGCAAGGACAGGCATGATAGTGCTGCACATGGAGCAGGTGCACAGCAGCAAGGACAGGCATGATAGTGCTGCACATGGAGCAAGTGCACAGCAGCAAGGACAGGCATGATAGTGCTGCACATGGAGCAGGTACACAGCAGCAAGGACAGGCATGATAGTGCTGCACATGGATCCGGCATGCTGCTTCAGCTGCTCCAAGACATCAGAGTGGATCAGCAATGGCAAAACAAAGGGGCTGTTTGTTAAAGAATCGATGTGTTTATTTCCACAATGACTGTGGGGTCTCCCCTGCAATGCACTGTATTTGTATTTTTTATTGTTCGTTCTTGTTATTATTAGTGATGATATTGTTACACATTACTTTTTACTTTTTCTGGGTTAAATGCCCAGACTCAGCCAGTCTGTATTGTCACTTTACCTTTAGGAGGTGCAGCTCCCCCTAGTGGGCACATAAAGAACACAATTCATTTTATACAGGGTGTTGGATTACAGAGCTACTGTCAAATCTAATACTGTACATAAACAAAGGTTTCATTTATTTAATGCAACACTCCCCTTCCAATGATTAGGGAACATATTATGTAATTAACCATTAATGTCTATAACATTTATTGTTTGTTGCCTCAAACCCCAATACTTTGAGTTCAAATACATGCTGAAGGTGTATCATTAATAATGATATAAAACACCAGTAGAGTAAAGCAGTTTATTGATTACAGAATAGCTTACAAATACAGAAATAGTTCAGTAATGAACTTCAGTTAAAAAATGCAATCAATCAAATCAATCAAATAAATCAAAGTATTAAATCAATCAATAAGTAATCAACCATTACAAAATCCTCCAGTCTCTGGTAATGCAGCACTATTCCAGTTCCACTCCAGTCTCTGGTAATGCAGCACTATTCCAGTTCCACTCCAGTCTCTGGTAATGCAGCACTATTCCAGTTCCACTCCAGTCTCTGGTAATGCAGCACTATTCCAGTTCCTCTCCAGTCTCTGGTAATGCAGCACTATTCCAGTTCCACTCCAGTCTATGGTAATGCAGCACTATTCCAGTTCCACTCCAGTCTCTGGTAATGCAGCACTATTCCAGTTCCTCTCCAGTCTCTGGTAATGCAGCACTATTCCAGTTCCACTCCAGTCTATGGTAATGCAGCGCTATTCCAGTTCCACTCCAGTCTATGGTAATGCAGCACTATTCCAGTTCCACTCCAGTGTGCTGCACACGGCTGGAGAGCTCAGTCCCCTCTGCTGACTGCTCCTGATCCTGATCCGAGGTTTTCCTGAGACAGATGTCAGAGACACTCAAGGAGGGCTCAGAGTTTAACTGCAGCAATAACAGAAGCTTTAAAGGATGAAGACACTTCTAGGCTTCAGAGGAATCAAGTCCCATTGAAATCACAGAGTGCATTTCAGGGTAAGGAGCAGCTGTGTATCAACTGTAAAGACACTCTGTGGAGACAGCAGCTTTCTGACATTACTGACAAAGGGTTATTATTAATACTCTAGATTGAAGAATCAAAGAATAAAGATTATAAGTCCAATATGTCAAAGCTTTAGATCTTTATCATCTGGAAACCAAAAAGCCAAATTAACCCCGTATAGCATCTTAGGACACAGGTCTAAGTGAAGGGTACAGTTAAGAGTTTGTAAGAGGGATTCTTAAAGAGCTAATCAGAAAGTTTCCATCTCCATTTTCAGTGCTGTAAAGGATGATGACAGGTAGAGATAGCGAGTGCTGCCCCCTGTCTGTACACATACTGGATAATACTGACTTACCTTGACTTACCACCAGTTTGTTTCTTATAATTGTGTTAACAAAAATAAATACAAACTTGCAAAATGTTTATTTTGTAAATGAGCTGTGCATGTTTAATGATGAAATAATGATTCTTAATGAACGATCCCTAAGACTGGGCTGTGCTGTTTAAGAAGAAGCCTGCATGTGTGCTGTGACAGGCCAGGTGAAATGTGTGCACTGACTGGGAGTCTCACCTTGGATCCTGCAGTATTGAAGGAGCAGCAGAGTGAACACAATGAAATGAATCAGAGTGAAGCTCACTCTGTAGCCAATAGCAACAGCGCTGTGCCAGGACGCTGGGGAAAGGAAGGTACAGTATGAGTGTGTGCGAGTGACTTCCATACACCTTGACTGAGCTGATAGGGATTCAAGAACATTACCTTGCTCACACTCGCTCTATAGGAACAGCCTTCAGCCACTCTGTCACTCGAATGGCTGTCTGCTGTAACTGCATTTTATTTGAACCATCATTTTATAAGATACTCAGTCAGGGAATTAATGTGTTTTCATTTGATTGTTTGTCAAAAAGCAGAAAAGAATGATTTGTTTAAAATGTAATCAAAGCCATGCATGTAGCAAAACATTAGTGGGAAATATACACCACTGAATTTGCAAGGTATAAAAACAGTGTCTGTACTGTGCAGGATTTGTTCTCAATCCATTGTGTTGTAATTGCTGGTAATTCTGTGGTCTGTTTATTCTGTTTCTTCAGGGAATGGGAATATAATGGGATCACAATGTGACCTATCTTACTGTGAGATCACTTTCAATCAAGGACAGTCATTTAGGACGGGTTTGTAATCTTACTTTGCAGTTCAATGTGTAGCTCCTGGCTGCTCTTCCTCACTCCCTGTGACTCCACAGCACACGTGTAGCTCCCAGTGTGGCTCTTCTCAGTGCTGGCTATGCTGTACAGTGCAGAGTCAGTGCTGTTAGTCACAGGCTCCCCGTCTCTCACAATGGTGTAGTGGAGTTCAGGGAGGGGGGTTTTGTTCACTGCTGCCTCACAGGTCAGGTTAAGAGCCTCTCCCTCCTTCACTGTGGCTCCTGGAGATGCTGTCAGAGTCACCCTGGAGAACAGAGCTACGAAAAGATGACATGAAGACAGGTGAGTGATTCTGAAGCTGTCTGACCAAGATATTCAAATCAATCAGAACCAGCATCTTCCATAGAGTGGGATTCCCACAGAGCCTCCTGCTCCTTAGAGAGACAGAGGCAGTGCTGGAGTATAGAGGCTCCTTAGAGAGACAGAGGCAGCGCTGGAGTACAGAGGCTCCTTAGAGAGACAGAGGCAGTGCTGGAGTATAGAGCCTCCTTAGAGAGACAGAGACAGTGCTGGAGTATAGAGCCTCCTTAGAGAGCCAGAGGGAGTGCTGGAGTATAGAGGCTCCTTAGAGAGACAGAGGCAACGCTGGAGTATAGAGGCTCCTTAGAGAGACAGAGGCAGTGCTGGAGTATAGAGGCTCCTTAGAGAGACAGAGGCAGTGCTGGAGTATAGAGGCTCCTTAGAGAGACAGAGGCAGTGCTGGAGTATAGAGGCTCCTTAGAGAGACAGAGGCAACGCTGGAGTATAGAGGCTCCTTATTATTTTGCCTGTAAAGGTAACAAGCTATAAACAGGCCATTGAAACATCCCACAGCCTCCCCTCCCTAGGTTCTAAACCCTTAGACATATCTGCATTGATAATCTGCAAGTCATTCAAACACTGCTATGAAGCATAATGAGTTGAGTCCTCACTTAGTCATGAGTTTAAGTCCCACTCTCAAATCATTAAATACATATTTTGTTATTGGTATTGAAAAATTAGCAATGAGATTATTATTTTTAAAATGGACAACATTCACTGTAAATAGATATGCTTTGTCATAGTGTTCTATATAACATCACATAGTGTGGGAGAGTGGTACATGGGGAGTATATCAGTCTCTGTATTAGAAGGATCGTTTTCCCATGATTTATGCCGGTGTTGATATCTGGGACTGTAATGGGGTGCAATTACGGTAGTGAACCACTAGAGGTCATCGCCGCATTAGAAAGATACCTGTGTTGATTATATAATAAGATACAATTAACAAACCACTGAGAACAGGTGTTTTATTTAATCATTGATAGTTGTTAATTAGCTGATTATTTAAACCTCGAGAGCACAGGGGTCTACGAAGGAGTTGGGAGTTGCTACATATGCTGGAAAATCAATCAATCAATCAATCAATCAATCAAGCAATCAATCAATCAATCTGTGTGTACTTAAAGTTTTGAGAAATTGTGTGTGAAGCTGCCCTGTACTAACAGGGAGGGAAGAGAAGCGAGGCAGGATTTTGTTTTGTTTGTTCACCTTTCCTGGAATTGTTTAATAACACTTTGCTTTGATTTATTTTCGAATCGTATTGTTCTTTTGTCATTTCCACACTGCCAGCCACGCTCCACAATCACTACAAGTGCAAAACAGACAGGAATATTTACAGCAGCTGACAAACAGGTACAAAAGAGAATCAGAAAGAAATAAAACTGAAACTGAGATTAGGATAACTGAAACTGAGATTAGGATAACGAGTTTTCATAATGCTAGCAGTTGCAAACTAGGGTGTCCACCTGGCTCCAGATTTACGGGACACTTTGAGACAGAACGGGATTTCAAACGTGTCCCTCAACTGAAAGCGATTAATGTGTAAATGAACCATTCCACCTTTGCTAAAGTGAATAATGGTGCTTAATTACCACGTGCATCAAATAAGTGTATAATTAGAATAAGAATGAATAAAATGCTGATGTATTTGTATTATTATTATTATGTATTTATATTTTGCAGCCACTTAGTCGCTATTTATTTTCTGTTCATCGATATTCAATCACCAATAATATGCAAATACTCTCCCAAGCAAAGCATCCTCCCGTTTCTCATCTATTCATCCACAGCAAATCATTATAGATCTGATGGGAAGCAGCTGATCAGTGTGACTTGTTTGCTCAGCACAGCAATCCTGCCACAGGATTAATCTCAGCAAAGGCGTAGCTAATTTATACATCAATTACTTTCAGTTTAAGGGGAATTCTGAAAATCCGTTCTGTCTCAAAGCGTCCGGTAAATCTGGAGCCAGATGGCCACCCTATTGCAAACAGGAGTTAGAAAATACATTTTTTTTCTTGTACTGATTTACAGCGGGGAACACTGAGGTCCATTAAGATCTCTTAAAGAGAAGACTGAACTCACCTCTCACAGTCAGTGACACAGAAGCACTCCTTTTCTTCAGCCCCGTCCTTGCTGCCTCCACCTCACACTGGTATCTCCCTGTGTCTCTCAGCCCTGCCGCTGGGATTGAGTGCTGATCCTGTGATCCCGCTCCTCTCACAGTCCCATTGTCTTTGCTATAGCGGTACTGCAGCTGTGTGCCCTGTTTATTTATGTGAGCCCCACACTGCAGAGACACAGCCTCTCCCTCCCACACTGAGGCACCAGGTAGCACTGTCAGAGTGGGTGTGCTGAACAGCTCTAAGGAATCAGAGAGAGAAAGAGGCATTTAATGATAAACAGGAATTTGCTTTTTTAAATTAAATTAATTAAAACACAGTATATAATCAGCCAAATAACTGTAACTGTGCTTTTAAAACCACTTGTTATGATATAGCTACTATACATGTGCATGTGTAATCCCAGAGGGACATGAATACCTTCACAGTGTGTGCTTGTGAAAGGATAATCCCCCTGAACCTGACATCTCAGTGTCACTTTCTCTGATTCGTATATCTGGATTAGTGGTTATTCAGATATGAGACACCACACAGTACCCCAGGGCAGCCTTGTACCCCAGTCCTACATAACTGGTGCAAACACAAGGAGCTTTGTACACAGGCAGATTCTCACAGCTAAAACATGCATGTAATACAACTGAACAGACATGTGAATAGAACATAGAGAAAGCAAAGAGCAGGAGAAAAGATAAAGACACACAGGCTTAGCAGCATGGCTTGTATTCAGGTTATTATCTTCACTGTCAGTGAAGCATCATTTTCATGTATATTTAAATATCAGACTTTAGTATGAATGTATTATAATGCTGTCTTATACAAGCTAGAGTAATACAGCTTGTATTGCATTATTCATGTTCTACATGTAATATAGTCTGTTTATTTTAATTTTGTACCAAGTTTCTTGACAATTGGATAAGTGTTTCTCCAGATCTATGGATAAAAGCAGATGAGCGCTTCCACTCTCTCCCCTTCGCAGGGGATTGCATCACCAGCGGGGTTAATGACAGACACAGCATCACAGGAACTGATAGCTCATGAACACAAGCATTACAGAGGGATCCACACTGCTGACTGTCAATGTTTGCAGACACTGCAGCTGTGCTGGGGAGGCCGTCATACACATTGTGTTCTTATATCTGGAGAGCCGCTCATCCAGCTGTCATGAAGCTTGGTGTAAACATTATTTATCTGAAGTTATTGAGACTATCAGATTCTTGAGATATAGAGGCGGGGCGTCTGTCTGTCCGCCAGTCCCTCCCTCTGTATGTCACTCTTACATTGTTGCATATATCTGGAGAACCAGCTCTCTAGCTGTCATGAAACTTGCTATTACCATTATTTAGTTCAGGTTACTGAGAATATCAGATCCTGGATATTTAAGGGGGGTCTGTCTGTCCCTGCATCCATCCACCTGTGTGGTTCATTTCTACAGATCCCTGTTCCTTTGTGGTGATGGAGAGCTAAGGGTGGGTTTTGTGTGGTTCATTTCTACAGATCCCTGTTCCTTTGTGGTGATGGAGAGCTAAGAGTGGGTTTTGTGTGGTGCATTTCTACAGATCCCTGTTCCTTTGTGAGTGATGGAGAGCTAAGGGTGGGTTTTGTTGCACACACCCTTTTTAAGTGCTAAACCATGCTTTTAAAATCAATTTTCATATCTTTGATTAGCTTTATTAAAATAATTACTAGAACATTGTTAATACTTACTAGAAATGACTTGAATCTACTGGAATTACTTTTGTTTACTTGTCATAATAAAAGGTAATTATAACAGCCATTACTAGGAATTACGAAAAACCTTAAATGTGTTTAAATATCTTGAATTCCTCAGTAAAAAAAAAAATGATAACTAAATTATTTCAAATGACTATAAATGACTTCAAGTCTACAAAGTCGTCCTCTTCAAGATGATATTCTACTAATGACTTGTTTGACCCATTGCAGGCTCTACTTGTGATACAGTAGGAATAGCAGCAGTGTGACCCATTGCAGGCTCTACTTGTGATACAGTAGGAAGAGCAGCAGTGTGACCCATTGCAGGCTCTACTTGTGATACAGTAGGAATAGCAGCAGTGTGACCCATTGCAGGCTCTACTTGTGATACAGTAGGAATAGCAGCAGTGTGATCCATTGCAGGCTCTACTTGTGATACAGCAGTAATAGCAGCAGTGTGACCCATTGCAGGCTCTACTTGTGATACAGTAGGAATAGCAGCAGTGTGACCCATTGTAGGCTCTACTTGTGATACAGTAGGAATAGCAGCAGTGTGACCCATTGTAGGCTCTACTTGTGATACAGTAGGAATAGCAGCAGTGTGACCCATTGCAGGCTCTACTTGTGATACAGTAGGAATAGCAGCAGTGTGACCCATTGCAGGCTCTACTTGTGATACAGTAGGAATAGCAGCAGTGTGACCCATTGCAGGCTCTACTTGTGATATAGTAGGAATAGCAGCAGTGTGACCCATTGTAGGCTCTACTTGTGATACAGTAGGAATAGCAGCAGTGTGCCCCATTGCAGGCTCTACTTGTGATACAGTAGGAATAGCAGCAGTGTGACCCATTGCAGGCTCTGCTTGTGATACAGTAGGAATAGCAGCAGTGTGACCCATTGCAGGCTCTACTTGTGATACAGTAGGAATAGCAGCAGTGTGACCCATTGCAGGCTCTACTTGTGATACAGTAGGAATAGCAGCAGTGTGATCCATTGCAGACTCTACTTGTGATACAGGAGGAATAGCAGCAGTGTGACACATTGCAGGCTCTACTTGTGATACAGTAGGAATAGCAGCAGTGTGACCCATTGCAGACTCTACTTGTGATACAGTAGGACTAGCAGCAGTGTGATCCATTGCAGGCTCTACTTGTGACACAGTAGGAATAGCAGCAGTGTGACCCATTGCAGGCTCTACTTGTGATACAGTAGGAATAGCAGCAGTGTGACCCATTGCAGGCTCTACTTGTGATGCAGTAGGAATAGCAGCAGTGTGACCCATTGCAGGCTCTACTTGTGATACAGGAGGAATAGCAGCAGTGTGACCCATTGCAGGCTCTACTTGTGATACAGGAGGAATAGCAGCAGTGTGACCCATTGCAGGCTCTACTTGTGATACAGGAGGAATAGCAGCAGTGTGACCCATTGCAGGCTCTACTTGTGATACAGTAGGAATAGCAGCAGTGTGATCCATTGCAGGCTCTACTTGTGATACAGGAGGAATAGCAGCAGTGTGACCCATTGCAGGCTCTACTTGTGATACAGGAGGAATAGCAGCAGTGTGACCCATTGCAGGCTCTACTTGTGATACAGTAGGAATAGCAGCAGTGTGACCCTTTGCAGGCTCTACTTGTGATACAGTAGGAATAGCAGCAGTGTGACCCATTGCAGGCTCTACTTGTGATACAGTAGGAATAGCAGCAGTGTGACCCATTGCAGACTCTACTTGTGATACAGTAGGAATAGCAGCAGTGTGATCCATTGCAGGCTCTACTTGTGATACAGTAGGAATAGCAGCAGTGTGACCCATTGCAGGCTCTACTTGTATATTTTGAGTGAAAATAATTCATGAGGAATCTCTCTCAATATGATTATGACGTTGAATACAAACATATAAAGTGGAGGTCTGTGGTCAATCAGGCAGCAATTAGTCCAGTTTACAGTAGCTTTTGTTAATAAACTCACCAGACACAGTCAGTGTAACAGGATCACTGTGTTAATAAACTCACCAGACACAGTGTAACAGGATCATTGTGTTAATAAACTCACCAGACACAGTCAGTGTAACAGGATCGCTGTGTTAATAAACTCACCAGACACAGTCAGTGTAACAGGATCACTGTGTTAATAAACTCACCAGACACAGTCGGTGTAACAGGATCACTGTGTTAATAAACTCACCAGACACAGTCAGTGTAACAGGATCGCTGTGTTAATAAACTCACCAGACACAGCCAGTGTAACAGGATCACTGTGTTAATAAACTCACCAGACACAGTTACTGTCACAGGATCACTGAGCTGTGAGTAGAGTGGCTGATCTCCTCTTTGTCCTCGACAGCAGTACTGGCCCTGGTCAGATACAGCAGCTGCAGTGATTGTGTAGCTGTCACCAGTTATACTGCGTCCAGCAGTCTGGAGCACTGGAGTGTCCTCACTGTCTTTGTACCAGAGATATTTCCAGCCAGCAGAACCCCCCTCAACCCCACACCTCAGAGTGACTGTCTCCCCGGTGAATATCTCTGGGAATGGAGGCTCCAGGGTGAGTGTAGTCTGGGGCAGCTCTGGAGAAACAGAGAAGATGAAAGAAGTAGGATCTCTATTAGAGAGAGAGAGAGAGAGAGAGAGAGAGAGAGAGAGAGAGAGAGAGAGAGAGAGAGAGAGAGAGAGAGAGAGAGAGAGAGAGAGAGAGAGAGAGATACTGTGTGCACTATCAATGGAGTAACCAGAATATGACATTTTAACTGAAAAGGCTGAAATACAAATTGGTAGAAATGCTGATTATAGTCTGTAAATATATGAAATATTCTCATATTTCAATTCATTGTAGCTGAACTGTAGTAGCAATGCAGTGGCAATGGAGTCACCACCAGGGGGCAGCACTGCATTCAGTACTCAGAGGGATGCATTATTTAAATATCTAATATGACAGTCATTTCTGACTGAAGCAGACAACAAATGAATACTAAGCAGCGTTTTTAACCCCATCTTCTTATTCCCTTTACTGACATTATCACAGGCCCCTCTTTTATTGTGATGGAAATGTTTGCAGTGCCAGTAAGAAGCATAAAGCATTCTACACGGGAAAGCTTTGGGGTGCTGGTTTGTTTATTTTGAAGTGTTTGTAGGGTTTTGCTTGTTTATTTTGAAGTGTTTGTAGGGTTGTGCTTGTTTATTTGTTCCAGTCTTTTGATTTGGTTTGTTTGTAAATAATAAAAGTGTGCAGGAGCGCACAGCTTGCAATTCCCTTGACCGCATGCCTCTTTGCCACACCCTCCTAATAAAGCAGGTGAATCTAAATGTGATTGTATTAAAGGCACTCCAGCAGCATATCACTGTGTTTTAACTGACATGACAATGGTTCTGATTCACTGTGTTGCTGCTCCTGTGTGGCGTTTATAATTATGACTCATTATCACTCTGAATGATACTTTGCTGCTGCTTTGATTTTTAATATAATAATATAACTCACATGACTTACATGTTTAGTATCTGTGTCTTTCTTGGGTATTCTGTTTCATACTGTGTGTGTGTCACAGTAAAGTGAACAGATATGTATTCTATTTAAAACTATTTCATTTTGGCAGAATCTCTTATGTGGAGGGAGGCTGTGTGGTCCCACCTCAGTCACCGACTCATTGTGTGACCCTGAGCAAGACACTTAACCTCCCTGTGCTCCGTCTTTCGGGTGAGACGTAGTTGTAAGTGACTCTGCAGCTGATGCATAGTTCACACACCCTAGTCTCTGTAAGACGCCTTGGATAAAGGAGTCTGCTAAATAAAGAAATAATAATGTGGCATAATCTGCAGTGTAATAATGGATAGGACCAATTTCTTATATCCAATCTGTACTCCCCTGTCTAGGGAGGGGTTACACATGATTAAAGATACAGTTTGCAATGGCAATACACATTCTATTACTACCACTATCAATTAGAAATACATTTGGAGAGGAAAAAAGGCTTGAACATAACTCATGACAACTGTGACAGGCAGAGGCCCTGCACACTGGGGAAGGCGGGTTCAAGGGGTTCAATCATAACTCATGACAACTGTGACAGGCAGAGGCCCTGCACACTGGGGAAGGTGGGTTCAATGGGTTCAATCATAACTCATGACAACTGTGACAGGCAGAGGCCCTGCACACTGGGGAAGGCGGGTTCAAGGGGTTCAATCATAACTCATGATAACTGTGACAGGCAGAGGCCCTGCACACTGGGGAAGGCAGGTTTATGGGGTTCACTGTTGTATTCATGTAATTGGGGACACCTGTCTGCAGGTAAGGCAGGTGTATATAAGCAGGTCAAAAGGTGTGTCTCTTGTCTGTGTGAAGGCTAAGGCCTGGGGAGAGAGACCTGTGTGGGAACCTGAAGAGAAGGCACTGTGTTTAATGCTTGTAAAGTACAGGTGTTTTGTTGCTGATAAACCGCTTAGCCGTCCAGTTGAGTAGTTAGGACTTGCAAAGTTTAATAAGCACTCTTTGGTGTGGCCTCTTTCTGCTTTATTACAGCTTCTAGACTAGAGAGTTGTTTGTGAGAGTTACTCAGACCAGGAAGAGCTTTCATATCAGAAGACTTTGCTAGGAGCCGTTACTTCAGCACCCGAGTTGTGTTGAGAACATTAACACAGCTGAATGTATCTGTGAGACATTACAGACAGAGAAGGGGGTGAGGACTCTCTGTTAGAATGAACCTACCTCTCACTGACACCCGCACCTCTGCAGAGTCACATTAACACAGCTGAAATAGACTCCAGTGTGAATGTATCTGTGAGACATTACAGACAGAGAAGAGGGTGAGGACTCTCTCTATTAGAATGAACCTACCTCTCACTGACACCTGCACCTCTGCAGAGTCACATTAACACAGCTGGAATAGACTCCAGTGTGAATGTATCTGTGAGACATTACAGACAGAGAAGAGGGTGAGGACTCTCTCTGTTAGAATGAACCTACCTCTCACTGACACCCGCACCTCTGCAGAGTCACCAGAGTAAGTGGAGGAGCTCCACCATGCTCTGCACTTGTAGGACCCCTCGTCACTCTCTGAAACACGATCCACACTCAGCTCTGTATCTGCCCTGGATTGTAACACTTTATTATCTTTATAAAAGACAACCCTGGTAGCTGTATAACCCCGGACACGACACCTCAGAGTCAGAACGTCTCCCTCAATCACAGGCTGGGGAGGAGTCTGCAGGATCACCCATTGATCTGAAAAGACAGAAAGAGTTCAGATCAGCAGGGCTGAGAGACGGGTCAGGATTGAGGAGTCTGCAGGATCACCCATTGATCTGAAAAGACAGAAAGAGTTCAGATCAGCAGGGCTGAGAGACGGCTCAGGATTGAGGAGTCTGCAGGATCACCCATTGATCTGAAAAGACTGAAAGAGTTCAGATCAGCAGGGCTGAGAGACGGGTCAGGATTGAGGAGTCTGCAGGATCACCCATTGATCTGAAAAGACAGAAAGAGTTCAGATCAGCAGGGCTGAGAGACGGGTCAGGATTGAGGAGTCTGCAGGATCACCCATTGATCTGAAAAGACAGAAAGAGTTCAGATCAGCAGGGCTGAGAGACGGCTCAGGATTGAGGAGTCTGCAGGATCACCCATTGATCTGAAAAGACTGAAAGAGTTCAGATCAGCAGGGCTGAGAGACGGGTCAGGATTGAGGAGTCTGCAGGATCACCCATTGATCTGAAAAGACAGAAAGAGTTCAGATCAGCAGGGCTGAGAGACGGGTCAGGATTGAGGAGTCTGCAGCATCACCCATTTATTTTGTATTATTGTCTATTATTGTGTTATGATTTAAAAGGTATTGCTTGGGTTATGTAGCACAGGTGATTTCATGTATTATTGTTGATTTAAATGTGGTCTGGCAGAGGCGGTGTTAGTAGCTCGTCTCTGACAGACAGCTCGTAAGAATGCACGGTCAGCAGTCAGTGATTATTGACAAATTGACTGTCAGCCATGCAAATTAAAAACTCTCGTGCAGAATGTGAGATGGTCACATGTATAAAGGCCCGTATCTCTGGCTGCATGGTGAGGGTTGTTCTGAGGTGGAACGTAAAGAAAAGGATGAACTTAAAATAGAAACAGCTTCTACGCGTTCTGGCTTTACACCCGTGTGATACGTGTGTGTGTGTCAGTGTTTGTGTCTGTCTCTGTTTTGGCCGTCGTGTCGTTTTGTTTTCTGTACCGTGTTTGTTTTGTTTAACTATTTTATTTAATAAATACACGCATCAGCGCTTAACTCGTAGTACTGCGTCCATTCTCTTCCTGGTCTGACGTCACCACCAAGGCATCTGATCAGGGGCGCTGGAACTAGGGGTGCTGGGGGTGCGGAGGCGAATGAAATTGTACCTCTTAAATATTTACAGACAAGATATTACTAAGTATATACTGTATTTAGTTCATATGCATTATATACACTTTAAAACATAATTATATATATATATTTGTAATACTAATATATTGTATTACAAACAATGGAATGTGCATGATAATTAATATTAACAAATGCTTCAGGGTTTGTTTCTGAACACAACAATCACATAATAAATTGCCCACAAACCATTTTGGTATTGCAGCATTTTACTGATCAGTTATGTTCTGAACCCTCCTTCCGTGTGAACTGTGACGCACAATACACGATCACCATACATAGTATAGTTATGAATACACTAAGGGAGCTGCATCTGAACAAACTCAAAGTAACGGCAGTGTTTAGTGTTTCTATTTGTTTGCGATTTACCCCAGCGTTCTGTTTCCATGTTGAAATCCCTAGTTAAGGGAATTACAAGTATCTGGGAGATCCTGTTGTTCATGATTATTAGGCTGTTATCTTGTATATATTAAGTGATGAAATGGTTGAATCGATTGTATAGAAATGTGCCGTTCTCCTCCTGATGACGCTGTGACGGGAGCCCCGCCCCTAGATATACGTGCGCTGCATTGTTAATTTTTTTGGTGTTTTTCATTGGTTTGTTTTGTAAATATTGTATAGTGTTTGTTTATATGCGGGCTGGTGACAGCCGTCCGCTATTTAGTATTGTCTGGTTTGGTTTGGCAGGGAGGGGGTTAAATTCCTCCCTGCCAATGTTTTCTTATTCATTTTTATATAAAGTTATTGTTTTAAACGTATTCCAGGCCCCTGGTGTCTTGTTTTGAACTCTCGTTTCCACTGACATTGTTGCTCCATTAACCGGGTTTATTTTTTTTAATTATTATTTTTTTTTTTAATTTAGTCATCGCCAATTTTTTTTACAAAAGTTTTCTCCCCAATTTAGCATGCCCAATTATTATCTGTATCCCCGGCTCACCGCTCGCAACCCCCCCGCCGACTCGGGAAACGGCGGCTGGAACACGCGTCCTCCGAAACGTGCTCCTGCCAAGCCACATTTTTCGCACTGCAGATCCACAGCAATGCCATCAGACCTATAGTGCGGCAGGACAACACAGATCTGGCAGCTCCACTGCAGAACCACAGGCGCCCTATCGGCCACAGCCGTGGATTCCCCTGCCGACCTAAGCCCTCCATACCCGGGCAGCGCTCAGCCAGTTGTGCGTCGCCCCCTAGGCACTCCCGGTCACTGTCGGCTGTGACATAGCCTGGATTCGAACATGCGATCTCCAGGCTATAGGGCACATCCTGCACTCCGCGCGGAGCGCCTTGACTGGATGCGCCACTCGGGAGCCCCGTCATTAACCGGGTTTCTAAAGGTGGAGCAGCAAAGACACTACAGAGGTTACTCCAGTGCAGAACCACCACGCTGCAATACTGTTCTTACACAGCTGCTACTTGAAAACAGCGATGTGAGCAGCAACAATTCATACTGACTGGAGATCCAGAGACAGCTTTACTCAAATCAGCAAGCCGATCAGTATCTTACAATACCCTCTCAGCCAATCCGAGTGCAGGATTATTCAACAGGGTCTGAATATTATCTACAATGTAAATGACTTACTGGACACAGTTAGGTTGACAGCATTACTGCGCTCCTGTCCTGATGCAGACTCACACCAGTACTCTCCACTGTGGTTATACTGGGGGGTACTGATTGTGCAGCTGACACTGTTCCCCATGCTGGGTGAGGGTTTCTGGCACACTGCCTGTTCTTGACCCTTTCGGTACTGTTTAAACCTCCAGTCAGCAGAGTCCCCCTCCAACTCACAGCTCAGGGTGACTGCCTCTCCTGGGAATATCTGTGCCCAGGCAGGCTGCAGGGTCAGGACAGCCTGAGGATGACCCTCTGAAACAGAGAATAGGATAGGATTAGAACACATTCCCCTACAATCAAGTAGGAAACTGCAAGTGGAGAGAGATTCCAGCCCCCCAGCAGCATCTCTGCAGTGATACAGTAGGAATAGCAGCAGTGTGACCCATTGCAGGCTCTACTTGTGATACAGTAGGAATAGCAGCAGTGTGATCCATTGCAGGCTCTACTTGTGATACAGTAGGAATAGCAGCAGGTTGACCCATTGCAGGCTCTACTTGTGATACAGTAGGAATAGCAGCAGTGTGACCCATTGCAGGCTCTACTTGTGATACAGTAGGAATAGCAGCAGTGTGACCCATTGCAGGCTCTACTTGTGATACAGTAGGAATAGCAGCAGTGTGACCCATTGCAGGCTCTACTTGTGATACAGTAGAAATAGCAGCAGTGTGACCCATTGCAGGCTCTACTTGTGATACAGTAAGAATAGCAGCAGTGTGACCCATTGCAGGCTCTGCTTGTGATACAGTAGGAATAGCAGCAGTGTGACCCATTGCAGGCTCTACTTGTGATACAGCAGGAATAGCAGCAGTGTGACCCATTGCAGGCTCTGCTTGTGATACAGTAGGAATAGCAGCAGTGTGACCCATTGCAGGCTCTACTTGTGATACAGCAGGAATAGCAGCAGTGTGACCCATTGCAGGCTCTGCTTGTGATACAGTAGGAATAGCAGCAGTGTGACCCATTGCAGGCTCTGCTTGTGATACAGTAGGAATAGCAGCAGTGTGACCCATTGCAGGCTCTACTTGTGATACAGCAGGAATAGCAGCAGTGTGACCCATTGCAGGCTCTGCTTGTGATACAGTAGGAATAGCAGCAGTGTGACCCATTGCAGGCTCTACTTGTATGTTTTGAGTAGGGCTGCAAAGGGTACATTTGATCTTTGAAGGTTCGGAACACATTACAGAAGGAAGGTTCGAACCGTCGATGGTACTCATTTGCGTAATGTATTGGTGATGTCATCATAGTGCATTGTTTATATTTGATTGAAAATCCTATTATTTTACAGGTAATCCATATAAATGGATGGGATAAAACATACAGTGAGTGAACCCGTCTGACGAACCTTCGAAGGTTTAAAACAATCTTCGAATCCCTGGCTAGCGAACAAACTTTCGGACACAGCCCTAGTTTTGACTGAAAAGAATTCATGAGGAATCTCTCTCCGTATGATTATGGCAGCAGTGTGGAGTAGTGGTTAGGGCTCTGGACTCTTGACCGGAGGGTTGTGGGTTCAATCCCCAGTGGGGGACACTGCTGTTGTACCCTTGAGCAAGGTACTTTACCTAGATTGCTCCAGTAAAAACCCAACTGTATAAATGGGTAATTGTATGTAAAAATAATGTGATATCTGTACAATGTGAAATAATGTATAATGTGATATGTTGTAACAATTGTAAGTCGCCCTGGATAAGGGCGTCTGCTAAGAAATAAATAATAATAATAATGGCCTTGAAAATAGAAAGTGGTCTGTGTTTAAATTTCCAATCAAGCAGCAATTAGTCAAAGTTTCTTTCTTTTTTATGAATCAGGAAACATGTTTATGATAAGTGGGAGGACTAATGTTCTTAAAAGGCATCCAGATATTCTGTCTGGTTAGCAGTTAGCTAAAATAATATTCTCATTCAAAAGCTTTCCAGCAATACCACACATAGCCTCTAGGTGGAGGACAGTATGTTTTTTTCCTGGAGTCATTTTTATTTAACTAAGTTACATTGTTATATTGGTGAGATGAAAATGAAAGCTGATTTCAAGAATGTGTTTATTTTATAGATGATCAGGAATCAGGATGATAATCTCTTCACTTTGTGAATGCATGTAAGCTGTTCTGTTACCTTCATACTGTCTGGAGCAGCTCACTACAGTCAGCACTGAAAAACACAAGAGAGACAGTCAGGGACTAGACCCTTATAAAAGCACCACAGTCATGTTGCTGTTTCCAATGCTTTTACCATTGTTATACCGTGCTCATCAGTTATAGGTGCTGCCATACATACATGTAACATGTGCTAACACAGGGAGAAGTAAGAGACAGCGCCATCTAGTGATCGGACACTTTTGATCAGGTTTCCTTCTCTTGTTTTGTTAGTAACACACTGCTGTGCACTACTTGGTGCTGGTGTATATAATAATATAAAGACAGTCTAATCTAGCCTATATTAAATATGTATATGACAGGCAGCTCCTGAACTCATCGTCAAAGCACCTTAACACAAACACAAGATTTGAGTCATTTCAGTAAGAACCCTGTGAATGATTGTAAAGGTGAGGGAAGAGTAAAAACAAAGCAAGACAATGTCACATGATAATAATCCTTCATTAACTTGGACACACGCATGGGGTTTAGGAAACCGACAGATCTGTAGCTGTAGTTCAGTATTCATTGTGATTCAAGTGTTCATAATGAAGAGAAGAAAGCAGACTTGAGTTGTGAATTCAGTTCAATAATGGGTGTGATAAGTGTAACAGGGATAAGGTTGGGCACACACTGTCGACCACACATACTGCAGGTGAGCATCTTAACCCCTATGCAAAAGAGCCAGGCTCCTCTGCATGTGTGCTTATAGAGCACCGGGACACCTGCAGAGGCTTTTACGATTGAGGGGGGCGAAGCTTCCTCGTGCTATTTTTAGTGTTCCCACCAAAGAAATGTTTTACAGTAAATCGCTTACAAAAAATCAAGTCCAGAAACTGTGTAGAGAGGCCGGTGCATTTACAGTATTTCACAGGGAATACAGCTGGAACACAAAAGCGAGTCCAGACACACCTGTATACTTACAGTTTACACCTATTCAATTACAAACACAAATGCACTCGCTGCATTGTTCAGATACTGATAAGCATGGTTTACAGCACTGACAGATATAACTTATTAAACCTTTGCAGACTTTCTTTTTCGTTTGAATTCATGCTGTACAGGAAAACATGTGATCACATGAGCATTCCCTAGGGCTTTACAAGCATAGCAACAAGAAGGACAAGACAATCCATCCCATGGTCCAATCCAGCTATCCCATGACTCGATGCTTAATCACTGCAGGTGCCATTACTGGAGCCCACTAAGAGGTGGAGGGTAATACAAAACATTGGACAGACAAAAAAAAACAAAAAACTGACTTTTCTACAATTCTTAATGTTGTAAGAGAATTTAAGAACCAATCTATGCTTATGTGACAGTTCAGTGGACAGTCGTTCTGTCATATATATACTTCAATATATGTGTGCATTTTTTTTTTTTTTTTTTTTTTTTTTTTTCTTTTTAAGAATTAGTAATGGGTAAATAGGAGTCCAAAAGGCACTTGTATATTTTTTTATGTATCTTTATTTTTAGCAAAGGCAATTTCAGCGTCACCCAGTCTGACCCAATCTCCTGTTAAAAGCATGCAGACCTTATTTATACCAGCTTCAGTAGCCAATCCCTATTAAACCTAGATTTGTATTGGACAATTAAAATACAAACGATGGTTATCAATACTTCAAAAGAGAATTCACAATACAATCATTTGTGGTGTCTAATTCACCACAGTTTACATCTTTATATATCTAACAGTAAACAGACCTCAAAGTTATGCTTGCTTGTGCTATAATCACAGTTGTCTGATTCTAGAGAGATTATTGATGACTTTTATGATTAATTATCTATGAAGAATTACAGCTTAATTTTTAATGCAGTGTGTATTTTTGTCCTTTCTATTCATTTCTATTTTTGATTTTTGTATGCGTTTTGTATAAATCTGTCTAGCTGGAGTCCATTTATAGCAGTTGTTATGTACGTGTAATGATCTGTAATTGTATATATTTGTGTGATTCTTGTGTATAGCAGTTGTTATGTGTGTGTAATGATCTGTAAATGTATATATTTGTGTGATTCTTGTGTATAGCAGTTGTTATGTGTGTGTAATGATCTGTAAATGTATATATTTGTGTGATTCTTGCTTATAGCAGTTGTTATGTGTGTGTAATGATCTGTAATTGTATATATTTGTGTGATTCTTGTTTACAGCAGTTGTTATGTGTGTGTAATGATCTGTAATTGTATATATTTGTGTGATTCTTGCTTATAGCAGTTGTTATGCGTGTGTAATGATCTGTAATTGTATATATTTGTGTGATTCTTGTTTATAGCAGTTGTTATGTGTGTGTAATGATCTGTAATTGTATATATTTGTGTGATTCTTGCTTATAGCAGTTGTTATGTATGTGTAATGATCTGTAATTGTATATATTTGTGTGATTCTTGCTTATAGCAGTTGTTATGTATGTGTAATTATCTGTAATTGTATATAAGTATATAAGTATATAATGAGTAGTGGTTGGCAGTGTGGAGTAGTTGTTAGGGCTCTGGACTCTTGACCGGAGGGTTGTGGGTTCAATCCCAGGTGGGGGACACTGCTGCTGTACCCTTGAGCAAGGTACTTTACTTAAATTGCTCCAGTAAAAACCAACTGTATAAATGGGTAATTGTATGTGAAATAATGTATAATGTAATATCTTGTAACAATTGTAAGTCGCCCTGGATAAGGGCGTCTGCTAAGAAATAAATAATAATAATGATCTGTAATTGTATATATTTGTGTGATTCTTGTTTATAGCAGTTATGTGTGTGTAATGATCTGTAATTGTATATATTTGAGTGATTCTTGTTTATAGCAGTTGTTATGTGTGTGTAATGATCTGTAATTGTATATATTTGTGTGATTCTTGTTTATAGCAGTTGTTATGTGTGTGTGTAATGATCTGTAATTGTATATATTTGAGTGATTCTTGTTTATAGCAGTTGTTATGTGTGTGTAATGATCTGTAATTGTATATATTTGAGTGATTCTTGTTTATAGCAGTTGTTATGTGTGTGTGTAATGATCTGTAATTGTATATATTTGTGTGATTCTTGTTTATAGCAGTTGTTATGTGTGTGTAATGATCTGTAATTGTATATATTTGTGTGATTCTTGTTTATAGCAGTTGTTATGTGTGTGTAATGATCTGTAATTGTATATATTTGTGTGATTCTTGTTTATAGCAGTTGTTATGTGTGTGTAATGATCTGTAATTGTATATATTTGTGTGATTCTTGTTTATAGCAGTTGTTATGTGTGTGTGTAATGATCTGTAATTGTATATATTTGTGTGATTCTTGTTTATAGCAGTTGTTATGTGTGTGTAATGATCTGTAATTGTATATATTTGTGTGATTCTTGTTTATAGCAGTTGTTATGTGTGTGTAATGATCTGTAATTGTATATATTTGTGTGATTCTTGTTTATAGCAGTTGTTATGTGTGTGTAATGATCTGTAATTGTATATATTTGTGTGATTCTTGTTTATAGCAGTTGTTATGTGTGTGTAATGATCTGTAATTGTATATATTTGTGTGATTCTTGTTTATAGCAGTTGTTATGTGTGTGAATGCACTGAAGCGTCTGTTTTTGACTTTTTAAAAAAAAATGTACAACAAAATAAAATGGTAAAAACTGCACTTGGTTTCACATGTTATGTTTGTTTTGAAACGTTTAAAAATCTTTAATAGAAACCTGGTAGTCGTGTGTTTATTGTTCATGCTCCTCCAAAGAGTGAATATTTACATTCTGATTTGATTGTTCTTTGCTATTATGCTAATGTTAAAACAATAAAAAATTGTCCACAAAAAAAAAAAAATATATATATATATATATAGAATAAATGAAATACAAGCCGCTGGTTTTCAGGTTCCTATAATTGATCACAATCAATTTAGCAATCTTAGAATCCTTGCACACACATGTGTTTTATTCTTTAGCATGCTTCCTTGTCATTTACCATGTTATACTTTTACTATGGACCATGCAGTACCACACTTCCATTTCATTTACCATACATTGGCTTGTTTTACTACACTTTTACCATGACACTACCATGAAAACACAGTGCTCCTCACTTCCCTGTGCTTTACCATGTGCTTCCCTGCTTCACCATGCATGCAGTGTGTTTCACAATACTCTCTGTCATTTACCTGGCTTGCACACTCTGCTTTTACCATGAAACTCTTCCCTGCTTTACCATGCATGCAGTGTGTTTCACAATACTCTCTGTCATTTACCTGGCTTGCACACTCTGCTTTTACCATGAAACTCTTCCCTGCTTTACCATGCATGCAGTGTGTTTCACAATACTCTCTGTCATTTACCTGGCTTGCACACTCTGCTTTTACCATGAAACTCTTCCCTGCTTTACCATGCATGCAGTGTGTTTCACAATACTCTCTGTCATTTACCTGGCTTGCACACTCTGCTTTTACCATGAAACACTTCCCTGCTTCACCATGCATGCAGTGTGTTTCACAATACTCTCTGTCATTTACCTGGCTTGCACACTCTGCTTTTACCATGAAACTCTTCCCTGCTTCACCATGCATGCAGTGTGTTTCACAATACTCTCTGTCATTTACCTGGCTTGCACACTCTGCTTTTACCATGAAACTCTTCCCTGCTTCACCATGCATACAGTGTGTTTCACAATACTCTATTTCATTTACCTGGCTTGCATACTTTGCTTTTACCATGAAACTCTTCCCTGCTTCACCATGCATGCAGTGTGTTTCACAATACTCTCTGTCATTTACCTGGCTTGCACACTCTGCTTTTACCATGAAACACTTCCCTGCTTCACCATGCATGCAGTGTGTTTCACAATACTCTCTGTCATTTACCTGGCTTGCACACTCTGCTTTTACCATGAAACTCTTCCCTGCTTCACCATGCATGCAGTGTGTTTCACAATACTCTCTGTCATTTACCTGGCTTGCACACTCTGCTTTTACCATGAAACTCTTCCCTGCTTCACCATGCATACAGTGTGTTTCACAATACTCTATTTCATTTACCTGGCTTGCACACTCTGCTTTTACCATGAAACTCTTCCCTGCTTCACCATGCATGCAGTGTGTTTCACAATACTCTATTTCATTTACCTGGCTTGCACACTCTGCTTTTACCATGAAACTCTTCCCTGCTTCACCATGCATGCAGTGTGTTTCACAATACTCTATTTCATTTACCTGGCTTGCACACTCTGCTTTTACCATGAAACTCTTCCCTGCTTCACCATGCATGCAGTGTGTTTCACAATACTCTCTGTCATTTACCTGGCTTGCACACTCTGCTTTTACCATGAAACACTTCCCTGCTTCACCATGCATGCAGTGTGTTTCACAATACTCTCTGTCATTTACCTGGCTTGCACACTCTGCTTTTACCATGAAACTCTTCCCTGCTTCACCATGCATGCAGTGTGTTTCACAATACTCTCTGTCATTTACCTGGCTTGCACACTCTGCTTTTACCATGAAACTCTTCCCTGCTTCACCATGCATACAGTGTGTTTCACAATACTCTATTTCATTTACCTGGCTTGCATACTTTGCTTTTACCATGAAACTCTTCCCTGCTTCACCATGCATGCAGTGTGTTTCACAATACTCTCTGTCATTTACCTGGCTTGCACACTCTGCTTTTACCATGAAACACTTCCCTGCTTCACCATGCATGCAGTGTGTTTCACAATACTCTCTGTCATTTACCTGGCTTGCACACTCTGCTTTTACCATGAAACTCTTCCCTGCTTCACCATGCATGCAGTGTGTTTCACAATACTCTCTGTCATTTACCTGGCTTGCACACTCTGCTTTTACCATGAAACTCTTCCCTGCTTCACCATGCATACAGTGTGTTTCACAATACTCTATTTCATTTACCTGGCTTGCACACTCTGCTTTTACCATGAAACTCTTCCCTGCTTCACCATGCATGCAGTGTGTTTCACAATACTCTATTTCATTTACCTGGCTTGCACACTCTGCTTTTACCATGAAACTCTTCCCTGCTTCACCATGCATGCAGTGTGTTTCACAATACTCTATTTCATTTACCTGGCTTGCACACTCTGCTTTTACCATGAAACTCTTCCCTGCTTCACCATGCATGCAGTGTGTTTCACAATACTCTATTTCATTTACCTGGCTTGCACACTCTGCTTTTACCATGAAACACTTCCCTGCTTCACCATGCATACAGTGTGTTTCACAATACTCTATTTCATTTACCTGGCTTGCATACTCTGCTTTTATCATGACATTTCAACAAGACACCACCTCAAAATACAGATTTTGAATTACGATCAAGTCTTCAAAACCAGAATCTTTCATTCTAACTGTCCCCAAACCAGATGGATAATCAGCAGCATGTTTAATAAAGCACCAGCAATAATACTTACATATCAGTGCAGCGACTTCACAAGCCTGCATGCTGTCTGGAGACACTTTCAGAAAGCTGAGCTCAGTGTAGAAACTTCAGTTTAGAAGCTGTAGACATATCGGTTCCTCCCACTGTGCCTATTTATTAAATGACCACAAACCTATTTCTAATGCCTTTTTTTGTCATCTGACAGAACATTAGCCATGTGATCTCATTTCGGGCAATATTTATTTTTACATCAAACAACTTCATTATATTTAAGAAGTTAAAACTCCTGTTAACCACCTGGCTGCTGTAAGCAGAATCCCTCTAGAGAGTGGTGAGGTATGGAATGGGTTACCTCTCCATGTGTTGATACACTGGAACCCTGTTTGTAAATTCTTATGCTTTTATGAAGTAATCAATCAAGGAGTCACACATACACACTGTACATACATTATAAATAGGGCTTCTGTTTTTCGGTCTTTACTTTCATCTGTTTTTGGTTACTTTATTTATCAAAATATGTATAGTAGTAACTCAACAGTACTTGCGCACTTTAGTTGTACCTTTTTTCCTTTGCTGTCTTCCACAATGAAATGTGGTCTAGGCTTTTTTTTCCTTCTTTTTTTTACATTTCGCCACAATTTAGGGCAGCAGTGTGGAGTAGTGGTTAGGGCTCTGGACTCTTGACCGGAGGGTTGTGGGTTCAATCCCTGGTAGGGGACACTGCTGCTGTACCCTTGAGCAAGGTACTTTACCTAGATTGCTCCAGTAAAAACCCAACTGTATAAATGGGTAATTGTATGTTAAAAAAAAATAATGTAATTGTATGTAAAAATAATGTGATATCTTGTAACAATTGTAAGTCGCCCTGGATAAGGGCGTCTGCTAAAAAGTAAATAATAATTTGCACTTGTGTTTTAAATCCTCCGTATCTTACCTGTAATAGAGCTTTAAATCCCGCGAACAAGCCTCCTTGTAATCTAGTTTTAAATCTTGCAAGCGGAGTCTCCAATGGAAATGTAGGAATGTGCTGCCACTCAGTAGTTGGGGTGGGTTTAAAGTATTGTAACTATCTTCGCGTCGTCAGTGAAGTAAGACTCGGGGAGACCAGATGGGATTCCAAACAAACTGACAGGACAGCGAATCCCTGTCTGGGGCCGGGGTTCACTCCAAAATAATAAGAAAGTTACTGCCCCCTCACTTCAAGGTCTTCATCTCACTCTCCCTCACATGCACTCTTCCTTCTCACGCACTCTCATTCTCTTCAGACTCACTCTGGGTTCTTTCACTGCTTCACAGCTAGAGGCCTTCTCTCGTGCCTCCCTCCCAGCTTCACAGCTAGCGGCCTTCTCTCGTGCCTCCCTCCCAGCTTCACAGCTAGAGGCCTTCTCTCGTGCCTCCCTCCCAGCTTCACAGCTAGAGGCCTTCTCTCGTGCCTCCCTCCCAGCTTCACAGCTAGCGGCCTTCTCTCGTGCCTCCCTCCCAGCTTCACAGCTAGAGGCCTTCTCTCGTGCCTCCCTCCCAGCTTCACAGCTAGAGGCCTTCTCTCGTGCCTCCCTCCCAGCTTCACAGCTAGAGGCCTTCTCTCGTGCCTCCCTCCCAGCTTCACAGCTAGAGGCCTTCTCTCGTGCCTCCCTCCCAGCTTCACAGCTAGCGGCCTTCTCTCGTGCCTCCCTCCCAGCTTCACAGCTAGAGGCCTTCTCTCGTGCCTCCCTCCCAGCTTCACAGCTAGAGGCCTTCTCTCGTGCCTCCCTCCCAGCTTCACAGCTAGAGGCCTTCTCTCGTGCCTCCCTCCCAGCTTCACAGCTAGAGGCCTTCTCTCGTGCCTCCCTCCCAGCTTCACAGCTAGCGGCCTTCTCTCGTGCCTCCCTCCCAGCTTCACAGCTAGAGGCCTTCTCTCGTGCCTCCCTCCCAGCTTCACAGCTAGAGGCCTTCTCTCGTGCCTCCCTCCCAGCTTCACAGCTAGAGGCCTTCTCTCGTGCCTCCCTCCCAGCTTCACAGCTAGAGGCCTACTCTCGTGCCTCCCTCCCAGCTTCACAGCTAGAGGCCTTCTCTCGTGCCTCCCTCCCAGCTTCACAGCTAGAGGCCTTCTCTCGTGCCTCCCTCCCAGCTTCACAGCTAGAGGCCTACTCTCGTGCCTCCCTCACAGTCTCACAGCAAACAATCACTTCGAAGTCTGCGTGCGTTCTCCACCAATGACATGCATGTTTTCAGGTTCCTATAATCCACCGTAGATAGCAATTGAATAATCATTCTTACAAAGCTTCTACATGCATTTATTATTCTTTACCAAGTCACCTTGTCCTTAACCGTGTCTGGTCATAGCTTTACCATGCAGGTACCAACCACCCTTTTATTTGACTAGCTTTTACTACACTCCTACACACTTAGCATGACATTACCATGAAGCACAGGCTCACCTTCATCGCGTGCCCATGTGCCTCCTTGTTTTACAATAATCGGTTTAATTTAACTGCTTTTGTGCTTATTTGTATATAAAATTACCACAAGACACTACCTAACAACAGTTTTTTTCCCTATAAACCTGGAATCTTTCACTCTAACTGTACCCCAAACCAGATGGATAATCAGCAGAATGTTTAATAAAGCACCAGCAATAATACTTACATATCAGTGCAGCGACTTCACAAGCCTGCATTCTGTCTGGAGGCACTTTTAGACATGAGCTCAATGTAGAAACTTCACACCTTTAAACATACAGGCTCCTCCTATGATGCCTCTTTATTAAATGAGCAGAGACATCTAAACCTCTGATTCTGTCACCTGATACATGATCTCATTACAGGGAATATTTATTATTATACTTAGAATCTAACAACTTCTTCATTATATTTAAGAAGATAAAACTTCTGTTAACCAGCTGGCTGCTGGAAAACAAGAACACTATTAAAAAACTAGTCTGGTGAAACCACTGTTCAACTGAGGGGATTAAAACACTCCTCTACACAGAGAGTGCTGACACGCAGACAGGCACATGCACACACACACACACACACACATAGTACAAAACTATAGGAATGACACTATTGTTCTGTATAAATCTACCCGTATACAAATGTTATATTGTTCAGTACAAGTTTATAGGAATATCTATCATAAACTAATATTGAGTCTTGTCAATTGTACCTACACCTCAAAGCAGAAATCTCACAGAAATAAGATTTTAATTATATATATATATATATATATATATATATATATATGGCACTATTTGAAAATTGCGGTCCACAAGCGTCGTCTAACCAACCTGAACAACCTGGAGCAAATCTGCCAAGAAGAATGGGCCAAAATCACTCCGACACTGTGTGCAAAGCTGGTACATACTTACCCCAAAAGACTTAAAGCTGTTATTGCAGCGAAAGGTGGCTCTACCAAATATTACTGTGTGGGGGTTGAATACTTATGCAAGCAAGATATTTCAGTTTTTTATTTTTCTTAAAAATATTTCCCAACATAAAATCAATGTCACCTTACAATAATTGATTTTGAGTTTCAGTGTTTTAAAATAAAATATCAAACAGAACAAAATTTCAATGTACCATTTGTTATTCAGTAATATGAGAGAATTGGTCATGTGTGTAATTGGTATGTATGTATGTATGTGTGTGTATATATATGTATATAAAATATATATATATACACACACACACACACATACATACCACCATAGCTTTGCAAAAGACCTTTGTTAATTCTAGGTGAATAAATAAATGAATGAATAAATAAATAAATAAATAAAATCTTCCTGTGTGTGCCCGCTAGGGGATGCTGCAACCCCAAAAAGTCAGTCACAATAATATTATTATTATTATTATTATTAATAATAATAAACTAAACAAAAGAAAATAAAATCAACATATTTGTCTACTGCTTTACCTTTCTATATGAATCTGTGTATATATCAGTTTATCATCACACAATGAAACATATCTAGAATTGTCTTTATTTTGCCATGTTCTTACCATTGTTTTCTTTTACAGTTAACTTTTCTAAGGAGCAGAGCAGAACCCCTCATCTAAAGATGATTGAGGGCATGTTTGGTATGAAGCTGCTCAGCTCAATCTCCCCTTTTCAGAATCCCCTCTTGTCAGTTTAACGGGGGTGCAGGGGCTGCATTCCAGTATTCAGGCTCAATTTAAACCCTGCCTGCCTTCACTTCCTCTCACTAACCACAGACACGTATTTCCTTCTCAGAAATGAACGCAGAGCTGACTGACTGCTTCCCAGCAAAAAAAGAGAAGTGTGTTCTGTTTTTGAGATGACATCTGCAGTGAACAGCACTGTGAGGTCCACTTTGTATCTATAATACAGATCTATCTAGAGATCTGTATCTACAATAAACCCTGTATTTACACACACTCATCTGCAGTGAACAGCACTGTGAGGTCCACTTTGTATCTATAATACAGATCTATCTAGAGATCTGCATCTACAATAAACCCTGTATTTACACACACTCATCTGCAGTGAACAGCACTGTGAGGTCCACTTTGTATCTATAATACAGATCTATCTAGAGATCAATCTACAATAAACCCTGTATTTACACACACTCATCTGCAGTGAACAGCACTGTGAGCTCCACTTTGTATCTATAATCTACTGTCAATGTAAAAAAACAAGTTAGAAAAACACAATAGCCGTTTAAAGGGGTGATATCAAACACAAAAGCCCAAGTTAGGAGAAGCAATTAGGCCAATCTTGTCAAGCATCAAGCAAATAGGCACACTTGGAAAGGTGCTGGGGCCCAAGATTCACACAATTCTTGCTTCTAACTTGGCGCCTTTTTTTGATCGCTTCGCTCCACTTTATCGCTCCACTTGAAATGCTCTCTGTATGACTAAGTGACTGAGACACAAACACACTGAGACACACACACACACCGAGAACCATTATTGAAGCACTATTCGTTTATTTATTGAAAGGCTGCGCTAAAACTCACCGGAGGGGGGTTATTAATCCCTGCTAATAAATAAATAATTATAATCAGTTATAACCTAAAAATTTGATTCTCACACGCACTGTCTACAACATTGACAACAACAACACACTCACAGACCAATTCAATAATAGCAATAATACACTCCAGGGTCTGTGTGTTATCATGAGATGTATCACCACTTCCTGGGCGGTTGAAGGACTCCACTTCGTCTAGTGCCTCACAACGCACCCAAGGCGTGGCGATATTACCTCATGATAACACACACACACCCTGTCGTGTATTACTGCTTAATTAATGTAGTCATTAGGGTTAGATGTCACATTACTTTGTTTCTCACTGTATTGATTTAGATATTCAGGTTGGATACCTCGGGATCCTTATTGAGAAGCCAGCGGAACTCCAGCGTTTCTTCGACCCAGCGAAGGAAGCGTTTGTCCCGGATAACCACTCCCGTGATGATCGGCGCTGCCATGACAACCTATGACATCACCCGCACAAGTTATAACACCGAGTCATTTTTTGTAATACAGTAGTAACGTTTAGTTTTCACAAAATAACATAAATAAGATTATCAGCTTAGCTGCTAGTGTAGCCTCCCCTCCTCCCCCCTCTCCCCTCTCCCCTCCTCTCCTCTCTCCCTCTCCCTCCCCTCCCCTCCCCTCCTCCTCCCTCTCTCTCCCCTCCCCTCCCCTCCCCTCCTACGCCAATTTGAAGCTAATATAACTCCAAATAAAATAACAGGTTCTTTAAAAATCAAGAAAGCTCAGTGTGTAAAGTGAGGACAACAAGGTATAAAAACAAGAATTTTATTTAAAGAAAATATCACAGCTTTTACCTATAGCAGCACCCTTTAAACTATAGCAGCAGATTTTTAACCAAGAGCGATCCCATCAGACATTAAGAACTAGGATACCTTGAACTAGATAACGTCACACCAACACTTCTAAATAAAAATAATAATAATTCACAGCACAATTCCAAAAGTAAAATCTTAAACACTTTTAAATAACACCCTTCAAAGCAAACAGTGGCTTCCACAAACAATTCCAAACGATAAAATATCAAACCTTAAATAACACACTTTAAAAAGAAAAAAACTAATCAGTGATTTTCATAGAAAAAGAACAGAAAACTTCATGCAACCTAAATGCCTAAACACTCCAATAGCCGCTATTTTAGTTAATACACAAGTTGATAAAGTGCAAGGGTGCAATCAAAAGTTAACAGGCCTCATAACTATATATTGTAAACACATACCATTACAGTTGGGATAATCAGGACAGAGACGCTACTCTAAAAGTCTAAAACAACCGCTAACACAAAAAATACATTCATATACAGCGCTCAAATATTACATCAGAATTCACAGGATCGTAATTACCAACTCAGAATACAGACAACGCACATTCTCTTTTGTAATCAAACCAATACAATTGCGACCGACGTCTAAGAGCACGGGGGATACTTCACTGAAACCACTCCAATATAGAGCGGACCAAACTATTCAATATGAATAGTTTACCATTAACTTCAAGCGCTTCAGCCAATTCACAGCACCTCAGTATTACACTTGAAAAGTTACAATCCTTACCAAACAGTAATTCCCCGACACGTGCTCTCAGCTCACAAATCTCTCAAACCCGGTCGCCTTCGCACTGATTAACCCCATCTGTTTTTATACAGCTGGCCCCATTACGAATTAGCACTGCTATTACTATGGAGACCAATAGTTTCCCTGGGGTTTAAAGGGACAGTGCAACAGTAAAAATGATAAAAATCACACAATAAAACTCAGTCTTATTACATTCAAAAAAATAAACAATACATCCATTACACATCCGTTACACTGAGCTGGGATTGGACTGGGAACCTCCTGGTAACAAGCCCCTTTCTCTAACCACTGGACCACCATAAAAAAAAGACAGAAGATCATTTTGCCGCTACCTCAACGCAGTTTCCTGTTGGCACCTACAGTGCCTTGCGAAAGTATTCGGCCCCCTTGAACTTTGCGACCTTTTGCCACATTTCAGGCTTCAAACATAAAGATATGAAACTGTAATTTTTTGTGAAGAATCAACAACAAGTGGGACACAATCATGAAGTGGAACGAAATTTATTGGATATTTCAAACTTTTTTAACAAATAAAAAACTGAAAAATTGGGCGTGCAAAATTATTCAGCCCCCTTAAGTTAATACTTTGTAGCGCCACCTTTTGCTGCGATTACAGCTGTAAGTCGCTTGGGGTATGTCTCTATCAGTTTTGCACATCGAGAGACTGAAATTTTTGCCCATTCCTCCTTGCAAAACAGCTTGAGCTCAGTGAGGTTGGATGGAGAGCATTTGTGAACAGCAGTTTTCAGTTCTTTCCACAGATTCTCGATTGGATTCAGGTCTGGACTTTGACTTGGCCATTCTAACACCTGGATATGTTTATTTGTGAACCATTCCATTGTAGATTTTGCTTTATGTTTTGGATCATTGTCTTGTTGGAAGACAAATCTCCATCCCAGTCTCAGGTCTTTTGCAGACTCCATCAGGTTTTCTTCCAGAATGGTCCTGTATTTGGCTCCATCCATCTTCCCATCAATTTTAACCATCTTCCCTGTCCCTGCTGAAGAAAAGCAGGCCCAAACCATGATGCTGCCACCACCATGTTTGACAGTGGGGATGGTGTGTTCAGGGTGATGAGCTGTGTTGCTTTTACGCCAAACATAACGTTTTGCATTGTTGCCAAAAAGTTCGATTTTGGTTTCATCTGACCAGAGCACCTTCTTCCACATGTTTGGTGTGTCTCCCAGGTGGCTTGTGGCAAACTGTAAACGACACTTTTTATGGATATCTTTAAGAAATGGCTTTCTTCTTGCCACTCTTCCATAAAGGCCAGATTTGTGCAGTATACGACTGATTGTTGTCCTATGGACAGAGTCTCCCACCTCAGCTGTAGATCTCTGCAGTTCATCCAGAGTGATCATGGGCCTCTTGGCTGCATCTCTGATCAGTCTTCTCCTTGTATGAGCTGAAAGTTTAGAGGGACGGCCAGGTCTTGGTAGATTTGCAGTGGTCTGATACTCCTTCCATTTCAATATTATCGCTTGCACAGTGCTCCTTGGGATGTTTAAAGCTTGGGAAATCTTTTTGTATCCAAATCCGGCTTTAAACTTCTCCACAACAGTATCTCGGACCTGCCTGGTGTGTTCCTTGTTCTTCATGATGCTCTCTGCGCTTTAAACGGACCTCTGAGACTATCACAGTGCAGGTGCATTTATACGGAGACTTGATTACACACAGGTGGATTCTATTTATCATCATTAGTCATTTAGGTCAACATTGGATCATTCAGAGATCCTCACTGAACTTCTGGAGAGAGTTTGCTGCACTGAAAGTAAAGGGGCTGAATAATTTTGCACGCCCAATTTTTCAGTTTTTTATTTGTTAAAAAAGTTTGAAATATCCAATAAATTTCGTTCCACTTCATGATTGTGTCCCACTTGTTGTTGATTCTTCACAAAAAATTACAGTTTCATATCTTTATGTTTGAAGCCTGAAATGTGGCAAAAGGTCGCAAAGTTCAAGGGGGCCGAATACTTTCGCAAGGCACTGTACGTTATTTAAACAGTTGTAGTAACTCATGGGGGCGGGTAATGCTAGATTTTTCAGAACCCTGCTTCTTACTCTTTATAGCCTTTACTTCATGTGTAAAAGCAAAGTCAGTAAAGACGGACGCTGCTGAAACCGAGCCCTGGGATCAAATCTGCCTTCAAAGTTCTCCTGTAATGTTTCGGGACTATTTCCTCCAACACACCCTACAATTATATATTTTTCAATAGCATTACATTTAGGGGTGTTAAACATTTAGAATTTAAATGTCAGTAAAGGGTCAAGCGTTTAATTTTGCTTAATTGTTTAAACTTTGTCAAAAATGGCCAAATATTAACAACAAGAGCGTATCTGCAAATACAGCTACTCAGTTTTCTTTCATTGCCTTCACCAGATGCATCTGAAGGCTTGGCATTTAAATCAGCCAAGCCTTCATTTTCATTACAAGCAGGACGTGCAAACGAGATCGCAACATGTTAATAAGAGACTCCTCTTTATTAAAGCTAGAATGAACAATACAGTATTTTATGCTGGACACACTCTATTACAGTCGTTCTGCATGTCTGTATTTACATTAAGAGGAGTCGCTTCTGCATTTAAATGAAAACCCCATTTAGTTGTTTCACATGAACGTGTTTCTCAGTGTGATTGAGATACACGAATGGATGAACAGGATCAACTGCATTCTTTAAAGAGAGTAGAAAAGCAGAGGTACAACACAGACAACCAGAAGCCCTATTTATAACATATATGCAGTAATTTAGAGAAAGCTATTTATGTAAAAATGAGTAACAGAACTCTCTCAATGTTTGTATTTTAACATTTAAACTATATATTTTCAAAAGTTTAAACTTGATAAATGTAATGGAATCTAGCACCCATAATGACATCACACATGTACAATAATATCCCTCTATTTTGACACTGAACATTTCTAATGTTATATACAGTACTTTAGCTCTTCTCCCCTTGGTATAATCGGGTAGGAGTGCCAGTGTGAAAGGGGCTTATATCTATATCTTAATAGTATCACCAGTAGTGAGTCCTAGCTTGAACTGGTGTGAGTGGTACAGTAAAAACAAATAGCTAGTAATGTAACCAACATGCTCCCTCCCTCCCTCCCTCTCAACCACACTGTGGATATCATGCAATCTAGAATGACAATGTCACAGCTACTGGGAGTCACTCACCTGCTAGACTGAATGTGAATGTGAAGCGCCTGTCTCCCTGTCCACCTCCTTGCATGCTGTTGAGAGAGCCTTCCTCTCCATCGCCTTGCTCTCTCACGCAGATTCTCTCCAGGACCACGCTACACTCCCGCAGGCGTACAGGCTCCAGCTCAGGGATGTTTGGTTTGAAGTCCTCGGGTTCTTCCTTCCCTGGTTCCACTTGGTCAAAATCTACTTCAGGGGGACCCCGTTTAATACGGACCATTTCCAGCACCTCTTCTTGTTTAACAGGAAGGTGTTCTTCTGTCTGGGGGATCTCCAATTCATTGTGCTCAGCTTTAATCTCAGAGACCTCTGGCTGGCTGCTGTCACACTGCATCTCACAGAGCTCCTGTTTAATGAGGAGGGAAGCCAGCCCAAAAAACTCCACTCTAAAGGGGAGAGGTTCAAGTTCAGGGAACTCCTCTTTAATCTGGACAGATTCCATCTCCACACTGTCCATGGCAGCACACAGGATTCTGTTTAGAAGTTGCTGAAAAAAAGAAAACATTTATTTATTTATTTACAGTACTACTAAGGCCATTGAAGGGACCGACAGAATCTGTCCTTAACAGCAGGGCTGGCTTTACTATAGACACAGAATTACACAGAATTAATTGTAATAAGTTTATAATAACCAAGGACTTGATCTGTCTAATCTCAAGAATGATGGATGAAAGTTGGCAAAAAAGTTACAATATTTCTCTTTTCATTAATTATGTTGAGTATTTTAGAATGCGTTCTCCTAAAACAACCGATCAGCAAGGAGTCCTTTTGTCCTCGGGCCTTAAATGTAGATTTGTTACAAAACATGATCTGTGATACAATGTTCCACAAACTTTATCAAACTATGTATATTCTTTTAATGACTTACACAAACATTGCCAACACTGGTGTATTATTTATTTCTTAGCTGATGCCCTTATCCAGGGCGACTTACAATTGTTACAAGATATCACATTATGTTTTACATACAATTCCCCATTTATACAGTTGGGTTTTTACTGGAGCAATCTAGGTGAAGTACCTTGCTCAAGGGTACAGCAGCAGTGTCCCCAACCTGGGATTGAATCCATGACCCTCCGGTCTAGAGTCCAGAGCCCTAACCACTACTCCACACTGCTGCCCAGTGTAGTGTGGGGTCACGCGAAATCTGGTCTCCCCTGGCAACAGGCTTGCGGTTTTGAACCGGTTGCTAAGAAAAGGACACATTGAAGTTACTTGCGTATTCAAATCGAGCGTGCATTGTTGGATTTCATTTAATTACTCTGATAATAGCTATGTTTCCATCAACAAGAACACATTTCTAGCGAACTTGCAAAATGTGGCATATAATATAATATAATATAATATAAATTATATATATATATATATATATGCGAATCTTATCGTACAAAAACAGGTTTCCATTAAAATAGATTCTAGCGAACAAACAGCTCTATGTACCGACACCATGAGCTGAAAAAACTGGTTATCACTCAAATTTTCTTGATCCGAACAACAAAAACTAAAACGTGCAATGCATCTCCATCTATTTCTTGTATAACGTATTGCTGGACTGAAAATGGACCAAGAAGGAATAATATATTCAGTATATCTCCTCCAAATTAAAAAGAATTACCATTGTGCAACTTTTCAGATTTTTTGAAGCTGTACTGTTTCCCTCATATGCAATTTTAAGTAATAATAATAATAATAATAATAATAATAATAATAATAATAATAATAATAATAATAATAATAATAATAATAATAATAAATCAGACAGAATGACAGTCCGGTTTCAGATAGCCTCCGGAGATAGCTGCAACGAAACCTAAAAGATGATATTTCAATCCTGCTTGGGAAAATGAATATTTTGTTTTTTAACAATCAAGGGTGGAATTAATCTGCAGTGGCCAGAGCATTGCCAAGAAATGGTGTACAAAATATTAAAACAGCAGAAAATATGTTTGTAAGAAAAGCGATAGAAAACAGGAGGCACTGGAACCATGTTTAAAGCAGGGGTGCTGAGAGCTCCTCTAGTTCCAGTGTCCTTGCAGTAATGCAGTGGCACTGGAACCATGTTTAAAGCAGGGGTGCTGAGAGCTCCTCTAGTTCCAGTGTCCTTGCAGTAATGCAGTGGCACTGGAACCATGTTTAAAGCAGGGGTGCTGAGAGCTCCTCTAGTTCCAGTGTCCTTGCAGTAATGCAGTGGCACTGGAACCATGTTTAAAGTGGGGGTGCTGAGAGCTCCTCTAGTTCCAGCGCCCTTGCAGTAATGCAGTGGCACTGGAACCATGTTTAAAGCAGGGGTGCTGAAAGCTCCTCTAGTTCCAGCACCCTTGCAGTAATGCAGTGGCACTGGAACCATGTTTAAAGCAGGGGTGCTGAGAGCTCCTCTAGTTCCAGTGTCCTTGCAGTAATGCAGTGGCACTGGAACCATGTTTAAAGTGGGGGTGCTGAGAGCTCCTCTAGTTCCAGTGTCCTTGCAGTAATGCAGTGGCACTGGAACCATGTTTAAAGCAGGGGTGCTGAGAGCTCCTCTAGTTCCAGCGCCCTTGCAGTAATGCAGTGGCACTGGAACCATGTTTAAAGCAGGGGTGCTGAGAGCTCCTCTAGTTCCAGTGTCCTTGCAGTAATGCAGTGGCACTGGAACCATGTTTAAAGCAGGGGTGCTGAGAGCTCCTCTAGTTCCAGCGCCCTTGCAGTAATGCAGTGGCACTGGAACCATGTTTAAAGCAGGGGTGCTGAAAGCTCCTCTAGTTCCAATGCCCTTGCAGTAATGCAGTGGCACTGGAACCATGTTTAAAGCAGGGGTGCTGAGAGCTCCTCTAGTTCCAGCGCCCTTGCAGTAATGCAGTGGCACTGGAACCATGTTTAAAGCAGGGGTGCTGAAAGCTCCTCTAGTTCCAATGCCCTTGCAGTAATGCAGTGGCACTGGAACCATGTTTAAAGCAGGGGTGCTGAAAGCTCCTCTAGTTCCAGTGCCCTTGCAGTAATGCAGTGGCACTGGAACCATGTTTAAAGCAGGGGTGCTAAGAGCTCCTCTAGTTCCAGCGCCCTTGCAGTAATGCAGTGGCACTGGAACCATGTTTAAAGCAGGGGTGCTGAAAGCTCCTCTAGTTCCAATGCCCTTGCAGTAATGCAGTGGCACTGGAACCATGTTTAAAGCAGGGGTGCTGAAAGCTCCTCTAGTTCCAGTGCCCTTGCAGTAATGCAGTGGCACTGGAACCATGTTTAAAGCAGGGGGTGCTGAAAGCTCCTCTAGTTCCAGCACCCTTGCAGTAATGCAGTGGCACTGGAACCATGTTTAAAGCAGGGGGTGCTGAGAGCTCCTCTAGTTCCAGCACCCTTGCAGTAATGCAGTGGCACTGGAACCATGTTTAAAGCAGGGGTGCTGAGAGCTCCTCTAGTTCCAGTGTCCTTGCAGTAATGCAGTGGCACTGGAACCATGTTTAAAGCAGGGGTGCTGAGAGCTCCTCTAGTTCCAGCACACTTGCAGTAATGCAGTGGCACTGGAACCATGTTTAAAGCAGGGGTGCTGAGAGCTCCTCTAGTTCCAGTGTCCTTGCAGTAATGCAGTGGCACTGGAACCATGTTTAAAGCAGGGGGTGCTGAGAGCTCCTCTAGTTCCAGTGTCCTTGCAGTAATGCTATCACAGCATTATGAGGTATGTTTATTTGATATTGGGATATAATGAAGTATACGTAATACTAACGGACAAAATATATGATCTTGTCCTAGTGAGGTCAGTATTTTGTAAGGTGTCTGTTGTGTAATATGACTGTGCCGACCCCTGCATATAAGTGCCATTTAAGATGAATTACTGCAATTATACCTGTGCCCAGCAACCTACAGAATTAACCAACGTTGCATCATAGTCGAATATAATGTTACGTTAACATATTGAATTACATACTGCAGTTTAACACAATTAAGCAGGTTGGTGATTCCCAGTCCTTACATAAAATATGCCTTTACCGTTAACAGAATGCTACATTCATTGTTTACTGAACTAATATGAAGCATCATCATTTATAACATATTTAAAAGTACAACAATTGCAAATAGCATCCATCTAACTGTAATTTTAGGCAACTTAAACTGAACAGAAGTCTCCATAGCTTAGCCATGTAGCTGTCACTCGCTGAAGCTGATTTTACAGGAAATTTACAGATTCTAGTTACTGACGCTTCGTAGAACAAAAGTTTTTTTTTAATCCCCGTACAAAGTTATACTAATCTTATACATGGTTTTAATTGTGAGTATTTAAATGAAAGACGTTAAACGTTTATATACGAACATAGAAACTGTACATAATTCATATTAGTACTGTATTTTGTAACAAACTATTGAAAATGTGTTTTTTCTTAAACATGTACCAGTATGTACGTTTTCTTAAAAGGATAAAGGAATCTTGTTCAAATCACGTCAGTGCGCTCGCTCACCGGTGATGCACAGTAGAGGTCACAGATTCCAAGTACCTGGCACATCATAAATGATATCTTTCTAATTCCTGTGACTGAAGGTAGAAGAATACTCTGTGGCTGCAAAATACCGACAGCATGTAGCCTGCTGGGGTCACGTGACTGCAACCTCTCACTTGGATTGTTTACATCACGTGGATATGTTCGCAGTCCCCAGTAGAATGTACAGATCAGGACTAAACAGTGCATTTTTCTAAATACAACAGTGGAAATCATTTAAGTAACTAATGTATGTCAAAGAAAATATTATAGGAAGGTTGGTGTTTCTGATGCGTTTCACTTAAAAACCAGACATCACGGCATCCAGGCTTGTTAATTCCTGCCACACAGACACAGATGCTAATTCCTGGACTGTCCGGGTCAAACCCGGACAGGTAACAGCCCTAAATCAGGGAGACGGTGTTGAATTCTCAAATGCTCTGCAACCCCCGTAAACAACAACACACATTCTCCCCATTCACTAACGCCGTGACCCGTCCCGTTCCCCTTCCAATACAAACTGAACAACAAGTCCTGCAACAAAGCAATTGTCCGGGTCGTTACAATATAAGTAAAAGTATATAAAAAGCATGACAACCTTTATGTACAAAAATCTTCACTGATATACAATTGAACAAGAACTGCTGAATATTTAATTTCATAAAGTACTGTCATTGTTTATATGATAGTAATGTAAACACAAATTACAGACACGTCTATGTATTCATTTATTTCAATATTTATATTTTACTTTTACCAGATATATCCTTCTAGCTAATTCTTAGAAATGAGGTTTCTTTTTTGTCCAGCGGGGACCGCAAATAGCGTTACTCTCATCAACCAGCATAGACAGAGGAAACCGTACTTCCTTGTGCCAATATTATTATTATTATTATTATTATTATTATTATTATTATTATTATTTATTTCTTAGCAGACGCCCTTATCCAGGACGACTTACAATTGTTACAAGATATCACATTATTTTTACATACAATTACCCATTTATACAGTTGGGTTTTTACTGGAGCAATCTAGGTAAAGTACCTTGCTCAAGGGTACAGCAGCAGTGTCCCCCACCTGGGATTGAACCCACAACCCTCCGGTCAAGAGTCCAGAGCCCTAACCACTACGCCACACTGCTGGGACCACAATGAGTGTTACACTCACAGGAAACCAACAATTTTCAGAGCTTCAGCTCAATCTCAGAATGAGGATGATGAAGAACGACGACTTGAAATATAACACAGTCTGGAGAATTTTCAGCTGACTGACTTCAATCTTTCAAAATACTGTTTGTCTCAACTAATCATCGTGTAGCGCTGACAGTTAACACAACACGCTTGTAATCTGAAGGCTGTAGGTTCAAAAAGATTTTTTTAGAGGCAAACGTTCCATTTTAGAACAGAAATAAATCATTTTGTTTGCCTAGGGCGGCAAAAATCGTTGCACGGCCCATCCACTCAACTGAACCGCAGTTAAACTCTACAGGAGTTCCCGTATTTGAAAGAGATAAGAGCACCAATTCATTACAAATTCAGACAACCAGGTATTATTGTAAAGCAATAGTATATGCAAGACACTAGACGTACAGCTGTTTATATTAAATAGATATTTTCATAACCAGTTTCATACACACATGATTAAAACACCGTCATTATTAACTCTATGTGTAACACTCCCCCCTCTCGTATACTGAATGGTTCGGTCGATAATCAGCTCGTCTCACTGCCCTATTGTAGCCGCTTAAGAAAAAACACACTAATTAAACAGAAGAGTCGTGCAGGACATGCAAAGGATCAGCAGCATATTTCAGGAAAGCAAACGCAACCTACAGAGCAGAGCATCTCCGTGTGTTTCCATCAAACTGAATCAACCCACAGCAAAGCACAGGAAGAGGCGCTGTGCATAAGAATGAACACCGCGCGCTTATTGTATTGCAGAAGAGCTCCCTTTCAAAGAGTCGCCAGTGCTGGAGTTACACAAACTGAACGGAGTGAACGCCACACATGCGAACGACAATGTGATGAAATGGAGTGAACGCCACGCATGCAAACGACAATGTGATGAAATGGAGTGAACGCCACGTATGCAAACGACAATGTGATGAAATGGCGTGAACGCCACGTATGCAAACGACAATGTGATGAAATGGAGTGAACGCCACGCATGCAAACGACAATGTGATGAAATGGAGTGAACGCCACGTATGCAAACGACAATGTGATGAAATGGAGTGAACGCCACGCATGCGAACGACAATGTGATGAAATGGTGTGAACGCCACGCATGCAAACGACAATGTGCTGAAATGGTCGCACCACTGCTGCACAAACGCAAAAGGTCCTCAAAACGCAACTCCTCCAGAGTAATGATGTGTCATTCATGGCGGATGGGCAGCAGTGGGGAGTAGCGGTCAGGGCTCTGGACTCTTGACCGGAGGGTCGTGGGTTCAGTCCCAGGTGGGGATAAGGGCGTCTGCTAAGAAATAAATACATTAAAATAAAATGGAACGCTGCAAACAATTAAAGAGGTAAAAGCCCGATTCGATTCTGTTACCGGTTCTGAATCGATACTGTTTGTCTCTGCGGCTGGATTGGGAGAACTTCTTAAAAACTAAAACTAGCGGATATTTCACGCGGACATGCTTTAAATGAGTATTGATGCACGTGCGCAAAACAGTTTATGAATACGCTCAATGTTTTTATTAGCATGACGCCTAAAAGTCTGCAATAACAAAAGATATACGTTTGTACGCAGTTATTTAAAAGTGACCATAAGTGCAAAAGTGCAGGTTCCACGTATAAAGAGTTTACTGGAGCACTGCTAACTTTGAAATCGGTATAATTATTCTGTTAAGTGAGCCCGAATCAGAATTAGAACAGCTAATTGACAAACGTTACATGCCATGAAGATCTAGCGAAATCTATTTCATATTTACTGTGAAGTATAATAATAGAGAGAGACGCTTACTTCAGGTATTGTCAGTGGGATCTGCAGCACGACTCTAGTCACTCGCTCTGACCGTCTCGGTTCTTCTCTCCAGGGTAAACAGGCAGCTCAAACTAACAGCGACAGGTAATCTGTGTGACTAGACTAGTCCTCACTGCAGATTTAAACCCCTCTCTCGCAGTTCCAGGTACAAGAACACGCCCCCAACACGTCAGCCCCTCCCCGGGTGTCCGCTGTCCGGTGTTAGCCTCTCTCTGTTCTCTTCCAGAGGGACTCGTTAGCGCTTTCCTCTGATGGGAGAGCTGCAGTGAATGCGTCCTTTCTTCTCTTCAGGTGAGAGCCGTCACCAGCCACTCCAATCTGGAGTGGTGTTACAATGTGTTAGTTTAGTTCAAGGAGAACAGTGCTTTTTTTATTTTTTTAATATTTATATATAACTCATATATTATTTGCTTCGGTTCACTTTCACAGATGTATACTGCACTATGAGATTGCAGGAATACAGATTAAGATACTGTGAAAGAAGCCGTTCAAGGGGAGGGGGCAATTTCACCCCCCAGGTGATCATGGAAGTGCAACATTATTATTATTATTATTATTATTATTATTATTATTATTATTATTATTATTATTATTATTATTATTATTTATTTCTTAGCAGAAGCTCTTATCCAGGGCGACTTACAATTGTTACAAGATATCACATTATTTTTTACATACAATTACCCATTTATACAGTTGGGTTTTTACTGGAGCAATCTAGGTAAAGTACCTTGCTCAAGGGTACAGCAGCAGTGTCCCCCACCTGGGATTGAACCCACGACTCTCCGGTCAAGAGCCCTAACCACTACTCCACACTGCTGCCCATTTCACTATCTGAAAGCAAGGCTTGTAAACCCGGATTGTAACCTCGTGTAGTACCAGATATCCTGTAGCAAAATAAAAAATGTGTTTCTTTCACTTAACAATATTAAAAACCCTGTGTGACGCTCCACAGCACGAGTTTGGAATTGAGGTCTCCCTCAGTGTTTTAAATGATACCAGCAGAATAAAACTAGTGAAGGAAACAAAGATACACTTCATTGAAAGTATATTTAAACATGATTTCAAACATATTAAGGAGAAACCAGTTCAAATACAAATGTGGCTTTTTTGTTAAAGATTCTGAATTTAATATTTGAATCAGTTCATAAAAGTGACCAGTAGATGGCAGAATTTTTACTTTTATTTTTTTCAATGCAGTCCAGCAATCCAGTTTATTCTTGCACATTAATTACGCCCCTCTTGTCCCGCCGGCGGAACACGGAACTGCACGTAAATATTATATTTCATAACTCATTTTTAATATTATTACAAAAGCAAAAGAGAAAAAACCTGACTCGATATCAAAATCGTTGTTTTCCTACCGTCAAACAGCGAAGGAATTTTTCGAATCCGTCATTTCACCGCTGAGATATCCCATTCGCAATGTGTCTAGTACCCCCATGCATTCAAAACAAAAGCAATCAACTAGCTTGGGTTTTGCTGCTGTGGTCTTACAACCTTGATGACGGTGAAATCTCCCTGATCACGTTGTAGGGGAGGTCACAAGCTTTCCATTCATGCCTTTACTCACTGTGTTTGTAACCCAATACATCACAGAGTAATTGATGTGCAAACAAACACGCCCACCTCTTGAATGAGATAAGGGGAAAAAAAAAAAAAAAAATCTTTCAAAGGCAAATGCATGTGGCAATAGCTAGCCTGTGAGTTGCCAGAAGATAACGTCCCTTTTAGAACTTAGTATATCAATTGACATAAAGATTTACACAATGTTTATTTTTGGAGAGGTTTGGGGACCCTTGGGCTTAGCTTTGTAAAAACTCCTGTAGAATTTGATCCCTTTGTTCAAACAGTTCCAAATTTTTACCCAGTATATTAGACATGTTGGTGAAGCACTGGAATGCTACAAGTTGAAAAAATGACTATAGAACAGAAAAAAATGAAAAGCGTTTGTTGTTTTTTTATGTATTTTTTCTGGATATCTCCTTCCAGTGTGGTACTGAGTAAGACTTTTATCACACCTGAGGTTTTAGTCTTGATGCCCAAGGGGTTACCTTGAATTCAAGCCCTGAACCATGCCTGTGCTGTCTATACTTTGGAAGATATTGTGATTTATTTAAGGGCACAGCCTCCCAAGCGGAAATTGTCTGTGAGGGGCTGGGGTTTTGAGAGGTTAATAACACCACTATTAGATTTCTGTGGTGTAATTATGTTTCCTTTTCCAATATGGTCCTTGTTAGTGTAAGTGACATTTCCTTGTTCATTTGTATCAGTCTGAACCCCTTCTATACATTTCAGCTTCAGCCCTTGGGTTCCAATGCAACTACAAACTAAAGGTAACAAACCAGGATTATTATTGTTACATGTTTCTGTTTGTAAAAATAAAATGCATATTTTAGTAATCAATCTCCAGAAGTGTGCTTCTAAATGTGTTTCCAAAAGCTGCTCCACATGAAGCACCTCGAAGCTGCTCCACATGAAACACCTCAAAGCTGCTCCACATGAAACACCTCAAAGCTGCTCCACATGAAACACCTCAAAGCTGCTCCACATGAAGCACCTCAAAGCTGCTCCACATGAAGCACCTCAAAGCTGCTCCACATGAAGCACCTCAAAGCTGCTCCACACGAAGCACCTCAAAGCTGCTCCACACGAAACACCTCAAAGCTGCTCCACACGAAACACCTCAAAGCTGCTCCACACGAAGCACCTCAAAGCTGCTCCACACGAAGCACCTCAAAGCTGCTCCACACGAAGCACCTCAAAGCTGCTCCACACGAAGCACCTCAAAGCTGCTCCACACGAAGCACCTCAAAGCTGCTCCACACGAAGCACCTCAAAGCTGCTCCACACGAAGCACCTCAAAGCTGCTCCACACGAAGCACCTCAAAGCTGCTCCACACGAAGCACCTCAAAGCTGCTCCACACGAAGCACCTCAAAGCTGCTCCACACGAAGCACCTCAAAGCTGCTCCACACGAAGCACCTCAAAGCTGCTCCACACGAAGCACCTCAAAGCTGCTCCACACGAAGCACCTCAAAGCTGCTCCACACGAAGCACCTCAAAGCTGCTCCACATGAAACACCTCAAAGCTGCTCCACATGAAGCACCTCTGCAGTGGTGTCATTTTCTGTGACTGTAACAGGGCGAGCAGCCCTGTACATGGTTTATTTATTTTTAGATCGGGGTCTCCCCCTCCGCCCCTGTGCAGTGTATTTATTTTGTATTATTTTTATTGTATTGTATTTATGTCGGCGAGCGCCGTATTTGTTATTGTTTTGATTAAATGACGGCGTAGCCGGTTTGTTTTGTTTAGCGTGGATGGGTAGCCCCATCCACAACATAATTAATTAAAACTCGTGCAGAAGGTGGCCATCTCCCGAATGAATTAAGTGATTTAATTTGTTGCTAATCGGGAGATGGTCACCTGTTATAAAAAGCCTGCATCTCTCTAGCTCGTGGTGGGTGTTGTAGGTGCGGAGAGAGCGAGACGGAGATTAAAAACGAAAAACGAAACTAAAAGAAAATAACATGGGAACAGTGAAGGCAAGCTGCCCAGCCTGACCTGTGTTTGATTTATTTTGTGTTCGTGATTTGTTTTTGTTTACCCTTTTATTTTGCTCTGTGAGCGAGTGTTTTTGTTTGAATATTTTATTTATTTTTTGTTTGCTTTAAATAAAACGGTGCCCGCGCCACTGCACCGTACCTTTTTGTTTTTGTTGTCCCTTTTTCTGCCGTGACGTCAGACCCTCAGCCATTCCTGTCACACGTGGTGTCCTGCGTGGGATCGCAGCGCCTCCAGGACGCAGGCAGAAGAGGGTACTGCAGCTTTTTCGTTTTTTTTTCGATTATTGTGTGTGGAGGGATAAAAGGAGAGTGAAGAGGAGGATGGGAGGAAGGAAGATGGGAGGAAGAAGGATGAGGAGACAGCAGCCACTGCAGCAGCAACAGCCGCAGCAAGTCTGCCTTACCTGCCTGTTGGGGGAGGAGTGGTGTTTTAACTGTGGGGAGCCATGGCACATTTCCCCTGGCACCTTCCCCATATGGCAGGAGGAGGGGACAGACAGAGGTGAGGAGGAGGAGGAGGAGGCAGAGAGGAAAAGTGGAACGAGGGGAAGAGGAGTGGTGCACCAACTGCATGAGGTACGGGCATGAGGAGCACCACTGCCTGGAGGTCTTCAAAGACACGGACCTGGAGTGGGAGGAGCCTGAACGTCCTGCCCCTAAAAGGGAGGAGCCCGAACGTCCTGCGCCTAAAAGGGAGGAGCCTGAACGTCCTGCCCCTAAAAGGGAGGAGCCCGAACGTCCTGCGCCTAAAAGGGAGGAGCCCGAACGTCCTGCGCCTAAAAGGGAGGAGCCCGAACGTCCTGCGCCTAAAAGGGAGGAGCCCGAACGTCCTGCCCCTAAAAGGGAGGAGCCAGAATGTCCTGCGCCTAAAAGGGAGGAGCCCGAACGTCCTGCGCCTAAAAGGGAGGAGCCTGAACGTCCTGCCCCTAAAAGGGAGGAGCCCGAACGTCCTGCCCCTAAAAGGGAGGAGCCCGAACGTCCTGCGCCTAAAAGGGAGGAGCCCGAACGTCCTGCGCCTAAAAGGGAGGAGCCCGAACGTCCTGCGCCTAAAAGGGAGGAGTCGGTGCGTCCACGGCCCGAGAGGGGGGAGTCGGTGCGTCCACGGCCCGAGAGGGGGGAGTCGGTGCGTCCATGGCCCGAGAGGGGGGAGTCGGTGCGTCCACAGCTCAAGAAGGGGAAGGCTGAAGGTCCACAGCCCAGGTACCTGCCAGCAGAGGGAGAGTTCCTGCTGGTTACACCTCCACCTCTGTGGGAGGACTGTGAGTCGCTCCCACCTCCGCCAGCAGAGGGAGCATACCTGCTGGTTCCAACTCGACCGCCCTGGGAGGACTGGGTGTCGCTCCCACCACCACCAGCAGAGGGAGCATACCTGCTGGTGCCACCTCCGTCTCCGTGGGAGGACGACATGTCGCTCCCACCACCACCACCAGCAGAGGGAGCATGCCTGCTGGTTCCGCTTCCACCACCGCCAGCAGAGGGAACATGCCTGCTGGTTTCCCTGTTGCAGCCAGAAGGGGAGGCGCCCCTGCCACCTTCGCTGCCAGAAGGGGAGGAGCCGCCTTCGCAGCCTGAAGGGGAGGAAGCCCTGCCGCCTTCGCAGCCTGAAGGGGAGGAAGCCCTGCCGCCTTCGCAGCCTGAAGGGGAGGAAGCCCTGCCACCTTGGCAGCCTGAAGGGGAGGAAGCCCTGCCGCCTTGGCAGCCTGAAGGGGAGGAAGCCCTGCCGCCTTCGCAGCCTGAAGGGGAGGAAGCCCTGCCGCCTTGGCCGCCTGAAGGGGAGGAAGCCCTGCCGCCTTGGCCGCCAGAAGGGGAGGAGCCCCTGCCACCTTGGCAGCCTGAAGGGGAGGAGCCCCTGCCACCTTGGCCGCCAGAAGGGGAGAAGCCCCTGCCGCCTTGGCTGCCAGAAGAGGAGGAGCCCCTGCCGCCTTTACCGTCAGGAGGAGAGGAGCAGGAGCTACCTCTACCTCCTCCACCACCACCATTGGGAGAAGTGGAGCTCCTGCTGCCGCCTTCATGGCCAGGGGCTCCCATCCCGCCGTCGGCATCGCCTAGGGTCGCCTGTGTCTCCCTTGCATCTCCTAGGGTTGCTGCCGGTCCTGCGTCGCCTCCTGAGGGTCCGCTGCCGCTGCCGTCGCCTCCCGAGGGTCCACCGTCACCTGGGGTCGCCTGAGGTCAGGAGACCAGCTCCCCCTGCCTCACTTTCGCGGCAGGAGAGAGTGTGGAGGGAGCCCCGGAAGACGGAGCAGCCGACCACGAAGAATTGGGGGGTGCCGGAGATTCCACCATGGCCACCCCCCGGAAACAACTTGCTTCCCCCTCTTCCGGGACTTTGAGACTGAGGGGGGAGGTGGCCGTTGGGGCCATGTGTGCGTTGCACAAGGGGGGGATATGTAACAGGGCGAGCAGCCCTGTACATGGTTTATTTATTTTTAGATCGGGGTCTCCCCCTCCGCCCCTGTGCAGTGTATTTATTTTGTATTATTTTTATTGTATTGTATTTATGTCGGCGAGTGCCGTATTTGTTATTGTTTTGATTAAATGACGGCGTAGCCGGTTTGTTTTGTTTAGCCCCATCCACAACATAATTAATTAAAACTCGTGCAGAAGGTGGCCATCTCCCGAATGAATTAAGTGATTTAATTTGTTGCTAATCGGGAGATGGTCACCTGTTATAAAAAGCCTGCATCTCTCTAGCTCGTGGTGGGTGTTGTAGGTGCGGAGAGAGCAAGACGGAGATTGAAAACGAAACTAAAAGAAAATAACATAGGAACAGTGAAGGCAAGCTGCCCAGCCTGACCTGTGTTTGATTTATTTTGTGTTCGTGATTTGTTTTTGTTTACCCTTTTATTTTGCTCTGTTTGAATATTTTATTTATTTTTTGTTTGCTTTAAATAAAACGGCGCCCGCGCCACTGCACCATACCTTTTTGTTTTTGTTGTCCCTTCTGCCGTGACGTCAGACCCTCAGCCATTCCTGTCACAGTGACCTTAATGTTTTAAAGTAATGCTGGATTTTGTTTGTTGTTTTTCCCATTTCCGCATGCATGACATCCCTGTACAGTGCAAACCTGTTTGAGGATCCATTGCTCCTGATCCAATCTAAATCAATCTGCATGCTGTTTGGATTAATAGACTTCTCTTCTCCTAGACAGGCAGCACAAATAGTGGAGCCGAGCAGTAAAGCAATAAAGAAAAACACTTCACAACAGTTCAGTGTAAAATCAATGCAAAGTTTATTAGTGGCTTCTGAACAGTGAAATGTGTAAAGGTGTTCTCTTTTAATAGCATGATCTACACTTCACACTGTCTTACAGGATGCAATTGATACACAATATATAAAGATTTAAACATTCTACTGTAATGGCAGTGCTGATATATATGTACAGCTCAGACAAAAGTTTAGCATCACCTAGAATTTGTTGGTATAGTTAAAAACAAAACAAAAAAAAACAACTATATGAACATAATTCAGAACTTTTATTTAACATTGTGAAATCAAAGAAACTACACAAGGATATCACAAGTGTCTACTGGATGCCATAATAGTAGTACAGTACTTCATCATAGATTTCAAAATGTCACTTTTTCATTCAGTATATGGAAAACTACAAAGCAGTGTGTAATTCAATGTGTTCATGTAACATTATTCAGCAGATTTCATTCGAATTTATGAAGCAAAATTAGTTCATTCCACAGAGTGAGGCAAAACCTTTAGCCAGAGTTGTAGTCTATTTCTAATAGACTTATCTGTGCTTTTTAATACGTAAAGTGAAAATGTCTAAATTGCAACACAATGAATGCAAAGAGATTCTGAGTCCTAATAAATTCATAGAAAAAAAATGTAAAAACAATAAAACAGTGTTATGCGTATAAGGTTTATCATCTTGTTATCTGATCTAAAACAAAACCCCTGAGTCGTGGGCCAGGCTTGTTCTCAGCTGCGTCCCCAGTGTGTTCAAAGCCCAGCTCAGGACACTGGAAATGCAGCTGAACTCACACACTGAGAACAAGCAGGCAGCAGAGAAGACTGAGCCCACACTCCAGGGCTTACATCATGATACACTAGCAAAGGAATTCCATGATACAGAGGGAATTCCATTTCTCATTTCATGAAGACTGAGCCCACACTCCAGGGCTTACATCATGATACACTAGCAAAGGAATTCCATTTCTCATTTCATGAAGACTGATCCCACACTCCAGGGCTTACATCATGAGACACTAGCAAAGGAATTCCATTTCTCATTTCATGAAGACTGAGCCCACACTCCAGGACTTACATCATGAGACACTAGCAAAGGAATTCCATTTCTCATTTCATGAGGACTGAGCCCACACTCCAGGGCTTACATCATGATACACTAGCAAAGGAATTCCATGATACAGAGGGAATCCCATTTCTCATTTCATGAAGACTGAGCCCACACTCCAGGGCTTACATCATGATACACTAGCAAAGGAATTCCATTTCTCATTTCATGAAGACTGAGCCCACACTCCAGGGCTTACATCATGATACACTAGCAAAGGAATCCCATTTCTCATTTCATGAAGACTGAGCCCACACTCCAGGGCTTACATCATGAGACACTAGCAAAGGAATTCCTTTTCTCATTTCATGAAGACTGAGCCCACACTCCAGGGCTTACATCATGAGACACTAGCAAAGGAATTCCATTTCTCATTTCATGAAGACTGAGCCCACACTCCAGGGCTTACATCATGATACACTAGCAAAGGAATCACATTTCTCATTTCATGAAGACTGAGCCCACACTCCAGGGCTTACATCATGAGACACTAGCAAAGGAATTCCATTTCTCATTTCATGAAGACTGAGCCCACACTCCAGGGATGACATCATGAGACACTAGCAAAGGAATTCCATTTCTCATTTCATGAAGACTGAGCCCACACTCCAGGGCTTACATCATGATACACTTGCAAAGGAATTCCATGACACAGAGGGAATCCCATTTCTCATTTCATGAAGACTGAGCCCACACTCCAGGGCTTACATCATGATACACTAGCAAAGGAATTCCATTTCTCATTTTATGAAGACTGAGCCCATACTCCAGGGCTTACATCATGATACACTAGCAAAGGAATTCCATTTCTCATTTCATGAAGACTGAGCCCACACTCCACGGCTTACATCATGATACACTAGCAAAGGAATTCCATTTCTCATTTCATGAAGACTGAGCCCACACTCCAGGGCTTACATCATGATACACTAGCAAAGGAATTCCATGATACAGAGGGAATCCCATTTCTCATTTCATGAAGACTGAGCCCACACTCCAGGGCTTACATCATGATACACTAGCAAAGGAATTCCATTTCTCATTTCATGAAGACTGAGCCCACACTCCAGGGCTTACATCATGATACACTAGCAAAGGAATCCCATTTCTCATTTCATGAAGACTGAGCCCACACTCCAGGGCTTACATCATGATACACTAGCAAAGGAATTCCATTTCTCATTTCATGAAGACTGAGCCCACACTCCAGGGCTTACATCATGATACACTAGCAAAGGAATCCCATTTCTCATTTCATGAAGACTGAGCCCACACTCCAGGGCTTACATCATGATACACTAGCAAAGGAATTCCATTTCTCATTTCATGAAGACTGAGCCCACACTCCAGGACTTACACCATATGACACTAGCAAAGGAATTCCATTTCTCATTTCATGAGGACTGAGCCCACACTCCAGGGCTTACATCATGATACACTAGCAAAGGAATTCCATGATACAGAGGGAATCCCATTTCTCATTTCATGAAGACTGAGCCCACACTCCAGGGCTTACATCATGATACACTAGCAAAGGAATTCCATTTCTCATTTCATGAAGACTGAGCCCACACTCCAGGGCTTACATCATGAGACACTAGCAAAGGAATCCCATTTCTCATTTCATGAAGACTGAGCCCACACTCCAGGGCTTACATCATGAGACACTAGCAAAGGAATTCCTTTTCTCATTTCATGAAGACTGAGCCCACACTCCAGGGCTTACATCATGAGACACTAGCAAAGGAATTCCATTTCTCATTTCATGAAGACTGAGCCCACACTCCAGGGCTTACATCATGATACACTAGCAAAGGAATCACATTTCTCATTTCATGAAGACTGAGCCCACACTCCAGGGCTTACATCATGAGACACTAGCAAAGGAATTCCATTTCTCATTTCATGAAGACTGAGCCCACACTCCAGGGCTTACATCATGAGACACTAGCAAAGGAATTCCATTTCTCATTTCATGAAGACTGAGCCCACACTCCAGGGCTTACATCATGATACACTAGCAAAGGAATTCCATTTCTCATTTCATGAAGACTGAGCCCACACTCCAGGGCTTACATCATGATACACTAGCAAAGGAATTCCATGACACAGAGGTAATCCCATTTCTCATTTCACAAAGCCTCTAAGAACAATTCTATAATTGAGAGTTTAGAGTTTTATCTAGATTGATTAGTTCTCTTATAAAACCTATTTGATGTTTTACACGATTGAGGATTTACTATGAACCCACATACACACTCTAGACACAAGGAATGTTTCATCAATAGTAGTATTGTATTCAGAGCACAAATATTTAACAGAAATCACAAAAGTCATTAAGTCAATCTCTTGGTTTTCTAAGCATAACAGTCATAAAGTCAAAGCTCTCAGCCTGCGTTAAAGCAGCTAGCAGGGCCAGTGAAATATGACACTGCTTACACTCACACACACACATACAGCCTAAACTGAAATGGGTCAGACAATCTTACAATAGATCACACTAAAGCTTACTAATAGTAAATTGTTTAACGATATAGCAAGATTACTTTAAAATACATTCTTCATCCAACTATGAGATAGATTACTTATAGTTACTTAATCAAGTTTCACTAAAACGTTATTTCACACACAAGGTGTGCAAACTAAACAATTAACATTTCAATTGTACGTGATAGTGTTACAATTATGTCTTCCTCGCGTCAAACCGCTTCTTGTTGCCGCTGTGAATTATCTGTACAGAATTCAACTGTCCTTTCAGCCTAATCCAGTCCAGATGCCACCCAGCCCTGCTCACCTAGTTCAGGGGTCACACAGTTCAGTGTGTCTGCAGGAAAGGAGCCCTTTTTCTTCAAGACACATATTTCATTAATCTGTCCAGTTACATTTATAATACACTTTCATGTATTAATATCATATTCAGGGAATATTCACCACAAACAGCAGCATCTTCCCCTTTTTCAATGGCTCCCTTGTGTTTGTTCAGTTCCATTGCAGATCTGTATCTCAGGAATCATTAACAGTTTAAACAATGAGAAACCTTTTACATACAGAGGTAATGGAAACATAATAATGTGCCCTTTATACACACAGATACTGGAAAAAATACAGGAACTCAAACTCAATGTCAATGCAATCCTTTATAAATAACTAAACCTGCCTTTGGATGTACTGCATTGTCACTCTAATGATATCATACTGATACAAAATACAAGCAAACAAGCCATATTTTGCCCAAAGGATTAAACAGCTAATGGTGATTCCACAAAAGCACCAGCTCTGTTACTGTCAAACAGTCTGAGGCAACTTCACTCTGCAGATTGTTTATATCAATTATTCATAAACTGTATAACTATGAATGTAGTAATAATGGTAATGTTGCAGCATGTATGTATTGCAGATTTGAGTAAATGCAACTTTTATGACTCTTTTACTTGCAAACCTTTCATGCTTTACAGTATATTTATACAGCTCTAATATTGTGGGTCTGTCATAATTGCACACACAGCAATTTACACAATAAAAATGATAGGAATTGTATTTCAATCCCACTGCATTGAAGCAGGGCTCCAGTATACAACAAGCTTGGAGGTTCTCAGTACTTAAAGGGTGCATGAGGACCTTTTTATTTGATTGTGTCGCATGTTCCCATGTGTCTACAACTGCTTACAGAAGGTGTGCATATTGTTTAATTTGTTGTTTTATTTTTATATTTTGACCACTTTTTTAAACTTTTAAATTGCATTCACTGCCTCAAGGACCTCTCAGAACTACATTTCCCATCATCCTCCTGCTCACTGGTAAATTCATCTCAGTTACATATGTGAGCAGGAGGATGATGGGAAATGTAGTTCTGAGAGGTCCATGCAGGTACATGGGAAGCCATCTTGAGGCAGCGAGCAATTTAAAAGTTTAAAAAAGTGGTCAAAATGTATAAAAAAATGAAAACAATAAACACCTTACGTAAACACATGGGAACATGTAACACAATAAAATAAAAGGTCTGTATGTGCCCTTTAAACACTCAAAGCAGTCAAGTTCATTCAAACCCAAAACAGCACTTGCTCCAGTGCAAAGTTTGCACCACGTGAAATAAAAAAAAAAAGAAAAAAAGGTTGTTTCAGCTTGTGCTTGCACTGGTGCAATAGCTTACAGGCCATTCTAGTAATATGAAGGGCACACTGCTGCCACACCCATGAAGAGAGTTTTAGTTTTAGATTCTTTTAAATAATTTACTTCTTTTCTCACCGACACTGGTACAGTAATGGTATTTTAAAAATATGATGTGTTATCGGCAACGTTGTTTAATGTGTTCACAGAAACAAGCTTGGCATAAATCCTCACAGCATGATGAGTGAGATTCATTTCCAATGCAGTTCATTCTGAAAGAATGGGTCTGTCTCCTTCAGTTTGACACGCTCCCCTTCTCAGTGTCTCTGGATTCAGGCTGGCTCTCACTCCTGGAGACCCCCTTCATTTACTGCAGGGTGAGAGAGAGACAAGGAATCAGTCAGCTCTCCACACACTCAAGCAAGCAGGGTGGAGAGGCGAGGGACTGGGAGGGGAGGGAGGCTGGCTCCAGTGTGAATTCGCTGGTGTCTTTTTAGGTTTCCTAACTGACTGAAGCTCTCCCCACATTTAACACAGTGATACGGCTTTTCTTCAGTGTGAATGCGTTGGTGTCTATTTAGGCTTCCTGACTCACTGAAGCTCTCCCCACATTCAGTACAGTGATATGGCTTCTCTCCAGTGTGAATTCGCTGGTGTCTTTTTAGGTTTCCTAACCGACTGAAGCTCTCCCCACATTCAGTACAGTGATACGGCTTCTCTCCAGTGTGAGTTCTCTGGTGATTTTTTAGTTTACCTTTCTCAGTGAAGCTTTTCCCACATTCAAAACAGCAATATGGCTTCTCTCCAGTGTGAAATCGATGGTGTCTTTTTAGGCTTCCTAACATATTAAAGCTCTTCCCACATTCAGTACATTTATGCGGCTTCTCTCCAGTGTGAATTCGCTGGTGTTTGTTTAGTGTTCCTTTCTCAGTGAAGCTTTTCCCACATTCAAAACAGCGATATGGCTTCTCTCCAGTGTGAAATCGATGGTGTCTTTTTAGGCTTCCTGACACATTAAAGCTCTTTCCACATTCAGTACATTGATACGGCTTCTCTCCAGTGTGAATTCGCTGGTGTTTGTTTAGTGTTCCTTTCTCAGTGAAGCTTTTCCCACATTTAAAACAGTGATATGGCTTCTCTCCAGTGTGAAATCGAAGGTGTCTTTTTAGGCCTCCTGACGCACTGAAGCTCTCCCCACATTCAGTACATTGATATGGCTTCTCTCCAGTGTGAATTCGCTGGTGTGTTTTTAGGTTTCCTGGCCAGCTGAAACTCTTCCCACATTCATTACATTGATGTGATATCTTTGGCCGGGATATTTTTTCTGTATCCTTAAACAAGCAGCCAATAGACTTCTCTTCAATGTGGACAGGCTGCAGTTCAGTCTCGTCCTCTTTAATCTGAACAGGCTCCAATTCAGTCTCCTCTTCTTTAATGTGGACAGGCTCCAGTTCAGTCTCCTCTTCTTTAATGTGAACAGGCTCCAATTCAGGCTCTTCTTTAATGTGAACAGGCTCCAGTTCAGTCTCTTCTTCTTTCATGTGGACAGGCTCCAGTTCAGTCTCTTCTTTAATGTGGACAGGCTCCAGTTCAGTCTCTTCTTTAATGTGGACAGGCTCCAGTTCAGTCTCTTCCTCTTTAATGTGGACAGGCTCCAGTTCAGTCTCTTCCTCTTTAATGTGGACAGGCTCCAGTTCAGTCTCTTCTTCTTTCATGTGGACAGGCTCCAGTTCAGTCTCTTCTTTAATGTGGACAGGCTCCAGTTCAGTCTCTTCTTTAATGTGGACAGGCTCCAGTTCAGTCTCTTCCTCTTTAATGTGGACAGGCTCCAGTTCAGTCTCTTCCTCTTTAATGTGGACAGGCTCCAGTTCAGTCTCTTCTTCTTTCATGTGGATAGGCTCCAGTTCAGTCTCTTCTTTAATGTGGACAGGCTCCAGTTCAGTCTCTTCTTTAATGTGGACAGGCTCCAGTTCAGTCTCTTCTTTCATGTGGACAGGCTCCAGTTCAGTCATCTCCTGTTTAATGCAGACAGGTACCAACTCCAGAACCTCCTCCTGTTTAATGTAAACAGACTCCATATTTCTAACTTTGCTTTCACCAGGACAAGGCAGTCCTGAAAACAGAAAAAGAAATGAAGTATTACGATCTGTTCTCTACTGATATGATGTCTTACAACTCAGACCTGAACTGGCTTAGGTTCGATCAGATTCAAAGATTCTTATCATTTGACCACCCGTTTAAAACATAAATGCGTGTCTCAGTGATGTCACGCAAAAAAATAAGAGATCAGAGAGTGAAATCCAATCCCTCCCTAATGCAATGATATGCGTTTCCAACTTGCACGGCAGTATGGTGTCCCAGTAAGTCAAAAAAATGACGTCCTTAAAGGGTTAAGTGCACATGTATAATATGTTAGTCTTTATAGAATACCTGTGAAAAGTAAAATATAAAGGCCAGTTTACTTACCTGTTGTTAAAGGAGGACAGCAGGACAGCAGGGTGGCAGCATGAAGAGGAAAAGAGAAAAAGAGTTAGGCAGGAACGCTGAGCACAGGGATCTCTTTGAAACAATGCACATTTTAATAGTAAATAATGTACATACTGGCAGCATCATTACTGCGTTTGTGAGAGCAGTCTGCAAGACGCCATGTTGTGGGACATTGATCATTGCCTTGGCTGGTTATTATTATTATTATTATTATTATTATTATTATTATTATTATTATTATTATTATTAGGCAGACTTTATCCAAAGAGACTTACATGTGTTACAGGGCAGTACACTACTAGAATACAATGAGATAAAAACCCATTAAAACACCAGAATAATTCTAGAACCCTTCTCAATTTTTTGCAAAAATTACAAGAAATTTACAGATTTAGCTCGATTTACATGATTCATTCAAAACTCAAAAAGGAGGAAAATCTAAAAATTACAAGTGTTTTAAAATTTTAAACAGGTCTACTCATTCTTTGCAATAACACCAAACTTTTTTTTACTCTATAACTTGTCATGAAAATAAAAAATGAAAGACTTTTTTAAGAAACTAGTTACAAAAATGTAACCTTCTATTATACATGGTTTGCTGTTTCATACTTGGAAACAATACTGTTTTTGATTTTAAGCAATTGAATTTAAATATTTACATTGATTAAACCTATAAATTTCTATAACAACTGTGCCTTTAAAACAGCAATATAAATATTATAAAACTGTTTAATTGGATTGTGTAAGTGTTGAATTGTTTAATGGGTGTGAGGATTGTGGAAGTGTTGAATCTGCTGAAACCCCAGAGCACAGCTATCACTGCACAGCACAAACCCCAGAACACAGCTATCACTGCCCAGCACAAACCACAGAGCACAGCTATCACTGCACAGCACAAACCCCAGAGCACAGCTATCACTGCCCAGCACAAACCAGAGCACAGCTATCACTGCCCAGCACAAACCAGAGCACAGCTATCACTGCCCAGCAAACCCCAGAGCACAGCTATCACTGCACAGCAAACCCCAGAGCACAGCTATCACTGCACAGCACAAACCCAAGAGCACAGCTATCACTGCCCAGCACAAACCCCAGAGCACAGCTATCACTGCCCAGCACAAACCCCAGAGCACAGCTATCACTGCACAGCAAACCCCAGAGCACAGCTATCACTGCCCAGCAAACCCCAGAGCACAGCTATCACTGCACAGCAAACCCCAGAGCACAGCTATCACTGCACAGCACAAACCCCAGAGCACAGCTATCACTGCCCAGCACAAACCCCAGAGCACAGCTATCACTGCACAGCACAAACCCCAGAGCACAGCTATCACTGCACAGCACAAACCCCAGAGCACAGCTATCACTGCACAGCACAAACCCCAGAGCACAGCTATCACTGCACAGCACAAACCCCAGAGCACAGCTATCACTGCACAGCACAAACCAGAGCACAGCTATCACTGCCCAGCACAAACCAGAGCACCACTATCACTGCACAGCACAAACCCCAGAGCACAGCTATCACTGCACAGCACAAACCCCAGAGCACAGCTATCACTGCCCAGCACATCCCCAGAGCACAGCTATCACTGCCCAGCAAACCCCAGAGCACAGCTATCACTGCCCAGCACAAACCAGAGCACAGCTATCACTGCCCAGCACAAACCAGAGCACAGCTATCACTGCCCAGCAAACCCCAGAGCACAGCTATCACTGCACAGCAAACCCCAGAGCACAGCTATCACTGCACAGCACAAACCCAAGAGCACAGCTATCACTGCCCAGCACAAACCCCAGAGCACAGCTATCACTGCCCAGCACAAACCCCAGAGCACAGCTATCACTGCACAGCACAAACCCCAGAGCACAGCTATCACTGCACAGCACAAACCCCAGAGCACAGCTATCACTGCACAGCACAAACCCCAGAGCACAGCTATCACTGCACAGCACAAACCAGAGCACAGCTATCACTGCCCAGCACAAACCAGAGCACCACTATCACTGCACAGCACAAACCCCAGAGCACAGCTATCACTGCACAGCACAAACCCCAGAGCACAGCTATCACTGCCCAGCACATCCCCAGAGCACAGCTATCACTGCCCAGCAAACCCCAGAGCACAGCTATCACTGCCCAGCACAAACCAGAGCACAGCTATCACTGCCCAGCACAAACCAGAGCACAGCTATCACTGCCCAGCAAACCCCAGAGCACAGCTATCACTGCACAGCAAACCCCAGAGCACAGCTATCACTGCACAGCAAACCCCAGAGCACAGCTATCACTGCCCAGCACAAACCCCAGAGCACAGCTATCACTGCCCAGCACAAACCCCAGAGCACAGCTATCACTGCCCAGCACAAACCCCAGAGCACAGCTATCACTGCCCAGCAAACCCCAGAACACAGCTATCACTGCACAGCAAACCCCAGAGCACAGCTATCACTGCACAGCAAACCCCAGAGCACAGCTATCACTGCACAGCACAAACCCCAGAGCACAGCTATCACTGCACAGCACAAACCAGAGCACAGCTATCACTGCCCAGCACAAACCCCAGAGCACAGCTATCACTGCACAGCACAAACCCCAGAGCACAGCTATCACTGCCCAGCACATCCCCAGAGCACAGCTATCACTGCACAGCACAAACCAGAGCACAGCTATCACTGCCCAGCACAAACCCCAGAGCACAGCTATCACTGCACAGCAAACCCCAGAGCACAGCTATCACTGCACAGCACAAACCCCAGAGCACCGCTATCACTGCACAGCACAAACCCCAGAACACAGCTATCACTGCACAGCACAAACCCCAGAGCACAGCTATCACTGCACAGCACAAACCCCAGAGCACAGCTATCACTGCACAGCACAAACCCCAGAGCACAGCTATCACTGCACAGCACAAACCAGAGCACAGCTATCACTGCCCAGCACAAACCAGAGCACCACTATCACTGCACAGCACAAACCCCAGAGCACAGCTATCACTGCACAGCACAAACCCCAGAGCACAGCTATCACTGCCCAGCACATCCCCAGAGCACAGCTATCACTGCCCAGCAAACCCCAGAGCACAGCTATCACTGCCCAGCACAAACCAGAGCACAGCTATCACTGCCCAGCACAAACCAGAGCACAGCTATCACTGCCCAGCAAACCCCAGAGCACAGCTATCACTGCACAGCAAACCCCAGAGCACAGCTATCACTGCACAGCAAACCCCAGAGCACAGCTATCACTGCACAGCACAAACCCCAGAGCACAGCTATCACTGCCCAGCACAAACCCCAGAGCACAGCTATCACTGCCCAGCACAAACCCCAGAGCACAGCTATCACTGCCCAGCAAACCCCAGAACACAGCTATCACTGCACAGCAAACCCCAGAGCACAGCTATCACTGCACAGCAAACCCCAGAGCACAGCTATCACTGCACAGCACAAACCCCAGAGCACAGCTATCACTGCACAGCACAAACCAGAGCACAGCTATCACTGCCCAGCACAAACCCCAGAGCACAGCTATCACTGCACAGCACAAACCCCAGAGCACAGCTATCACTGCCCAGCACATCCCCAGAGCACAGCTATCACTGCACAGCACAAACCAGAGCACAGCTATCACTGCCCAGCACAAACCCCAGAGCACAGCTATCACTGCACAGCAAACCCCAGAGCACAGCTATCACTGCACAGCACAAACCCCAGAGCACCGCTATCACTGCACAGCACAAACCCCAGAACACAGCTATCACTGCCCAGCACAAACCACAGAGCACAGCTATCACTGCACAGCACAAACCACAGAGCACAGCTATCACTGCCCAGCACAAACCAGAGCACAGCTAACACTGCACAGCAAACCCCAGAGCACAGCTATCACTGCCCAGCACAAACCAGAGCACAGCTATCACTGCCCAGCACAAACCAGAGCACAGCTATCACTGCCCAGCACAAATCCCAGAACACAGCTATCACTGCCCAGCACAAACCCCAGAGCACAGCTATCACTGCCCAGCAAACCCCAGAGCACAGCTATCACTGCCCAGCACAAACCCCAGAACACAGCTATCACTGCCCAGCTAAAAACCCAGAGCACAGCTATCACTGCACAGCACATTCCCAGAGCACAGCTATCACTGCCCAGCACAAACCAGAGCACAGCTATCACTGCCCAGCACAAACCCCAGAACACAGCTATCACTGCCCAGCTAAAAACCCAGAGCACAGCTATCACTGCACAGCACATCCCCAGAGCACAGCTATCACTGCCCAGCACAAACCAGAGCACAGCTATCACTGCCCAGCACATCCCCAGAGCACAGCTATCACTGCCCAGCACAAACCAGAGCACAGCTATCACTGCCCAGCACAAACCCCAGAACACAGCTATCAATGCACAGCACAAACCCCAGAGCACAGCTATCACTGCCCAGCACAAACCCCAAAGCACAGCTATCACTGCCCAGCAAACCCCAGAGCACAGCTATCACTGCACAGCACAAACCCCAGAGCACAGCTATCACTGCCCAGTACAAACCCCAGAACACAGCTATCACTGCCCAGCAAACCCCAGAGCACAGCTATCACTGCACAGCAAACCACAGAGCACAGCTATCACTGCCCAGCACAAACCAGAGCACAGCTATCACTGCCCACTACAGCATGAACAGACGTGTTGAGAATAAAACCAGCCCCAGTGTCAATCTTTCTATTGCACCAATTCTAAAAACTACTTGGAGGCAATTGCCAAACCCCTTCCCTTTTATAATTTCCACCCTTACCACAGCAGTTGGATACGCGATGGACTGCTGTATATGATGATAAATTACTAAAATGAATACATAAATAAAGTATGCGTTTGGTGAAATTTGTCACGTGACCGGTTATACATCTAGCATATTATTCAACGTTTAACCACCTTTGTAGAGTTTATACATTTAAACTTCCCATCCCTAGTATATCCATTGCTGCAGCACCAGTGGATGATGGATGTGTCTTGTGTCATCTGGAAAGAGCTGCATGTTCTACCTCTTGCCTGATGATGGCAGTCTGAAGTTACTTGTGTTGTCTGGTTCCTTTGGCTGCTTGTGTGGGGTGGGAATGGAGAGTTAGGGTTAAGAACACTAATGCCACGTTCCCTTGCTTTTGTGGCGATGAGTTCAACCCTAACTGCTGCATTAACATAGTTTACTGCAATGAATTTCTTTGCTTTTTGAGAAGACAGTTTTTATATTTATTATAAACTAGAGCTCTTGTGTGGAGGTGTTCCATACATGACTGCTGCATTTCACCACATTGTATTAGACACGTTAATGCAAAGAGTGCAAACTCAGTAACTCTAGCAAAATAGTACAACAAGGTTGATTGTATATACATTGTTTTTTTAATCTATGACACATCATTTTAAGATAAGAAATGCTGGACTGTTATCATTTTTATTACTATAACTCAGGAAACGTTTCATATATTTTCACCAAACCCTCGAAAGGCCCGTCCTCAGCACAGACCGCGTGTACCTCACTCAGTTTGGTGCATAAATTCAATTCAGTGAGCAAAAAAAACATGTTAGGTAAAAGGGGGAAAAGGGAATCTTTACGAAAAAACAGGTATCCAGACCTCGTTAACCATTATTATTATTATTATTATTATTATTTATTTCTTAGCAGACGCCCTTATCCAGGGCGACTTACAATTGTTACAAAGTATCACATTATACATTATTTCACATTATACAGATATCACATTATTTTTACATACAATTACCCATTTATACAGTTGGGTTTTTACTGGAGCAATCTAGGTAAAGTACTTTGCTCAAGGGTACAACAGCAGTGTCCCCCACCTGGGATTGAACCCACAACCCTCCGGTCAAGAGTCCAGAGCCCTAACCACTACTCCACACTGCTGCCCAATACGCCCAATGCCCATACGCGGTGGTGTAAGAGGAACATTCACCATTGTGGGCAATTCCAACAAACCCCGCCAAAGTTAAAGTGCAGTTAGAGGTTTAACAGAAAGCTATTGCGCCACTATAATATGATTATTAATGTTCACTTCAGATTTATCGATTTCACACTGTAAAAAAAACACCTTACAGCTGGCAAGCGACAGAGCATAGTGAAAAAGAATCCATGTTTCAGTGTTTCGCATCTTATGAATCAGACACTTGAAATAAGATGCATGTCTACGTACTGTCATTTTACTAACATTTTAAAACACCCTGCGTCGAAGTAATTAGAGCACATTTGTGCAATTTCTGAAAAATAATGCATTTCCCGCAGATATTATGATAAACACTATAGATTTAAATTTACAGATGCAAACAACAGTGTCGTCGTTTTACAAGATTTGATGCTCTTGAGAGTGAGAGGCCTGAATTTGAGGAGTAGGACCCCAGCAGAGCTACTGAATATTGAGGCTCTGAATTTGAGGAGTAGGACCCCAGCAGAGCTACTGAATATTGAGGCTCTGAATTTGAGGAGTACGACCCCAGCAGAGCTATTGAATATTGAGGCTCTGAATTTGAGGAGTAGGACCCCAGCAGAGCTACTGAATATTGAGGCTCTGAATTTGAGGAGCAGGACCCCAGCAGAGCTACTGAATATTGAGGCTCTGAATTTGAGGAGTAGGACCCCAGCAGAGCTATTGAATATTGAGGCTCTGAATTTGAGGAGCAGGACCCCAGCAGAGCTACTGAATATTGAGGACCTGAATTTGAGGAGTAGGACCCCAGCAGAGCTACTGAATATTGAGGCTCTGAATTTGAGGAGTAGGACCCCAGCAGAGCTACTGAATATTGAGGCTCTGAATTTGAGGAGTACGACCCCAGAACAGCTATTGAATATTGAGGCTCTGAATTTGAGGAGCAGGACCCCAGCAGAGCTACTGAATATTGAGGCTCTGAATTTGAGGAGTATTGAACAGGTGAGTCTCACACTATTCACTTTGTTTATGAAAGCCTGGTGTGTGCACATTCATTTCATGTATGACATGCACCTGTAACCTTTATAGTTAAAGAGGTGTAGCCACAAATCCAACAGTAAAAAAACAGGCGGAAATAG